>NC_088920.1:12285000-12347500 GCF_038396675.1 Hydra vulgaris | reverse complement strand
ATCACGCTAGTAAAAATTGTAAATCAATTGAATTCTTGACGTATTTAATGCTATTTTCTTTTTTTTATTCAGGAAAGGGGGCACCAACAAACTACGTATGCAGTAAGCCTACTGATTTGTGCGTACAAAGGGGAGGATACCCTATAACAACAAACAATCACTTAACCAAAATGAAATATAGTACTTAACCAAAAAATATATTTTTTTTAGTTGCAATATTTGCGTAATAATATTCGTTAAAATATAAAAGGCTCGCGTCATTAGTCTTCTTTATTTGGAGTTTTCAGAAGATTCAATAATATTCCATTCACTTTGGAGTAAATACAATATATGTGCAGAGGCGATTTTACGGCGGATGGGGGGAGGGACTGATAGAAATGCCTAGTTTATTTAGTTCTATTTCCCCAAAGAAGTTGATTTTCAAGTTATAGTCGATTTTTTTACGAAATTAGTCGGCTAGTCGGGTATTTGAAACTATTTAGTCGGGTAAATTTTTTTCTTCAGGAATCAGTCGGTACTTTGTGAGGGTTCACCCCCCCTCCTCATTTTATTCGCAGAATCGCCTATGTAAATGTGCGTAATGGTATTTAATCAACCAAATTACATACATATATACATACACACATACATAAATATATATAAAAATAAGCACACACACATTCTTTGATTTTGGAGAAAAAGATTTTTCTATTAACTATAGTAATTTTGAGTGTTATATATATATTTAAAAAAAACATAATATACATTTTTTGTGTCTTTAATTTGGTATTAATAAATACACAAGACAAATCAAGATTTATAAACAAAGTCTGATGTTATTTGTAATATAATAATAATTTAAATAAAGACTAACGAGGTTCAATAATTAAAGATGCTGCTAAGAAATCTTGTGATCATTCTGGTAATCTATGTGTCAAAATGCGATTAAAGATAAAACGTTCATGTAATAACGATTAAGGGATAACAAATGTTCATTACACCGTTCGAATTTATTTCATTTAACATCTCCAAATAATATGTAATCTCAAATTATAAAGAAAGTTTTGAAATTTCATTTTTCTATGGTTTAAGATTCAGTATATTTGATATTCAATTATATTTATTGATGAACTCGATCATTTCAGATAAGTTTTCCAAGTGGTAATGCCTAAATATTAAAACAAAATTTAAAAAGTAATAATAATCAACTAAAAAAATTTGATAAAAAAAACTTTGCTTACTTTGATATATTTTCATAAATCTTTAATTTTTGCATAAATTGATCGCGTGGAATATTATTACTATAGGTACCAGCACAGTCGCAATACTTGGACATATTTTTGTCTTTAATCTTTTAAATAAAATAAAAAAGCTTGAAAAAATTTTACTTAATAAATTAAAAAAAAAATGTAAACTAATTTTTATTGTTGTTGTTAAACATGCCGTACATGTAAAACTTGTTGTTGGTTACTTACCTTTTTTGGTTTTACTAGCATACGTGGAAAACGTATTGATAATTCGAAACGTTTTATTTTATTAACGAATTTACGAGATTTGGTCGTTAATTGTCTATATTGATTTAAATAGCAATAAAGAAAAATACATTGAAACTAAGATATACCATTTTGCATTTAGTACACTTCAGATCTTGTAAGGTATACGTCATAGAGCGACGCATTAACATTGAAATAAGATGCTGTTCGATGACTTCTAATGAGTAATTAACACCACACTCAGGGTTAGAGCATCGAATACTCGCTCTAAAATACAAAACACATGTGGCAGTGCAACGTGAGTGCAAATTCATTTAGCCTATTGATCTTTTAAGAAAATTAGCAAATAAAAAAAAATCTAACGGTTGATTTCCTCTGGCAGGAGTTATACAAGCATCGCGACATAAATCTAAATCTCGACAGCTATTGCAGTATTCACAGATTACCTAAACCCACAAAGGATTATAAAACACTTTAAAGGACTTCTGTTTAGTCAAAATCAGAACTTAGGTCAAGTATTGCAAGAAATAAGATATTACAAGGGTAATCAGATATTATAAGATACATCAGGTATTAGACTCACCTCAGGCACTACCAGGGACATACATGGATCTTGAAAATTTGCTTCATCAGCAAAACTCCCAACACCAATCAACTTTAATAAATCCCTTTTTAATTTATCAACTTGACTTTGAATATTTACATCAAGACGTAAAACCTAAAAAGGTCTTCGTTAACAAAACACACAAGAAGTTTGGTAACCAATTAATTTTTACTATATAACATAATGAGTGACTTGGGATTTAATTTTACAGCTGCATTTATGCTTATTAAAAAATACAGCTGCATTTATGCTTATTAAAAAATACAGCTGCATTTATGCTATTAAAATTGATATTTATTATGCAGATATAAGTATACCAAGATTATTATTTATTTTTTTAATTTAAAAAAATCATCAACTATTATTATTTGATGACTGATTAATAATAATTTAAAAAAAAAAGTTTATTATTAGAATATAAAATTTTAATGAAAAATTTATAAATATTTTTCACTTTAAAAAATCATTAAAAATAAAATTAAAAAACTTTGCAACTTGTTGTTAAATACTATCATCACCATACGCATTAAACTTTCGTATCACTTCTGGAACACACACCAACTGCTTATATTTTGTATAAACAGTAATAAAATTAAATTAAAAGTAAATAAATAGAGTGAAAGGGTGTGACCACGCATTTAAGCAAAAAATTAAATACTAACTTGACAAACTGCTTTCACAAACTCAAGTGCTGGACTTTTCAAAGGTAGATAAGATCCCGCAAGTAAAGGAAACACTGGGTCACCATCTTTATTAACAGATGTTGAAACAGAGCGATGAATTTTTTGAGTAATGCTAAAGCAAAAAAAAAAAAAAAAAAAAAAAATGAAAAGACCTACATTACGATTCTTCCAGTAACCTTTTTTACCTAAGCACTTTTGAGTAAAATTCGACTTATGATTAGTCAAACCATACTTACCCAAATAATTGTTCAGTTAAAACGTTTTGAATTCTTTCTTGAGAAAACTGAACCATACCAGGTGTACATACTGTTTCTGCCATACGCTGTAAAAATGTATAAAAATATATATAAAGAGAGTTATTTTAAATTAATGTAAATTGGAAAAAAATCACTTATCAAACATTTACATTTTACACTGCGTTTTTTCATAAAAGACTTATCAAAAATGTTTTACTGATGAAACACAGTGTGAACTAAAAAATTAGATAATTGATTTTCTACTAATTTATTATATTTTTTTAAGAAAATTGAGCAGTCTACTATATAAAATACATTTGTAATTTGTGTGTGTATATATAAATATATATATATATACATATACATATATATATATATATATATATATATATATATATATATATATATATATATATATATACATATATATATACATATATATATACATATATATATATATATATATATATATATATATATATATATATATATATATATATATATATATATACATATATATATATATATATATATATATATATATATATATATATATATATATATATATATATATATATATATATATATATATATATATATACATGTATATATTTATTGATAAATGTTGTATATTGCTGGAAATACAACTCTTGTCTGTTTAAGAGTGATCAATATCTTTTTGAAAAAAATAGATCAAATAATATTAAAATATTTTAAATGAGAAAATACAACTTTATAATGGAACTTGAAGTTTCATGCCATTCGGCAATCATCAGCCATATTATACAAATATAAAATAAAAACCGTTATAAAAAATACAAACTTAGCGTTGCAACGGCATCTGACGTCAAGTGTACGTGATCAGATATTTGCTTATCGCCAGAATCAAAGTTAGAAAGTAAAAATTTTTTCCTATGCCTACAAGCAGAAACCAATTCACTTTTTTTATTAAGTAGTAAACCACTATCAAAATTCATAATAAAATATTTTTCACTAATGCAAAGGTTACACTTTTTTGTAGATAGATTATAAGATTGGCATCTTTTAATTATACTCCACTTAATTATAGGCATGTTACCTGCGTCTTTGTGTTTCCAGATTTCTTTGGAAAGTTCTGTATCATTTCTATACCTGATTGCATTAAATGAATTAAGGTGGTTTGGTTGTGTGAATTAATAATACAATATAATGTGTAAATTAATAGTAAAATAAATTTATTGCTCCTCCTGTTGAGCACTCTTCTCAAGTCGTTAAAAATGGAGAAAGATAACTTCAATTATTCAATAAAAAATATACCTATACCATCAAATAAAGAATACAAATTGCGATTGCTTAAAAAAACTGAGATATTGATTAAAAGGATGCGATGGTAGGCGTTTTTCTTCATAAATCACCAGTCTAACGGTATGAATGATATTAATAGTAATAGTAATAATTATACCAAATTTAATTCTTATGGTATTAACACACCACATTGTCCACAACAAATTAAAGATATGCGTGCGTTTGAATGCGATTTATTCAAATTAATTAAGAACATTTTTCAAATTAATTGAAAAAAGACATTTCTTCTATTCGAAAATCAACGTATACTTACGCTCACGCAGATAAAACATCAAATTTGTATAAATTATCAAAAGACAAATACAATAAGTTGTTAATGAACGCTACTACATCTAACTATAAAAAAACCAACCCTATTATAAAAGATCACATTAATAAAGAAGGAAAAACTATTCTAAAGAATCATGACGTTTTTAAAAAAATCAATATAAACAGTTCTTCAAATTGTTTCATTACATTAAAAGACCATAAACCTAATTTTTTAAATAATCCTACTGTTCGTCTAATTAACCCAGCTAAAAATGAAGTTAATAGAATAAGTAAGCATATTTTATCAGATATTATCACCAACCTAAGAAATATTTTGCAACTAAATCAGCGGAATAGTACACAAAATGTAATAAATTGGTTCAAAAACATCAATGACAAACATTTTTATAAATTCCTTATTTTCGACATTGTTGACTTTTACCCTTCTATAAATGAAAAGCTACTTACCGACTCTATAAACTTTGCAGAACAATACGTTTCCATTGATGCTGATCATAAATCTTTAATTTTCCACGCGAGTAAGTCTTTATTATTTACCAATGATCAAGTTTGGATTAAGAAATCGAGTGGTTTGTTTGATGTTACCATGGGTGCATTTGATGGAGCGGAAGTGTGTGAGTTAGTTGGTATTTTTCTTCTCTTGCGGATTTTGCAATTTTATAAAAAATCTGATTTTGGATTATATAGAGACGATGGCCTAGCCGTGTTTAAAAACGCAAGCGGTCCAAAAATGGAAAAAATTAAGAAGCATTTTACTCAAATATTTAAACAATACAACCTCTGTATTTCCATTCAATCTAATATGAAAGTTGTTAACTACCTTGATGTTACATTTGATCTTAATAACTGCACTTTTCAACCTTACCATAAACCTGATAGTACACTAAATTATATCCATGTTAGTTCCAACCATCCACCAAGCATTTTAAAACAATTACCAACCTCAATTGAACATAGATTATCTTCCAATTCTTCAAGCGAAAAAATTTTCCAAAAGTCTGCTCCTATTTATAAAGACGCATTAGAAAAGTCTGGATTTCCCACCAATCTCCAATATCATTCAAATCTAAATCCTTCTAATACTAATAAACGAAAAAGAAATATAATATGGTTTAATCCTCTTTTCAGTAAAAATGTGGTAACAAAAATTGGAAACCTTTTCTTAAACTTAATTGACTTACATTTTCCATTACATCATAAACTCCACAAAATTTTCAACAGAAACACAATAAAAGTTAGTTACAGCTGCATGCCAAATATTCGATCTATTATTAATTCACACAACCAACAAATTTTGCGCAACAAACTCACCACTAATGATATAAATTGCAACTGCATTAAGAAAACAGCAAGCCCGTTAAATAACAAATGTCTATCAAAAAATGTTGTATATAAAGCCACTTTATCATCACCTAATCCCAGTCTTACGGAAAAATCTTACATCGGTATCAGTGAAAACGCATTTAAGCTCAGATTTGCAAACCACCTTAAATCAATTAATGCAATCAGGTATAGAAATGATACAGAACTTTCCAAAGAAATCTGGAAACACAAAGACGCAGGTAACATGCCTATAATTAAGTGGAGTATAATTAAAAGATGCCAATCTTATAATCTATCTACAAAAAAGTGTAACCTTTGCATTAGTGAAAAATATTTTATTATGAATTTTGATAGTGGTTTACTACTTAATAAAAAAAGTGAATTGGTTTCTGCTTGTAGGCATAGGAAAAAATTTTTACTTTCTAACTTTGATTCTGGCGATAAGCAAATATCTGATCACGTACACTTGACGTCAGATGCCGTTGCAACGCTAAATTTGTATTTTTTGTAACGGTTTTTATTTTATATTTGTATAATATGGCTGATGATTGCCGAATGGCATGAAACTTCAAGTTCCATTATAAAGTTGTATTTTCTCATTTAAAATATTTTAATATTATTTGATCTATTTTTTTCAAAAAGATATTGATCACTCTTAAACAGACAAGAGTTGTATTTCCAGCAATATACAACATTTATCAATAAATATATACATGTATATATATATATATATATATATATATATATATATATACATGTATATACATATATATATATACATGTATATACATATATGCTTATATATATATATATGCTTATATATATATATATATATATATATATATATATATATATATATATATATATATATATATATATATATATATATATATATATATATATATATATATATATCTGTATATATGTGTGTGTGTTTGTGTATATATATGTGTGTGTATATATATATATGTGTGTGTATATATATATATATATGTGTGTGTGTGTATATATATATAAATATATATATATTTATAAATATATATATATATTTATAAATATATATATATATATATATAAATGATATATAAATATATATATATATATATATATATATATATGTATGTATGTATGTATGTATGTATGTATGTATGTCTGTATGTATGTATGTATGTATGTATGTATATATATATATATATATATATATTTAACCACTACCAAGTTAAAGTCAACACTCGCCTCACTTTGGGAAATAATCTATTTATATTCAATAAAATTATTTTCAATTTAAAAAATTAAAAAACTTCATTTTTTTGGGAAAAACAAAACAAATGAAACTGGTTTCATTTAAGTATTGCAAAATAAAACAGAACGTCGCTTAAAATTTTCGCGTCATAAATTGGTATAATAACAAGTTCGCCATTTTTAAATTCGTTTCCATTTTACTGTTCAAAAAATGTTACTTTTTACAATATTTTAAGATATAAAATATTATATAAAATCTAATATGGATAAAGTATTTATATTAGCCATGTATTGTATGTTATGGCACTTTCACATGATATTATCTTATATAATAAGTTTATAAAAAATCTTTTTCAGACTGAACTTAAGTACTAAAATTGAATGCAAAACGTGGATCTGGGCGACCAACAAGAAAAAAACACATAATATTATAACTAGACATCAAAGTGAAAGAGTTGGGCAACCAAATGAACTACCTGTTAGTGACCTACCAACAAATAAACAGATTATTCAATATGCCTATAAGGTCAAAACATAAATAATTAAAACTGAAAAAATTGATTCTCCTACCATAGTTTTAAAAGTGAGTGAAGAAATTTTAAAAGTGTGGAAGAACGTGAATCCAAATCTTCTACTAATGAAGGAGAAACCTCTATGAAATAAAGTACAAAGTACATTTCAAAAAGTAATTGCAGCTGAACAATCTAAAGTGTTTGTTGATTGGAAAATAACCTTTCAAAGTTATTTGATTTATAAGCATGCAGATGTGAACTTCCTCTTTTAAATTGTGATGACAGGTTTAGAGTTAATAATACATTTTCAAAAAGCCACAATGTTAAACAACATGTTTGTTTAAACAAGTTTGTGACTAAACTGCCAACAAACTTTACAGCTGTATAGTTTTTTATTTCTTCTCAATATATGGCATTATATTTTACTTTACATATTAGAAATCCTTTTAGAAATGTTCTATACAAGGGTTGCTCTAACAAGCACTATGTATGTCTCCGTGAAAAAAGCCAACAGGTTACATTTATTTATTATATATATATATTTTAATATATTTTAAATTATTTTTATAAATACTTTCTATAAGCGATAAAATGAATTTTTTTAATTTAACATTTAACAACCAGTTCTTGAACGAGAACATTCCAGTTCTCGAACGAGAGTACTTAAAGAATTAGAAAGTTAAGCAGGGTGTGTACATACATTGACTAAGGGTTTCGGTTTGGGCAGGCAATAAGTTGAAAAAAAAGTTTGTGTTAAAAAGTGTTTAAAAATATAAGCAAACCCTTATTTCGTTATATTCCGGCTATCAATTTACACAAAACTTTAAACGCCGGAATAGGTTTTTGATTCTATCATCTACCTGAAACAACACTCCATTCAGATAATGATTGTATCAGTAAAACTTATGATGTGGAAATAAATAACAATCATGATTATAAAAATCAGAATCATGAGTTTTTGCATAACCACTTTGTGATAAAAATTACACAGATTTAATTAACATTGCCAAAGCTGATATCATGTTAAAAGTTAGTGAAACTGCATCATCTGCCATAGCAACTGTTGATAGACTATACGATAGCAACCTTGATAGACTATCACATTATAACTCAGAATGACAGATAACAAATTATTACTGAAAAAAAGATACTTGACACTAAAAAGTGTGTTTCAACCATGATTAGTGGAAAACGCAGTACAGAAGTTTTTTATTTGAAAGTTATAAGAGTAGAGAGTAAAAGACAAAATTACATTTGCACATGTATTACTTTTTCTAAGAAATATTTAACTCATATTGAAACAAAAAATGGAAGAATTACAATGGCAACTGAGACACTAAAAACATTTAAAAAATACAATAGCATTAGTAGTTTAAAAGCCATTGTTCATGATAATAAATCTGCTAATACTGGTGCAGATAATGACTTAGTTGTGACATTAGAAAGGCTTTTAAACTGACATATCCATTTAATATGATATGCTTCACCAAAATGAGTTGCCGCTTCATCATGTCATAGCTGAAGTAGATGGTAAAAGTAACAATCCAAAGAAATATAAGGGCCCTATTGGTCAAAAACTTCTGCAGGTTATTGAATGATTTACCAATAGTTAATTTTGTTTTAATTCATTCAGAGATTGAATTGGAACAAAATCAATTTTATCTGATCTTGATACAGGTCAGCATAAACTTTATGAATACTGTATTGGAATATCTAAAGGTTTTATATCCCCAAAATATTCAATGAAATCTAGCACCTGTTTACCATGCCAGGTGGTTAACTCTAGCTTTAAGAATATTGATGGTTTATGTAAGAGTGAAGAATCCTACAGATGAGTTGTGCACAATTACAAAGTATATAATCCAATTATATTGTCCCATGTGCTTTGCCCGGAAAAAGTCTGGTCTTCATAAAGATGCTCCTGGACTTCTTTATAAGAATATCTCTTATTCTTATAAAGCCGAAACACGAACCTCTAAAAACAAGGCCACTGCATGGAGAAACAAGTTGAGTTGGGTACTACCAGGGATCTGGTGGGAATCAAAATCGGAACCTCTCGCTTATGAAACAAGCGTTCTACCACTATACCACTACCGCATTTAAAATTACAAAGTATGTAAGCCAAGTATATTGCCCCATGTGGTTTGCCCATAAAAGGTATGATCTTTATAAAGATGCTCCTAGACTTCTTCATAATACAATAAAGCTTGTTAAAAATTAGGCAGACAATATACAACAAATTGTTTTTCAAAATCTTCAAGGAAACTCTTATTGCTGTCTTCAAGAAAACTTTTAATATTTTTCGTTGCAAAATGATGAAAAAAGTATAAGAGCTCAAGCTATTAAGCAAGTTTTGCGCACATAAGGCATTCAAGAGAAGTAAATCCAGAAGTCAAAAAAAAATCAAAGCAAAATTAATTATGCCTATTAACTTAAACGCTGATACAAGGAGTGGTTTAGTTGATGTTTCTTTAATTGAGGTGGATTCTCCCACTTCTATTTAATTTCATCATTTAAATTAGAAAATCTTTTGGAAACTTTTAAAAAACCTATTATTACAGATTTACCAACAATTCACAATCAGTAGAAGGGTACATGAAGCTTGTATCAGAGGCATCAAAGAGTTTATGGTCAAGTGAAGAGACACAACTTTATCCTAACTAAATACCAAAGCAGAGCAGAAAATAAATGCAATTCATCTAAAACTGATTACTTTATATCTTTTTCATGAAAAAATGTTTGTTTTTTCAATTTAAATTTGGTTCACATACCTAAGTTCGAGGGCATCCTTTACTTAACTACTGTCAAGAACTATTTTTAAAAATGGAAAGTCTCTCTCAACCCTTAACTCCGAAATGCCCTTGCGCAGAGAAACATGTTGAACACGGTAATTCCGGAAATAAATGGGGGCTAAGGCAGCCAGAATCAAAATTTAAAAGGAGGCTATCGCCCCTCCGCCCCCTGTTCCTACGGTGTTTAAGATTATGTAGTAAATATTTGTTCAATAAAACTCAAATGTTCTAATGAAAAAAGTATTTGTATCAAAGTTTGTACTAAAATATATAAATATTGAGAATGCCATAAAAATAAATAATTCATTGAAAACAAAAAAAAAAATACTTAAAAACTTTAAAACCATTTCTCAAAATCACCCTTACTTTAATAATTGAGAATGCCATAAAAATAAATAATTCATTGAAAACAAAAAAAAATACTTAAAAACTTTAAAACCATTTCCCAAAATCACCCCTACTTTAATCAGTCTGAAATTTTCAAGATAGTCTTAGATTAATATGTACAACAAATCCCAAAGTGAGCCAATATGATCTGAGAAAAAAAGAATATTTTGGTAGTGGCTTAATATATATATATATATATACATATATATATATATATATATATATATATATATATATATATATATATATATATATATATATATATTTATATATATATATATATATATATATATATATATAAAAACACACACATACACAGGGCTCAATTTAATGGTCGGACATTGGACAATGTCTAGCTAAAACCTCAGATTGTCTGATCAATCTAAAAAGTAATCGGACATTTTGACCGACTGGAATTAAATTCTACAAAATAAAGCTTGGACGGGAATGGCATGCAATCGAATGCTAAAGCTGACCAGGCAAATGATTGTTTTGTTTACAACTTGACCACGACTGTTAAGATATTTTAATGATTTAAACGTTTCAGAAATGCGCTGAAAAAAGAAACGTTAAGCTAAACTAAAACTAAAGGAAAAAAACTAAAGAATAAGCAAAACAATTCCTTACAAAAAAAAAAAAAATTGGCTTTAAAATAAAACTAAAAAAACTCGAAGTGAAAGTTACTTTTTGTTACGTTTTTAATTGCATTTGAAAAAGATTACTTTTAAACTTATCATTTAAAATGTTCAATTAAAAAGTTACACAAAACGCTTTCACAAATTACTTCTATTGATTGTTTCATAAATGAACAAATTTTTTTTAAATTATTGAAAAGAAAAAAATATAATATTTTTAAGCTGTATAAACATTTTTAAATGTTGCACAAAATTTTTTTTTTTTTTAAATAACGTAGTTTTTTGAAACTGTAATTTTTGATCATTTCATACTTTAATTAATTATAAAAAAAAACTTTTAAAAAACTTTTTTTTTTCAATTTTTGTAAAAATAAAAACAAAACAAAATTTAACTTAATCATTATTTAGATTAACATCATTATTATCTTTTAAAACTTAATCTTTTAAAAGATCTTTAGAAAGACATGGAAAAATAGTTTTAAACGTTTAAATTTTTCATAAAAATCACATACCTACTAAAAAAAATTTAATATAACATTTAATTTACACATTATGCGTTTATTTTAAACAATCATTATAATTAATTTTTGATTTTATTTACAGCCTAAAAGTGTAAAATCAAAGCTTTAAAAAAAATCAATGATTAAAAGTTTTTTTATTTACGATTTTATTTATTGCATTTAAGAAATTGTTAAAACAGCCATTGTCAAAAACTGTAAAGAAAAAAAAAAATAAGCGTTGTCAGTTACAGCATGAAAACTTAAACCTATCTAAAAAAACACAATAATAAATTGAAACTATCTTATTTAAAAAACAAAAATCTGTGATGAAATATTCTAAATTATAAGGGAAGAAACTACAACTTCACTAGATTAAAGTTAAATAAACTGAATAGCATGACCAAGATTTCGATCACAAAACTGTAAAAATTATATTTTAAAGATTTGATCAGACACTGTCCGACCAAAACAAGTTTTGATCGGACAGTGTCTGATCAAAAAATTTGAAAATTGATTTAAAGCCAAGCCTGTAAATGTTAGTGAATGGTAATCAAGCACAACTATTTTCCGAAAAAAATTACAATCACCAAAGGAGAAAATGTTTATCTGTGAATGCGTGGAATCTGTAGAATGTGGCTACTTTTTAAAATTAGAAGTTAGAGATGAACCATATATGGAAGGAGGGGGGTGGCAAATGCATAGTTGTTTAAATCTACCATAGTGCTTCGAAGTATGACTGGGCTGACATGAACTCATAAAAATCTTTTATGATGGTCAATAACAACACATATATATTAGTTATACATAAAAAGAGAGTTTTTGTTTTATAAATTTTGAGAAAATTATATATTTGTACAGAATGTGTAAAACATTAGAAACTAATTTTAAATTTTAGTGATTGAACGTGACCACTTATTTAGACAAAAGCTTAAATAAACTTTTTAAGCTCTCTATTTTTAGTAAAACTAGAAATATGATTAGTCAAGCCATAATTAATGCCATTTAGACACAACAGTTCATCCTTCCAAAAATCTGACACACTTTCACATAAAAACCAGATCAAAAATGTACAAAGAGATGACTATACTACTATTATGTTTTTGTTATTTACACACATATACATCTAATCACATAATACGGTATTTGCTGCTGCTAATGCTGCTTCTCCATTGTGCTTTTTGACACATTGTGCTTTTTGAGCATTTAAAACAAACACAAATGACAAAAAAGTGTTGCTGAAATGAACTTTTTCACTGTTTTTTAATAAAAGATATTTGCTCACCTATTTAAATTAAAATATTGTTTGATTATTAAAATAAGTTTAATCACTTGATTTAAAACCATTTGATTTGTTTAGTTGAATTTTTGTTATTACTTTAGTTTGTCTATTGTAAAAACACAGTTTTAATTAAGTAAACTTTTATGATTTGAAGTTTACTCATTAACTAACAGATCAAGAAAAAAAATTTGTTTATCACAATTAATGTAAGAATGATTTTATTTTCTGGTAGTATCAACTTGTTTCTCAAAGCAGCAAGCTTGTTTTTCAAGGTTTGTGTTTTCGGAGTTAGAGTTGAAAGAGGGTTATAATCACACTGATAGAAAAAAAAAGAAGCATCCTCATTAAGCTTCTGTTATGGGGGAGCTGAATAGTAATTTAAAAATATGATTTACCAAGTGGATTTGTACTGCTAATTAACACCTGTGCCATAAAATTTGAGACAAGCTTTAAACTTAAAAAAAAACTTAAATAAACATGATAAGAAAAAGATTTTTGGTATATTAATAGAATAAAATGTGCAGAATACAAGAAAAGAAAAGTAAAAAAAATTTATCACTGGTCAAGTCTGGTCTTGATACCTTGTACAAGCATTTGTACAGCATTTAGGTCAAGTCTACTGGCACAATAACAAATCTGATCCTCAAGAATTGATATATCATTTATCACTGTGACCCCTTGTGAGTATTGCCATCAATATAAGTAAATATTTTTAAATTTTAAAACGTCATAATACTTATCAATGTCTGATGTCAAATTTTAATCATTTGAATATAATGTATTATTACCAGCCAGGGCGCTTATAGACAAAGTAATAAATGACTCATCGCCAATAAAAAATTTGTGGTCACGATTTTGAATAAAGTCAACCACATTTTTGGCCACCCCAAAGCCTCTGCTCAGGAGTTCTGCCTGAACTTTATTTTCTTTTATAACAAAGAATTTTTAAGAAAGATTTTTTAAAACATTGTAAGATTAAACCTTTAAACCTTCCCATTTGAAAGCAGCCTTTAAAAGTGACACACCCTTCAATGGTTAAATGTTTTTAACTTTTGTGGTTAACTTAATGTGGTTGTTTTGTGAAACCTTCTTCTACTTTTAACATTCCGACCCAATTGTTTATTTTGATTGTAACCATGGCTTATTTTGATTGTAACCATTCATATATCTATAAATTCTAGCTTTGGAGTAGTCTTTCATCTTGAAATGGTTTCCATCTTGTTTTCCATCCACGTGTTTTCCATCTTCATGCTTTTTTAAATTAAAACTATACAAATAACCTTTTAGGGCTTGTTGATTTAGCATTTTAAATTGCTATTTAAACAAAACATATTTAGTCAATTTATATACTATTTGATAGAGGAAAGATAGAGCTTTAATTTGATACCAATTACTTATTTTTTATCAAACTTACTAATGTTTTTATTAATGATACTTCAATGAAATAATGTTTATGTTAATGATTCTTCAATGTGTGTAAGACTATTTCTATAAGAACTCACAAAACCAAAAAATATAAAAAGATTTGTGTATCACTAAAAGCCTCTTATTCACAAATCTACTAAGCATTTTTTGATACCACAAATAATAATGATTTGTATTATGGGTCCTAACGATTGACTTATAAAATTTTATGCATGTTTATATTCCAACATTTAAATTTTTAGGATTAAGTATAAATGGTTTTCTTTGTTATTCTAAAAGGTTATGAACTATTAAAATATATGGCAGAGCAGGGCATATCGGGACATAGAGGCATAATGGGACAGTTATGCCTGAAGTGATGTATCCAGCTAGAAAATATTTCTTTTCAAATTTTTTTTTGATAAAACATTTCAAATTATTGCGCTTTATTATTGTAAAAAAAATTTAATTTTAGAAATTCCAAAATGCATTTAAAGTACCCAAATGCATAAGTAAGTTTGCGGAATAAAAAATTTGCGCATTTTCTTAAGTGATACAGCAACAAAAGATTTATCTTCAACTATTGCAAATTTGCTTTATTTATAAAAAGTTTAAACTTTTCAGACAGTATTTTTTATTCTCTTTTAGAATCTGCTTTTAAAAAAATATTTGGAATTGATTTTTTTGAATAGTATTAATTTCAGTAAAATGACTTTTGTGGGGCATATCGGGACAACAAGCTATTTATATAATTGAAAATATTACTACCATTTGGTGATGCTGTTTACAGTTTAATGATTTTGTTTTTAATCTAAAATATTATTTTTCTTATTTAGAAAAGCAATTTTAGTGATAAATTTAAAAAAATTCTTTTTTTTATAACGTAAGTTCAACTTTAATAGTGTTTTATGTAAACAAAGAAAAAAATGGGATGAAATGCAGTTTTAGCTGAAAAGGAACTTAAAACTAAAAAAGCTGCTAATACACATATGGCATATTTAAGTTTGCTCTACATTGGCGTATTACTAATAAGCCAGCTCATCAAAAATGTTGTCAAATAGTTTCAGGATATTTTTTGTGTGATTTATGATCCATAAAATTTTTTTGTTTAATTTCAAATTTAAACTACTAAATTTGAAATTAAACAAAAAAATTTAGTAGTAACCAATTCAATAATATATAGGTTAGAGAAGAGCAGAGGTATTTTATAATAAAACACACAAAAAAAAAATTTTATTTTAGCTGTTGTTTCTTTTTTGTGGTGTATGGGTGTAAGGGCATGTAGTTTATGGGTATGTTACTTTTTTTGAGAGTTTAATGTCTGAACATATTTAGACGATAGATAGCCTTCATTATTTTATCATTTTTAAAGCTTTACAATTGACAAATAACTGCTGCTTTTTAACTGTCCCACTTAGCCCCATCCACTTGTAAAATGTAAAAGTTTTGCAAGTCTAGAGTTTCGTTACTTTGTCATAACTTAAAAAATTGTTTTTTTGCCTTTTCATTTACTTATACCAATGAATTTTATGGAAAATTATAAAAAACAGTGTTAATGATGATTAGTTTATCTGCAACTGGCATACATTTCTTAAGTGTCCCTATATGGCCCGCTCTACCCTATATTTTTTAATTATAAAAATGTATAAATCAAAATAATAATAGCAAAAAGAATACAACATACTTCTAGCTGAGTACTGATACCTCTTTTTTTCACAGGGGTATCAACACCAGATGGCAATCTTGCAGCTTCCTCAATTATATGTACATAAACAGCATGGATATGACCAGCAATAGCAATCTATAAAAAAAATGCACATATATGTATGAATGTAAGTATGTATCTACATTTTATGTATATATACAAATACATGTCCGTACATTGCACGTACATTAGTACATATATATAAATGTATATACATATGCATTAATACTTTGACTTATAAATAAACTTTGTATGTTATACATTTATATATATATATATATATATATATATATATATACACATATGCATCAATACTTTGACTTATAAATAAACTTTGTATGTTATACATTTATATATATATATATATATATATATATATATATATATATATATATATATATATATATATATATATATATATATATATATATATTATATAGCATACAAAGTTTATATCTAAGTATATATTAACTGTTACTGGTCATGGGTATGATCATGCCATTAGGGCCATGATATTGCACTTTGGTCATGGACATTTCCTTTGTAATGATAATAGAAATACATAAGTCATACAATTTGAAACAATAAATATTCCTTTCATATGTTTACTGTAACTTTAACAAATTGATCATCATATTAAAAAATTTTAAAATTTTTTAAAAATTTATTTAATAAAAAAAAAACAAAAAAAAAACTCAAGTATATTTTTATAAAAAAATAATTTTTTAATATCAAATGTATTTGCATAAATATTTACCTGAAAGAAGTTTTGGCATGATCCTGCTGTTGGAAGAAATTTGCAAATGTTCCAATTCATTTCCACTTTTTTCTTTAATAAAAATGATTGTGCTCAGCCATTGTATTTTTCACAGACACGCACTTATATCAATATATTTTATAACATTATAACATTACTCAAAGTTTCACGCAAAATAGCTATCTTTATTCAGACAAATCTTAAAAACATAACAAGAACAATTCATTAAAAATACTTTTTGATGGCATTAGTTATTGATCACTTATTTTCAAGAAAACACTTTCACTTTCACTTATACACACGATTGTTTTCTTTAATAAAGGAAATGGTGTTAAAATTATGGGATTTTTCTTCATCAAGCATAAAATGAATAATTTATGAACCACCAGGTTAAAAGCGGTTCAGCCTAATTTAAAATTTTCCATAAAAGAACAGGATTTAAACTTTATTCTTTTTAACATCTCACATTTGCAATAAAGCCCCAACCAAGAATTTGCATGTTTTGAGTAAGATTTATTAAATTTATTAAATCTCCTTTACCCCATAATAATTTTCAAAAGTAATTATATAATGACATCACTAAACTTAAATCTTGAACAATTATATTTATTTTTGATAAAACTCAAAACCTTTATGAATTTGATATTTTTCTCATACTTTCGTATGAGATATGATATCAATATTACTAAAACTTATGAAAAATCTGATATTATACAATACAACAATATTAATATGGAAGCTTAAGTAATAATAAATAAAATAATTTGGGCACTGATGATCAATTAGAATGTTTGTACTCACGTTTGTACAGCATTAATTACAATAAAGGGTCACAAGTGAGCTTTGCCATAAACCCTCAGTGCCAATCAACCCTGCTAGACCTAGGAAAAGCCAGCTTTTTCTAGCTTAGGCTTAAAAACTTTACTAGATGATATAAACAAGTTATAAATGCTACCTTTGTTCATCAATGACATTTTTAGTTCCATGATATCAATGACAAAAAAACTGTGTTTTTGTTCAATATGATATTGCTGATTTTTATCCTTCCATTTCTAAACAGCCTTGTCACAATTCCTTAGTTCACATCAAAAACTTTACTTGAGTTTAAGATAAAACAATTTATATTATTTACTAAAAATACTTAAAAAATTATAAAAAATTATTAACTAAATTTAATATAACCAACAATAACAGCAATCAGACTAGATTTACTAATATTTGAACTATTATTTGGAAATACATTATCACAATTTTTATTCAAATATTTTTACAGATTGCGATTTTTTTAATCTTTTATGTTATTCACCACCCAAGGCTGAGGCCACTACAGTTGAGGGGGATACCTTAATGTGGTCACAATGCATCTCAACTCATTAACTCCGAAACACAAACCTTTATGAACAAGGCCAATGCGCAGAAAAACAAGTTTAAAATAAATCAATACATATAGATTTAATGTGAAATTTTTCTTTCCTATTACAATTTTAAATTATGTTTAAAAATCTTTTTTCAAAATAGTTTGAAAACTTCATTTTATAAATTATTAAATAACATTATGTAAAATTATTTAAATATATTTAAAATAAAGTTAAAGCAGAAAATTATACTACTTTTCAATATCATTAAACAAAAACAAAAAAAAAATTTAACAAATATAAAATAAAAATAAAACCCAAAAAAACCCAAATTTACCCGATAAAACCCAAAATTACCCAAAAAACCCACTGGCTCATGTTTTTGCCAACCCTGATATGAGCTGGTAGGCTTTTATTTACTTTTATATACAATTAACAAATACAAATTAAGTGCTAATGGTTTATATAGAGATGACAGACTATGCTGTTTTCATAATATTAGTTGACTGCAATCAGAAACAATAAAAAAAATCTCATCATTTATTTTAAGGAAAAATTTGATTCATTTTTTTTCTTTGACGATTCACTCAAACAAATCTTTTTAGTCATAAAGAAAACAAGGTGACAATGTTAATTTGAAACATGATCCAAATGTTTTTTAAATCTATACCGGCAATGATATCTAACAGCATAAGAAATATTTCCTCAAGTAAAGAAGTATTTAATTGAGCTGCTTCTTTTTATAATAGTGCCCTTGAGTCTATTGAATTTAAAGAATGCTGTCCCAATTCTATAAAAGTTACAAAATAGTTTCATATTGGTATTTGATCATGAAACATTATTTTACTATTTTAAATTATTTTTAATTAGTCAATTTTTCCTTAACTTAATCGATAAAAGCTTCCCAAAAAATCATAAACTCCATAAACAGTTGAACCGAACTGAAAACCAAAAAAATAGCTGTCTTCTAAATATGAGCAACATCATTAAATCACACAACAATAAAATTTTATTAAATACTTCTAACTTTAATCCTCCATTGTGTAATTGCCAACATATTAACTTATGTCCACTTAATAGAAAATGTTCAGTTAAAAATGTCATTTATATATGTAATTTTAAAACAAACTCACAAAATAAAGGTATCTAGTATATTAGACAGAAAAAACATAGTAAGATTGCTTTTACAAACATAAAAATTCCTTCCTTTATGAAAGCAAACTTATTTCTAAATTTGTATGTGGTATTAAAAAGTAGGGTTTAAATCTTGTCCTTTCATAAAAAAGTTTAGACCAGGCTGAAGCATTTAAACCTGAAGGTAAATTTATGCTTGATTGAGAAATATTACATAACTTTATTACCATTGTCTTTATTAAACAAGCCAAATGAACTTGCATATAAGTATTGTCATGGAAATAAGTAAATGATCAATAACCTTAATGCCATCAAAGAGGACACTCCACAGTATCTTAAATAAAGTTTTTTGTTGTTATGTTTTTAAGATTTTTAATATAAGTTGTAATTACTTAGTTTTTACTATATTTGCTTTACTTTGGAATTAAGCACTCTTTACCAAGAAATATTTACATAATTACTACAATATAAATATATATATATATACATATACATATATTTATATATACATATGTATATGTGTATGTATATATATACACATATATATATATATGTGTGTGTATATATATATATACATATATATATATATATATATATATATATACATATGTAAATATGTGTATATATATGTATATATATATATACATATGTATATATATGTATATATATATATATAATATTATTGGTAGTAGTGTAGTGGTAGAGCGCTCGCTTCATAAGCGAATAAGCAAGAGGTTCCGAGTTTGATTCTCACCACGTTTCTGGTAGTACCGCGCTCAACTTGTTTCTCCGCAGCAGCCTTTTTCGTCAAGGTTCATGCTTTGGAGTTATAGATTGGTATATACCTGTTTTGCTAATGATACATGATCTGTATCTTCTTCATCATCAACTGTTGATATGCAGAGTTCACCATTTTTATAGAAATTATTTGGAATTTCAGAAAGGTAGATTCCTCCTTGATTAGACTAAAACATGAAAAAGTTCAGTTTAAAAGTTTATGAAAATTTATTTAAATTTATGAAAATTTATTTTAACTCTTTTAAAACTATTTTCTCTTACTTTATCCATCCAAAGTAGATATTCCCAACATGCTTTTGGTTCTAAGCGTATACTCTTAAACAACATCTTTGATAGAATGCTATTCATTATGTACTGTACATATGCCAGACCATCTTTTAATCTAGAAGTATCATTTGATACAATTACAATACTAACAAAACAGCATACTAGTACTTACAGCTCCATCAAAAGTTGCATAAAAAGTTGGATCTGAATTTATTAGTAAGTTAAAAATTACAAAAATTACAAACTTTCGCTTCTTTGTGTTGAGAATAATTTTATTAAAACTAGCATAAACAATAGTTGAACCAAGTTTTTTAAACTCTGAGATCAGCTAAAAAATACATTATATGCATTATTACAAACGCTATACCAAATGTAACGTTTAAAACAACATTATATCAAAGTTATGGTGTTCAATAAACTATATATATGTGCGTTACAGTGTGAGGATAAAACTGTAACTTATTTTAATGTAAACTTGCAAAGTGCTAAAAATTTTTAATATATATATATATATATATATATATATATATATATATATATATATATATATATATATATTTATATATATATATATATATATATATATATATATATTTATATATATATATATATACATGTAAATAAAAAAAAAATTTTTAACAGCATAAAATTATAATAAAGTTTTTACCTGCATAAAGTATTTCTTCATAAGACCATGTATAAATCTACACAAAGCTGGGTCATATAACATTGCTTCTGGTGAACGTATATATCTAGAAAAAATAAAAAGATAATAAATAACAACAACAAAAAAAAAAATTAAACTAATCTGAAATTTGACAAAAACTGTACCTATAAAAATGAATGAGTTGGTTATCAGCAAATGGATTCTTGTACGTTACAACTTCAGAAAACCAATTGAAAACCAAACTTTTCAAAATTCTGTAAACACATATATAACAATAAATACATATATAACAATGAATACACATATAACAATAAAAACACATATATAACAATAAAAAATGATATTAAATAAAAATTAGATGGATATAAAATGTCATTGATTTGTCGTACTGAAATAAAGAAAAGTTATATAAAAATCATCATTTTATAAAGACATGATTATTTTAGATTTTAAAGCATAAAAAATGATTTTTTTTTTAAATTAAAAATAAAGTTGAAAACAAAATTTTTAAAAAGTTTTTGGATTATAATTTTTTGTTCTTAAGGTATTTTTCAAAATAATACCTTTTTGATATTTTTACACAATTTCGCTTCATTCAAGTCCCAACAAAAAATAATTTTGAAAAAATTCTGCATTTTTATTAATATTAGGAATCCATTAAATAATGGTATTTATATAGAGTATCTATATAGTTCTATATAGGGTATCTATATAGAGCGATCCCTAAAAACATTTTTTAATTAAAACTTTTTAAATTCAGAGTTTTTTTATCATATCCACCCTAATATGTGTGAGTGTGGGTAAAAATGAATTTGAAAGAAATATCTTTTGCTATGTCATAAAATTATTGTATAAAATTAAAAACTGCACAATAGGTACACTAAAGCTATTTATATAAATATATTACTGTTACCCAGGAAACCAAGAACTACATATAGCTAACATCTATAATGTAAATTATAATAATATATAGTTTTCTAACTCAGAGTTTCACGTGTCCTTTCAATCATTAAGCAAGTTTCAAAAATATTAATTTTGCTACAAACTTTTAGAAAAAAACTGTATTTATTTAGGTTTATTAATTAATTTATTAATTAATTTATTAGTTATTTAATTAAGTGGAAATTTGTTCATTGTCAGTGTTAGTTATGTCTTAATAATTAGTTTTTATTTCTCCACTTTAAAAAAGTTGTTTTTCTAAAAGCTTTAAAATTTTTAAAAAAAAATTTTTTCAAGAAAAAAAGAAAGCTAATGCAAAAACAAAAAAATTAATTCAATAAAGAGAATAACAATTTGAAAAAATGAATAACAATGAAATAAAGTCATAAATTATTTTCTACCTAAACGAAGCTGAGCAAGCAGCTCCTTCATCATATGTAGTTAAATTTGAAACAGCACCTGGGCCAGAGTTTAGCATTTCTTCTAAAGAAGCCTAACAATGTACAAAACAATAAAAAATTTAATATTATTAAAATTTTGAGTATAGTAATAAAATTAAAGACAAAAACAAATACAATTTTTTTACACTCATAATTGTACCCACATAAGCAAATATAAGATGTTAAACATATATATAATTAAAAGATACCTGTTGAACAATATCAAAGCTTTGATCAACACCTTCTGCATCATGGATATGTTGCGACTTTAAAGCAATAATAAATTTCAATTAGTAGACAATTAAATACAGTAAGGCAGTCATTGATGTTATGTATAAAGCATAATGAATCTATGCAGTATCTATGTAATCTCATAAGAAGTGCACATATATTCCGTTTAAAAACAAAGTGCTAAAAACAAATAACTAAAAATATAATTTAATTATTAAAAGTTAAAACAGTTGTATCAGGGGGTAAATGACAATGATAACATGAGGTACATAAGATCAATATTATTTCAGGGGGTTTTAAAGAATAAAGTGCCCTAAAACGGTATCCAACTTAGCCTTCACTATTCTAAGCCACACTAAATGTATAAATAAAAAGATATTTACTTGTAGAACAGTGTTAACTGCAATTGCATCAAGGGATAATTCTACACAGACAGTTGAATAACAGCCTGGCTGATTAATTTCAGGACTTCCTCCCTCATCAATTTCAGTCACAATTCTAAAAAACATAATAAATAATAAAAAAAAACCATTAACAAATATATAATATTTCTAAATAATTTTTGTGTGTTATATTTATGCAATAAATGTAGCACAAAAATGTAAACAAATTATAAATCACCAATCACAATCACAATCACCTATTGTCATCTTCTTCTTTACCACCAAGATCTGGTCGATCAGTAGAGGACATCCATAGCAAATGATTATGCTTTTGTAAATGTCTGGCATAAAAAATATCAGCAGCATATAATGCAGCATCACCAGAGGGGATATTACCAATCGGAATATGGAAATAACGAGCATTTAAAAGTTGTGCCTAAATATTTTAGTTTATTTTAATGAAAAAAATGTTAAAAATTGTGTAGTTATCAAAACAACAGACATCCAACCAATCATTAAAAGAAAAAAGAAAAAGACCTCCAACCAATCATTGGTGTCCAAATAAGAATGTATAAATCTTTTAGCTAACTGTCTTTGCCAATCAAGTGCAGTAAACTGACTTATGTCGCTATAAAAAAACATCGAAATTATAGTATAATTATCATACAATAACATTTTTTTTTTCTTTTTCCAACTTCTAAATAATAATATATTGGCAACACATAAAAAAACATGTAAATCTTACATTTCAATTTTGGGCATTTCTACAATAGGATACCCTTTTAATGCATTTATTTGTGATTTAAGATGCCTTTGATCTGAAAATTTCAAATAGTTAAAAACAGTAAACATAAATAAAAAAACAAAAATGAAACAAAAATCATGTATATATATATATATATATATATATATATATATATATATATATATATATATATATATATATATATATATATATATATATATATAAACACACATAAATACACTTTAAAGTAACAGCGCTCAAAGTAATTATTTTAAGGTTGCAGATCGGCAGAAATCAAAAAAATTTGAAAGTAAACAAATAATTTTCCGAACAATCAAATTTTCCCTAAATTTTTACTTTAACACAATTTTATTTCAATTTTCTGAAAGAAACTGAAAAGAAAACTATTAGAAAACTATATTATATTCTATTGCTTATTGTATATAACAGCATAACAGAAGAAATTTACAAAAAAAGTTATTAGTTATTAGCTTTAACTTTACTAAAGTTGATGACTAAAGATGACAGCTTTAAAAAATAATTTCAGCTGATCAGACCAATCTATAAACTATAAAGTTTCATATAGTTTCAAGCAACTTGTTTCTCTGCGCAGCGGCCTTGTTTGTCGAGGTTCGTGTTTTAGAGTTATAGAGTTGAGAGAGGGTTATAACCACATGTAGCCTTCTCATCCGTAGTGGCCTTCTTGGCCTTAGGGAGGTGAATTATACATATAAAAAAAAAGCCATTCAATTTAGTTGAACTGATTTTTTTTCCTAAAGGAAATTAATCATTTCTACAACCATTTACAAACTTTATTTCATATAACAATAAAAAAAAAAAAAAAAATACAAATTGACAAAACTGTCAGTATGAAATGATAAAATAAGTGGATAACACAATGACAATTCTAGGTGGATTGTTGTGGTAATTGCGACAATGCATGTCACAATGTTCATCAGACACATAAGAAATTATAACATAATATATTTATCATTTTCTTAGTACTTTATATTTAATTAAACCATTTGAAAACTAACCTGTTTGAGCCTGCATTAGGATCATGGTGGGACCTTTTTTCTCATCTTGGTATTGTGTCAGTACACGATTTATGTTGCGAAATAACTAAAATAAACATACTAAATTATATATATATATATATATATATATATATATATATATATATATATATATATATATATATATATATATATATATTAATAACTTCTTCTTCATCATCATCATCATCATCATCATCATCATCATCATCATCATCATCATCATCATCATCATCATCATCATCATCATCATCATCATCATCATCATCATCATCATCATCATCATCATCATCATCATCATCATCATCATCATCATCATCATCATCATCATCATCATCATCATCATAAATTAAAATAAGAAAATATAAATGAGAAAATATGAAATTAAAACAAGAAAACATAAAATTAAAATAAGAAAATAAAAAAATTTAACTTAAACGCAAATAATGTATGAAAATAAGAAATTTAGACAAAATATGAGAATATGTAAATAAAATAATAATATATGAAAATAAAAACTATATACAAAAATATGCAATAATGATGTGAAATAGTATCAAGTAAATAAAAAAACAAGAACCAAAATGGAAAAAGTGATAAAGGCTTTTTGTTATTTTCATTACTTTAAGTTACCAAGAAACAAACATCTGAGACACATGAAACCCGCATTCAGTCACAGATCACAGCTTCCAGCTTGTGTTAGTGAGTTATCTCTGTTGATCACAGTGCTGATTGCGTTTCTTATACCAGATTTGCCAGAACACTTTCTTCCTTTTCTTTTAATAACTTCAGAATCTGGTATATTGGCAAGAATTTTGTTTGCAATGTTCGAAACACAGCTATACAACAATCCTAAAGACTTCATTGCCAATGTTACACTGTATTAAGTCATAACACTCTGGACGCATGTAGTGTACAACTTTTCTTTGATCTTGCACATCTTGCTGTTCAAAAATAATTCTTACCAACACGGAAATCTTACTCTTGCTCTTGATGCCTCTTCTGATCTGAAGATTTTCATCATTTCATTTTCAGATTTTTTAAAAAGATCTTAGGAAGATTTTAATTTTTCCAACAATGAAATATTATAAGTATTAGTTTTGCTTTGCCACTGCAATCTGCAATGCATAAATTATGCAATAAAACATAAATTATATACATAGAAACTCATAAATGCCCTTAGTAAACCAAGACTAAACACTTTAGAGAACACCCAAAACAATGATTTAGTCTCCAATTATTTTATTTAGCAATACCACCTAAGAGGAAAAATAAAGTAGTCCATAATTACAAAGCCTCAAAAACAAACATGCAATTTCAGACTGTTCCACATTCTTGGTTTGCGGGCGCGTGTGTGTGTATTATATAATTACATTGAAAACAACTAGTGCAACTGTTATAAGATTGAAAGTCTTAATTTTTTTTGTGAAATTGACAATTCTGTTTTTTGTGTTTCTTTTGAGATTTTTTGTTACAGAACAATTAAGTATCGGATTGAGGATGTCAACATTAAAAATTAGAAAACAATTAAGTATCGTGTTGAGGATAATGCCAACATTAAAAAATAGAAAATAAAAACAAAAAATGTAAAACGGAGTAATCTATTAAAATGAAATAGAGTATTTTTAACATTTTTGTCAATTTTTCAATAAAACATGGCATTCAGTGATTCACCTATATAGCTACATTAAACTAGCGTTTTTAAAATAAATCTAATGCACCTACATTTATATACATATACACATTAATTACATAGTTTATGGGATTTGATATCCAAATAGAATTGTCTAAATATCAATCTATTAAACCTTGTCATTGATAAAAGTTGAAAAATACAAAAAAATTTTTTACTATTTTTGAATCTGTTTCAACTTGCACATCAAATGTGAAAGACACAGTTTCTGGGGGATTATATACTTCATCTTGTTCTTTTCGTTCAAGAATTCTAAATAATTTTAAAACATAACGATAAAATTCAAAGTAAAAGATTTTCATGGATGAATCATTGTTCGAATAAATAATTAATAGCAGAAGAACATTAATCAATATTGAAACATATCATTATCTAAATTATTGCTCATTTACTACAAAACATATTATGATTGAACCTAATGAAACATTTTATGATTGAACCTAATAAAACATGTTATGATCTAATCTACTGAAACATGTTATATCCAAACCTATTAGTCCTTTCTGTTGTATACATGTTTGATAAGTTTGGCATTTGGTTGCTTCGAACAGTATTTAAAATAAACACATACACCTAAAAATGATTAAAACAAGACTCAAGTAAAAAATCATAAATATTTAATTACTAATAGATCATATATTCCATAATACAAAAACATATACGAAATTTAACTAAATTACAAAATATACGACTTTATAATGGAACTTAGAGCTTCATGTAATTTGGCAATCCTGTGAACCCTATAAACTATGCATAAATACAAAGATTCTATTCATAGAAAATTCATATTTCTTAAGTAATAAGTAAGAAATAGTATCTAAAGACAAAAGAAACAAACTCATAATTTGACATTGGTGATTAATCCAATTTTACACTACTTTGCTATACTTGTATTGTTTCAAGCACAGATTTCATTCTAGTGTTATTTTTGTATTTTTTACAAAGTTGACTTAAAATATATATGTATGACTGATAATTACAAATAGCATCACACTTTAAGTTCCATCATAATAACATATATAATAAAACAAAATATGTATAATGAAACAATATATATATATATATATATATATATATATATATATATATATATATATATATATATATATATATATATATATATATATAAATATATATATATATATATATATATATATATATATATGTATGTATATATAAATGTATAAAAATAAAAACATATGTATATGTATGTATGTATATATAAATGTATAAAAATAAAAACATAAATAAATATAAATATAAAACAATTTATAATGAATAAAAATAGCTTAAGTTTAATTTTATAAAAAATTAAAAAATTACTTTTTGTAGAGGAGATAAAAAAATTACAAAAACAGCACGACTTTCACTAAAAAAAAAAAATCATGGTGAATAAAATTATTATTAATATTTAGAACTATATAAATATAAAATAAAATAGCATTGTATAATTGTACATGTTTAGTAAAAAAATCTGTAATTTAAAAATATCATTTGAGAAATTGAAAAAAGGACTCACAGTTGTGCATGATAAAAGAATAAATGTTTTAACGACTGAGATTCTAGGTAAGAATGTTCTGCCAATGTTTTGTAATCAAGTTGACTTATATCAAATGAATCGACATCCTAAATAAATAAATAGCAAAATTCTATCAATTGATTATCTTAATGAAAAAAAATTTGAAACATTTTTTTTAACACTTAAACAAGTCAAGTTTTATAAAAATTGAAAACATTTGAAACTAAACTTTGTGAAATTTTATTATCAACAGGAAATTATATACTGCAAACTTTATATTTATCAAAGTTTTGAACATACATACATACAAACAGATATATAAGCCGGTGAGAACCAGCATGGTGTAAGTCAACATTTCTTCATTTTGAGGTCTAAGGAAGGTTTTATTAGATTTAGCATAGAGAAAACCCTACTAAAAAAAAAAAACAGTTGCAAGCTTCTTTACATAAACTTATACCTTACACCAGTTTCAAATTTAACATATCGATGCTTTGTAATCATAAATATTGGCTTAACTAAATTTTTTTTTTTTTTGACTTACACCATGTTGTTTTTCACCGGCATATATATATTATATATATATATATATATATATATATATATATATATATATATATATATATATATATATATATATATATATATATATATATATATATATAGATATATTAAGGTTATGATTTTTTTCAACCCCATGCTTCTGTACTGTAGTTTGATGAACTTTTACCTAAAAAGCACGAAATGAACTATAATTTGCATATCTTTTAAAAAAAGTTCACAACACCATTAAAAAATTGATTTTGACATAAAATCGATTTTTCAATGGCGGGGTTAACTTTTTTCAAAAGTTATGCAAATAATAGTTTATTTCGTTCTTTTTAGGTAAAAGTTCATCAAACTACAGTACAGGAGCATGAGGTTGAAAAAAAGTCATAACCCTAACATATACAGTATGTGCCAAAATTGTCACAATGTTTGAACAAAAAAATATTTTATATATATTTTAATAGAAAAGCTGTGAAGAAAAATGAAATTTTAGTTTTATTAATTAAATTTAAGACTAAGCTAAGTAAAAATATTTCTTTTTGTTAAATTTAGAAGATATGGAAATTTTTTTTAAATTTTTATGTGAAAAGCTAATAGCGACAATTTTGTCGCGAATGAAAGCAATTAACATATTTGTCCACAGTTAATTAAGCATACGACATAAATTAATAGCCTTATGACTAAAATGATTGAGTTATCAACTTTTTACAGATTTTTAACGATTAAATATCATTTAAAGTTTGATTTTGTTTACAAAACATAAAAAAGGTATTGTTATTATCATCATGAGGAAAATAAATCTCGAACTAGAAAAAAATATTGTGGAAAGGCTTAAATCCGGACAATCTTTTCGTGAAATCGCTGCTGAGTTCGGAAAGTCTTATAATCTCATATATAAAATCAAATTGCGCAATAATTTAGAAGTAAATAAGCCTAAAAGTGGTTGAAAGAAAATGTTTACAACAAGAGACCAAAGAACAATCGCTCGTTCATTTGCTAAGTCTAAAACTGCAGTTGCAATTGCAAGTCTAAAACTGCAAAGGATGTTACTAATTTAATGAATAACAGCTATTGGACTCATGCTTCAGTGCGGACAGTCAATAGAGAGCTCAAAAGAATTGGTTTTCGATCCAGAAGAAAGATCAAGAAGCCATTGTTAGTTTCTCGTCACCACCAAGCTCGTTTAAATTATGCTAAACTTCATGCACATATGACTTTTGATGACTTTTATGACTGGATTTGGACAGATGAAAGTAAAACTAATATGTTTGGATCAGATGGTATAAGATATACTTGGAGAAAGCCTAATTCACCATTAAGTGCTCGAGATTTTACACCAACCGTTGAATATGGCAGAGAAAAACTCTTGTTTTGGGGATGTTTCCGAGCTTGTGGAGTCGGTGAATTAGTGAAAATTAATGGAATAATGAACGCTGATGACTATATCAACATCCTTAATGTCGGATATTTGAAGTCCCTTTGAAAATGGGGCAGAACTGTTTGTAACACAATGTTCATGCAAGACAACGACACCAAGCATAAGGCTGATAAGACCATTAAATTCCTTCACAAGAAGAAATTGAAAGTCGTTGACTGGTCAGCACAAAGCCCTTATCTTAACCCGCTCGAAAATTTATTGGCAATAGTTAAACAACGGGTCTACAACTTTCCTACTCCACCTAAGAATAAGGATGAACTTTGGGGTCGTGTACAAGAGGTTTGGTACTGAATTACACCCGAGGAATGCCGCAAATTGGTTGCTAGTGTTCCTGAAAGAATTCAGGCTGTAATTAAATCTAAGAGAGGATACACTCGATATTAATTTACTACAATATGTTGTTTGCTTTCATTTGCGACAAAATTGTCACCATTAGCTCTTCACAAAAAAAATTTAAAAAAAATTCAATACCATCTAAATTAAATAAAAAGCAATATTTTCAGTTAGCTAATTCTTAAATTTAATTAATAAAACTAAAATTTCATTTTTCCTCACAGCTTTTCTATTAAAAAAAATATAAAATATTTCTTTGTTCAAACATGGTGACAATTTTGGCACATACTGTATATATATATATATATATATATATATATATATATATATATATATATATATATATATATATATATATATATATATATATATATATATATATATATATATATATATATATATATATATATATATATATATATATATATATATATATACAGTATGCAAAAAAAAAAATCATACACTTGAAAAATAAATCATAATTTTAAAGATTGCATCAAAAAAATGAATTTTCTGTTCAAATATTTCAAAGTATTTTTTAGATATCTTATCAAGTATTGTTTTAAGAGTTTATTTGTGTATTTGTGAATTCATTGCTTTTCAAACCTATTGAATTTTACACAATTGATCTAATGATGCATAAAATTGACTGCAAAAAAAATAATCGTACAGTTCAAAAATAATGTCAAATTGATCAAATTTCATAATTCCATCAAATTAGTATTGGCTGGGGCCTCCTTTAGCCTTGGTGGCCTCATCTAGATGATTTGGCATTGCGTTGATCAAATTTTGGGTCTCTTCTGTTGCTATATTATCCCATGCCCTCATTATAGCTTCTTTCAAGTTGTCTTTGCGTTTAAATGTTCGTTTGCCAATTTTTCTGTCCAAAATATACCACCAATTTTTTATTGGATTTATGTCCGGATTTTGAGATGGCCATTCCAAAACACTGATGTTATTTGTGTCAAAGCATAACTTCATTTTCTCAATTGTTAAAGAGCATAGTTTGATTGGAACTGTTGCTAGTGTGGCTGGTAGAGGACGAAAACGCAAGACCACTAGTGCAATTGATCAAAATATCATTGATGTCATCATTAATGTGAAGAAAAATAGATTTGCTTTGGCAGCTAAATTAGCTTTCAAAATTCGAGAAGATCATAACATCACAGCAACTCCTCAAACAATCAGAAATTGTAAAAGAGAACAAGGATAAAGAGGCAGAGTGATTCAAAATAAAAGTTTTTTATTTTCTAAGCAAATAAAACGTTGACTTGAATTTGCATCAAAGTAGTTAAAAATGCTGATATCATATTGGAAAAAAAATTTGTGGTCAGATGAGTCAAAATACCATCTTGTCTCATCACATGGGGTCCAAAAAGTGTGTCAAAAAAAGGAGAAGCTTATAAATTGAGTTGTTTGTGAGGTAGTGTAATGCATGGAGGAGGAAATGTGATGGTTTGAGGTAGTATGAGTTGAAAAGAAGTGGGGAAATTTACATTTATTGATAATAAAATGGATGCTTCAATGTATTGTGAAATCCTCAAAGCTAACTTGCAACCATATACTTAAAAATTGAGAATGGGAAGCGATTTCATACTCCAGCAGGATAACAATCCAAAACATACCACTAAAAAAACAAAGGTCTACTTTGACATAAATAATATCAATGTTTTGGAATGGCCATCTCAAAGTCTGGACTTGAATCCAATAGAAAATTTGTGGTATATTTTGAATAAAAAAATTGGCGACTGAGCATTTAGACGCAAAGACAACTTGAAAGAAGCTATAATGAGGGCATGGGATAATATAAAGACAGAAGAGACCCAAAATTTGATCAATGCAATGCTAAACCATCTAGGTGAGGCCATCAAGGTTATATTAAATTATAAATGACTATGTTCCATATATTTTGATCAATTTGACATTATTTTTGAACTGTACGATTATTTTTTTTGCAGTTAATTTTATGCATAATTAGATCAATTGTGTAAAATTCAATAGGTTTGAAAAGCAATGAATTCACCAATACACAAATAAATTCTTAAAACAATACTTGATAAGATATCTAAAAAAAACTTTTAAATATTTTATTGGAAAACTCATTTTTTTTGATGCAATCTTTAAAACTATGATTTTTTTCTAAGTGTACAATTTTTTTTTTTGCATACTGTTTATATATATATATATATTTTGCATACTGTGTGTTTATATATATTTATATATATATATATATATATATATATATATATATATATATTTTGCATACTGTATATATATATATATATATATATATATATATATATATATATATATATATATATATATATATATATATATATATATATATATATATATTTTGCATACTGTATATATATATATATATATATATATATATATATATATATATATATATATATATATATATTTTGCATACTGTATATATATATATATATATATATATATATATATATATATGTACATATATATATATATATTTTGCATACTGTATATATATATATATATATATACATATATATATATATATATATATATATATATATATATATATATATATATATTGCATACTGTATATATATATATATATATATATATATATATATATATATATATATATATATATATATATATATATATATATATATATATATATATATATATATATATATATGTATATATGTATATATATATATATAAATATATATGTATATATACGTATATATATGTATATATGTATATATATATATATAAATATATATGTATATATATGTATATATATATATATTTTTTTTTGCATACTGTGTGTGTATATATATATATATATATATATATATATATATATATATATATATATATATATATATATATATATATATATATATATATATATATAATGTCATATATATATATATATATATATATATATACAATTAAAAGCAAAAAAAAAAGTCTTACTCTTCCATTTAATGCTCTAGCAACATTTCTGTGAACTTTACATAAACAGCCGAGCTTTGTCACAGCACGAATATCTAGTGGAACCTATAAAAAATTATCTATTACATAAATGTATTTGCTTTAATTCATGTTTCAAAAGGTCAAATAAAACTTAAAAAAAGAGTAGTCTCCTTGACTGTAGTGGGGGAGGGGGAGCAACTCTGCAGGCTTGGGAGGTAAATTTGATAATAAAAAATAATGTTAGAACTGTAAATATTGCAAGTTTCTTTATTTCTGAAAAACAAGATTTTTCAGAAATAAAGAAACTTGCAATTGGTTGTTTTAGCTGAAACAATACTAAATGAACACAAAAAATTATCAAACGTGTGTTTCATAGATCCCTTCAAAATCAGGCGAAGACAAGTCTGCAACAAGCTCACTACAAATGATATAAAAATAGAAAATTCAATTAAACTAAAATAATTAATTAATAAAAACTAATAAAAAATACTTTTTTTTATTTATATCTAATTATTATTTTTTCATATTAGTTTAAAATTATTATTATTATCACTTAATTAGCAATTTAAATTTAAAACCTGCTGTAATCTTTATAAATGACTTCTGGTATTGAATACTCATACAAAAAAAAAGAGGGTTGGGATCGAGGAAGAATTTTGTTAACTTTTCGCCATGCTAAAAAGTTTTTTTAAATCAAATGAGTTGGACAATACAAAATAAATTAAAATTAAAATTTAATTATAAATGACTATGTTCAGAAATTTAAAATATACTATCAGAGTACCCCAAAAAAGTTAATAAAAATAGTAGTATGGATGTCTGGAAACCTCATTTCCATCCTCAGAAAAATCTGAAAGGTATCATATTTTTAGAAAATTAACATTGAAAATATGCCTAAAAAACATTGAAAGAATTTAAAATTTAATTATGACAGAGTTTAAAATTTAATAAATAAAATGCACATGTCCATATACCAACTTTTCAAGCTTTGTATTTGTATTATTAAGCTTTGTATTTGTACATCAGCGTCTGCTCTAAGTTGGTGAAAAACATTTTTTAAGAAATGTTTTGTATTTTTTTTTTCATGTAATTTTTTTTCATTTTAGCTATATAATATATTAAATACTCCTCTCTTCTGCTCTCCTCCTCTCTCTCGCTCCTCTGCTCTCTGAAAACAGTGGAGAATATAATTTTAAACGAGGTCATAAACTATTTCAAAAGATTAACTGCAGTTGCTGCCTCGAAAAAAACAACAAATGCATTAATTTGCTAGGTCAAAAATACTTAAAAATAATTATGATAAAGATTCCTAAAATATATAATTATCTTATTTTAAAATGTATTATGTTAATATTAATGAGGAAAAATTATTCATGTTACACTTGGTATTTCAGAAGGTGCTCAGAGAAAGATTTCTTTTAATGAGATAGATGCTTTGATAAATCCAATTTGATGGTTAGTTTAAGTCAAATAAAATGTTAAAAATGTTGCAAAAAAGTGGGTTCAAGTTTAAGTCAAATATGAAAAAAGCCCTGGACCAAAGTAAACAACTTTCTTACTCTTATGTTGTTGAATCAATAGACTTTCAAGAAAAGGGAAAAAAATGATAATCATGTCACAGTAAAAAGAGACTTGGATTATGTGAAAGATATTACAACATTTCTGGATTTTGTAACGGAATATAGAGGGCAGGATCCAAAATATTCGTTTGTAAAGGCTAAGATGGATTCAGGTTATTTTAATTCCATTTTATAACAGAATTATTTAATTTTACTACCTATCGTTTTAAAATATAATCAATTATAAATATACCTATAAATATATATTATAAACATGAAATATTACAGTCTCTCTTTCTCTTTATACTACAGTCTCTCTCTCTCTCTCTCTTTATGTGTGTGTGTGTGTATATATATATACACACACACACAAACACCACACACACACGCACACATATATACACACACATCTGCAGGATATCCATTGAAAAGTGTGAAAGACTATAAGGTATCTGTATTTCAATAAACAAGGAAAAAGCAGAATATAAAAAATTCAAATTTTATCATTTATCCTAAAGTTATTGTTTGTGATAAATGAATAAAAAACTATTATTTCCATATATTTAGAATGTCATCAATCCTTGTCTGCTCAAGATAGAAGACAAATCCTTACCTATAATAAAAGAAGTTCCGTTACCAGAATTTCACCATCTGATGGGATTTGTTAACTATGTGGCATCGTTTATAATGCAACTTTGGTATGGATTTACCAAATGGGTAATGAGCATTGGATGCCTTCGGAAAGAGAGGAACATATGAAGGAAACATATGTAGGGAAATACATAAAAGTTGTGACCAACTGTAGTTAATAATACCTATTGAACTGTGCCCTCTCTTGGAAACAATGAGAAAGTTTAATAAGGTTGTTCATGGTGTCTTTCACTATAAACTAGACCCAGACTACTCAGTCTTGATTAAAAGTTTTACTCAAAGTTACAAGGATGCGCAAGACTATTGCAGAGAGGTAATTTTAGTCTTCTTTAAAAATTTTAATCAAAGTTATTGATTTACATTCTAAAAGTATGTTTATTTAGTTTTTAGGTAAACAGCTCACATTTACCTGAAAGGTGCATGTCGTAACTGCTTATCTGGAAGCAATTGTTTGTGTGAGTGGTCTCTCTCTTGGACAATATAATAAGCAGATATCCGAGTCCAATTTGAAAAAATGTTATAAACAGGTATGCAGCCTCACAGTATAGCAATAATAAAGTCTTCAGTTCGAAGAATTTGTAAATCATTGAATATATATAGCAAAAACAATATTGAAATCATGTTGAAAGAATGTTTAAAAAAAATAAAATATTAGTGAATACAATTTATTTTTAAAATATTTTATTTGGTATTTATTATATAGTGTTATTATATATTAGTAATACCAAGTAAAAAATTTTAAAAGAAACTGGGGCACTAAAGATTTTAAAGGATTTTTTAGGAGGGTAGGGGGGGAGGTCTAAGACCCACTAGCCGTGGCACTGTGTGGCATACTATGTTTCTAAACTAATTTCAAGCAGATAAAACATTTTTAAATCTATTTAAAGCAAAATTACAGAGCTTGAAAATTTAGTATATACACATTTATTTTTTAATTTTAATATTTATAATGAAGCAATTTATCTTTTAATTTTACCTTTAAAATGACTTTTTGGCAGATTTTTAATGTCAATTTTCTAAAAATATGTACCTCTCAGATTTTTCTGATGATGAAAATGAAATGTCAAGACATCCATATTACAATTTTTATTAACTTTTTTGGGGTACTTTAATAGTAAACTTTAACCTTAAATTTCTGAACTGTGTAGGGTATTATAACGCATAATATTACCATATATGCATTTTGCAATTTAACTCGTCACAACAACTTTATTATTGAAACTATTATAATATGTATAATTACTTGCGCCATCTCCTGATTTAAGTTTACGGGAGTTGACATAAAAAACGCGTGGTACTGTTACATTGATAGAATGAAGATCATTGTTCACCATCACAAATAAGTTGAAAATACCAGGAGTATCTGTTTCAGCTATCTAAAAAAATTTGAAAAAAGAAAGAAATAATAAAGATTTTTATGTTTTTAAAATTCTAATAAAGTCAATAACAAATGAATAATTAACTAACTAATTAATAAAAACTCACAAATTGATGATCAAAATTAACTAATTGACAAAAATTAAAAAACTAATTGACAATTAAACTTAATATTAAACTAAAAAATATTAAAAATCAATAAACAGAACTATCTAAAAAATTTAAAAAAAAAGAAAGAAAATAAAGATTTATGTATTTTTTTAATTCTAATTGAGCCAACTAATTAATAGAAATTCACAATTTTATGATCAAAAATAACTAATTGACAATAAAAATTTATATTAAACTAAAAAATATTAAAAATAAATGTAACTTATTTAAAGCAAATGTTTGAAAATAAATATTTTAAACAAACAAAAAAAAACACATTAAATTACTAATAACAGTTAACCTTGTTACTATAACAACATAAACAACATGTTTTTGTTGTTATAGTAATAATAAACTGTATTCAAAATAATAACCTGTATTATTTCCCAATGACATTCAAGAATTGATCTTGTCTGTTTTTTAAAAAAGTTAGAAAGCCCTGCTTGTGGATTAACCCTTCGTATGTCACCAAAGTTGTCTGCCATATTGGTATTTTTTAATTTCTCCCGAGACTTACGAGCAGCATTTCGTTGCAGTTTCTGGAACAACCACTTCCTTTTATGGAATAAAATCCATGCATGTTGATCTTCCTAAAGAAAAAGTTTTATTATTAAATTATTTCTACAAATATATAACAAGCTAGAAAAATTAGAATAGATAATATAAATGGCTAATATATATATATATATATATATATATATATATATATATATATATATATATATATATATATATATATATATATATTTATATATATATATATATATATATATATATATATTTATATATATATATACATATATATTTATATATTTATATATATATATTTATATATATTTATATATATATATATGCATATATATATATATATATATATGTATATATATGCATGGACTATTTTTGGAAAAAAATTTGGGCGGCGGTATCCCCTTGTCCCACAAAAAAAAAAAGTTCTTAAATTTATATTTAGGCGGCAACCAATATGGTAAACGCTGTCGAAAACAGTCTAGAATAGCCCCTGATATATATATATATATATATATATATATATATATATATATATATATATATATATATATATATATATATATATATTATATCTAACTTCTTATTAAGCATAAAAGTAAAAAAAAAATATTTATTATTATTATATTATATATTAAGTATATATTATTATTTGTTATATATTAAATATTACTTTAGTTGCACCCATAGATGGAGGACTTCCTAAAACTTCTCTCCAAGATTTTAATAAATCACTTTCCAAAAACTCAGAATTCTCAACTTTTTTATCAACTTTTCTTCTTTTATGGACCACAGGCATTGATGGAGAAGTTAAAGACCGTTTGCCAACAATGTCTTCTAAATCTGTGACACTATTTTCTTTCTCAACCAGCTAGATTTTAAATCATGTTTTATATACCATTTTAATACACTTTAAAATGTGCATATATTAATTTATTTAACTTTCTTCATTTTATTTAAATTAATACTTTAAATAATATTTATTAGTAATTCATTTAATTCAATCAAAAGTAACTCAAAATTTTAAAAATTAATTTCAAAGTTGAAAAATTAAAGGAGGATGACAATAAAATATTGTTATCTAATTTATAAGAAAACAGAAAAAACCCAGATACAACAAACATTTCGATTTGCAAAACACAAAAAAACTTACTTCTGGTACTTTAGAAAACATATCAGTTATTCGCTTTTGCTGAAAAACATCATTTTTTTCAAGTAACCGCTTGTGCAACCAGTCAGGATGTCTACATCTTGGAACAGGATTTGCAATCTGGCAAAAATTCAAATATACAAAATATTTTTATTGATTTAATTTTTCCAACCATATATATTTATAACATTTATAATACAATTAATTACTATCATAATTATTATTATTTTTATTATTATTATCATTATTACTATTATTATTATTTAAACATATATTTACTCCTTGCATAGCTGCTGGTATTGTAATTATTTTTTGAATGCAGCTGTTTAGACGATCAATGTAATAATTCCAATCCAAAATGTTTCTTATATCAAAGTCAAAATTATCTTGAACTTTAAGCCATCGTTTTAAGTAATGTTTTTTAATACTGTCTTCTGTTTGAAAAATGGCTAGAGGGATAGCTCTTTCTGTTACTGGTGAGCCCTCAGGTTTGCATGATATTATGAAGCGACAGCTAAGGCCTTTATCTTTAACCATTTGATCACCAAGAAACTCAGCAAGACGCTTGGCAGTACTGATTGATGTTGATTTTTGTGAGCCGTAGTCATCAAGTGAGCGAGACATACTTCGATTTTCTGAAATTAACTCAAAAAGCTCATTGTCAGGTAAAGTTTCACCCTAAAAAAAATTATATTGTAAAACTAATGACTTTAAAAATAAATAAAAATTGTATTTGTTTACATTATTCCCTAAACAAAACACTAAACCTGTCTGACAATAAATTTTTTATGCACAACGCACATTTATTTACAATGTCCTTCAAATAATCCTTTTTGCAACATTTTGTAAAATGTGAATATGAAAACAGAACAATTATATAATATAATTAAATAATATTTGAACTTTTTTTAAACCCTGCTTTAGTTAAATAGTCATATTGGCAGTGGTGCAAACGGGTGTAAAACCAAAATATTTTTTTTGGTTTTCACACTATTTAACTTAATTAAAAGTAAAGAAAACATTTTTATATAAATTCATAGATATTTTCATACAAAAAAAATAGGATTATTTATTTAGGATTGCTTAATAAAAAAGCTTCATAACTTTTAAACTTTTAAAGGTTTTAACGTAGCATCTTTTGGGTTGAAATCTAATAACTTGCTTATACAAATATGGCAATAAAAAAATTACAAAAATTTTTTAATCTAATTTTAAACCAAAATTTTAAAATCAAATTTTCAGCTTTTTCATTTCAACATTTCTATTTCAGCATTTTCACTTTTTGTTACAATGTTGAAGTTTAAAGCAATTTTAATTGACCACATTAATATTGAAAAATTTCAATTTTTCAATATTAATGTGGTCATTATTTTAAACTTAGAAAACAAATATTATATGTTTTATACATATATACATAACATATCTCTCTAACAATTTAATAATATATTTAATATAGTAATACATTCATTAAATTCAATTTCATTTAAATTAATAGTTTTTCTTTCAATTTTTCAATTTCAAATAATTTAGCAGACAGCAGCACTTTGGGGTGAAAAGTGAAAGGTTATTAAGAAGATCTAGATAAATTCTGGTCTCAAAATATGTGCTATTATGTTTTTAATATATAAGATATTTGTTTGAACAAGATGTAGGCATCAATTGCAAGAGCTTGATGAATCAAGTTAGGAGATTTATCTAGACTTAACACCAAGAGGAACATTGTAAAAAGTTAAAACAAAACTATAAAGAATATCCAAGATGTGTGCTAAATGTATGACTAAAAGATTTGCAGTGTAAAAGAAAACATACATGATGATTGTCAAGAAGATTTGTAGCATTCCTTAAAAGGACAAAAATGCTGTGAAAAAGGAAAAACCTTGTCAACTATATGAGGGTTTGTGCAAGATGTGAATATTAAACAGAAGTGGCATAAATATAAACCAAAGTGGCATAATAGTCAACCACCGAACTCATAAAAAATGTCAGGGTGGCAACTTAAATTTAAAAATGAAATTCTATGACTTGTCAGAAATTTCCATGAAAAGTTACATAAACTTTTCATGGAAATTTATGCCACTGAGTCATCATGTTTTCTATTGCCACTTAGTCAGTAAAAAACCAAAAACTAATTGTTAGGAAATTCTGAAAACATATCTGAAAAAACTCGGATGTATAATGCATAATAACTGATAAAACTGATAAAAATTTATAATGCATAATAACTGATAAAAATTTAACAATCGTAACTTTAAAGTATAGATACAAGATCATTTTAGAAACCAAGTAGCAATGACAAGAGGGTATAGTGAGCACTAAGTGTTTAATTATCTCTGAATAAGAATTCCTATTGTACAGATTTGGAAAAAAATTATGCTTTTTAATATTTTGCAAAAAAGTATATATACTTTTTTAAAAATTATGCTCAAAACTTTACAAAAAAAATTATAAATAAATATAATCTTTTTTATTATATCAATTTATAAACAAATATATAACACCTTATTTGCACATGAAATATAATGTAATGGGTAACATAAATTTACTTACATGAATTTGAGTGTGTGCAAAAATTATTGATCATATTATCAATTATTATCAACCTTTAGTTTTAAAGGTCAAAGTGATGCAGTAAGAAATTTTTTTCAAAAATTTATACAAAAAAATCAAACTGAAAAATTTACTGTAATAAAAATAAAAACTTTCATTTAAAATATGTTGTTTAAATATTCAAAAAACGCGTTGTTGCGTTTACATGGCTATAAGCAGAGCAAATGGCTAATTAATCAAAGAGTTTTGTTGCATGTTTTCAATAAAAAGCTAATAGTCAAAATTGTAGTACTGTACACTACATAAGGTCAACACTACAACTTTGCTTAACAGTGACAATGAGATAAAGTAAAAACCATGATACAGATTTTCCATTCAATTCAAAATGTTTGCTCCTATTCCAATAAGCATTAAACTTGTCAAAGCGCATTTAAAGCCAATTAAATTAGCTAAACATTTCCTTATTTACAACAAGTTACAACAGGTTTTGTAAAGTTTTCAAATTGATTTTTGGCAGAATCATCTGTTTAAGCGGATATCAACTTGGATCTAAACAACTTATCAACCTGCCTAATGTTTTGATTTATATAAATAAGTTTAACTTATTTATATAAACCAAATTAAACACATGCATGTGTGATTGTGTGTGCTTGTACACACACACACACACACACACACACACACACACACACACACACACACACACACACACACATGCACGCATGCACGCACACACACACACACAAATACAATGAATTTAACAACCTTGCTATAAAGAACATCCAACCAATAGTCAGCACATTTAGCAACACAAGAATAAACAGATTCCAATGATTTTCCTTCCAAAAATGATTCAAATACAGATGATTGAAATATCTTAATAAGTTGCAATTCTCCACGTCTCTTAACTTCAAAACCTTTCAATTCAGCCAAAGTACCATCTTCATTAAAAACTGCATACCTAAATTTAATAATTTAACAGTTTAAAAAAAAAGTACAATTTTTATAGTTCTTCTATAAAAAAGATTTATGTTAACCTTGAAAAGTGTGTGATTGTATTAGTCTTATTTATGCTGATATCTAAAAGATACATTATAAATATAAACAGTAATCTTACCGTTTTTTTAACTTTTTACCTTCTTCTTTAGATGCTGGTAAGATCATTGCTTTATAAGGTCCATCAACCTATAGTACAAAATAAATATTACTTAGAAACATATTATATATATATATATATATATATATATATATATATATATATATATATATATATATATATATATATATATATATATATATATATATACATTAATACTATTAGTAGACATTAGTACTATTTCTCTTAGTTGTAACAAACAACTTACTTCAAAGAAAATTGAGTTTTCACTTCGTACTTTATACTCAAGATGTTCTGGATTTATCAAATCGTGGTACTGATCATTTGTGAATCCAGACTATTTTTAAAATTAAAAATTTATTAAAAACATCTACAATTTTAAAGTTAAAATTTTGACAATAACATTTATAAACTAAAGAAAAATTCAACAAACTTTTTTGAGAACCCTGCTTAGTCTCTTAACAAAATAAGTCTAACTAGTCTGATTATGTACAAAAGCTCACAGCGATGACTTTTTCAGTATGACACCATCTATGGCATTTTGTGTGAAAATTATCCAAAGATTTTTGTATACATGTGTGTGTTTGTGTGTGTGTGTGTGTGTGCGTGTGTGTGTGTGTGTGTGTGTGTGTGTGTGAGTGTGTGTGTGTGTGTGTGTGTGTGTGTGTGTGTGTGTGTGTGTGTGTGCATGTGAATAAGCACTACCAAAAAAAGTTTCCTTGAGTTTGAGGAGTACCTTTGATGAGTACCTTTGATGAGTGCCTTTGATGAATGCCATTGTATTTTAGTCCATGATTATAGTATGTCAGAAATAGTACCACATTTTTATTAATAAATAACAAGATTATTCGATCATAATCAAATAATCTTGTTTATTTATAAATAAAAATTTGAACTTGATTATAACTCTATTAATATCACATGAATAATTCACATAATAATATCACATAATAATAATATCACATAATAATATCACATAATAATTCACATAATAATATCACATGAATAAATCAAAACATTTTAACAACAGCCAGTTTAAACCTTTCACAATGACTGCAGATATGACTGCAGATATGCACCAATGACTGCACCGAACCGTATGTAAGTAAAACAAAAGCACAGGTAAACATACAAAAGCTTCAATATCAGAAGTGAAATGACTAATTTCACTTCTAGTAATGAATAATTTGCAAATAATAACAATGCCATTTTATAAAATCTATGCTAAACAACCACTCAAACAAATTTTAAAATTCAAATATTTTTTTATTGCTAATTAAATTTATCATTTTATGGCGCCATGTTTTGCAACGAAAGCATTTTGCAATGAACTTTATAGATTATAACTATAAATATAACTTGCACTAAAAAATACACGCAAATTAATTCAATGATTTAAATTTAAATAAGACATCCTACTTCTTGATTTTGAGTTATTAAATATTAATACAATAAATAACAAAAATGTTAACATAAACATCAAAAATAATAATGTAAAAATATTTTAAAACTTTAAAAAATATCGTTAATACATTATTTTAATTTTTATATCTAACCATTATTATATTCTTATATAATATTGCTGAACTTCGTAGTAGTGCCTACACGTGCGTGTTTGACACTTTGATGGCAGCTATTAAAACCGAGTTAATGGTGAGTCTTTCAGCACTTTTTTCTAAGGAAGTATAAGAAATTTACGTAAATATGTAAGTATAGATCTTATGCTTGCAGCTGTTTACATTTTTTTATTTGTGATATGTTGACCTGATTTTCACAGAACATCATCAAACGTAAAATACAATTACAAAAAAAGCATTATAGTTATAACAAAAAAGATAAAAGAAAAAGCCAAAAAAAACAATAAATGATTACATAGCTTAATTATAAAATTAGTTATATTAATTAATTATATTAACTATAATTATTACTAATTCCATATCTTTAAATCTCTTTTTTAAATAAAGGTTTCGAACTGTTTGTGGATATTGTCATGGTTGAAAAGTATAGGAGCTATATATTTCTTATATTTTTTGGTATTTCAAGAGATTTTCTTACTTAATGTTTTTCATATCATGATTTTATTGTAAGAGTTTCTGGATGTGACCAATCAAACATGGCATCACATTCTTGACTATTTTAGTGTCCCAAAATGCATCCGTCCTACATTTTATAAAGTTTTTAGTGTTTTTAGTGAATCTGGGTCAAAGGAAGACAGTCAAGAATGTGATGGCATGTTTGATTGGTCACATCCAAAACCAACATTCCAACATTACTTAGCTAAATACATAGCAATTCATAGCAAAAATACATACAACATTAATTAGCAAAATTAGAAAGTAGCATCGCATGAAAAAATAAAAAAATTATATAATCAAACTAATTAAAACAAATGCATCATTACATTAATTTAACCCGAATTACATAAAAACAGTACACAAAAAAATTTGCAACCTGAACAATATAATTTAACATGGCACCAGGATAAGATATTGTTATTTTTGGTTTCTTAGGATGTGTTGTTTTAACCTAAAATATAAAACAAAAAAATATTAAAAAAATAACAATAAATAACTGCATTTAAAATAATTTTAAAAAATAGTTAAATATTTATTTTACCAATGTAAACTGGCATACACAGGCATGAAGGCAGGCATGAGCTATAGCTCGCCATTCCTGCCATAGCCTATATATATAGGTCATTGTATTAAGTTATGCATTATAAAAAAAAATCTTACTTGAAAGTTTTCTGGAAAACTCGCTGGTAAAATGCACCAAATTCCATCAGTATCTAGCTCTAAAGGACGACTAAAATGCAAATTTTCAGAAAAAGCTTTTTAAGATAAAAAATAATAAAACTCAATATTATATGAAGACCTAAAATTTTGAAAAAGAGTTGCATAACTATCCATACACAAAAATTTTTATCTAAAATTTTAATTATTGCATAAACTACTCACATGTGAAGGAAAAATTCATGTTTAATTCTAATGATATCTTTTTTTATTTGTTTTTGATTTTAGTTTATTTTCAGTTTGATTTGAATTATTTAACTTTCTAATTTTTTTATTTTGTATTTTAACCTCGTCCACCATTTTATTATATTGTTCAATTCTGTTTTATTGATTAAACTTTTAATCGGCTAGCAATTTATTTTGAGCACTTTGACACCACAAGAGTACCAAAGCCCTTAATTCTTATTTTTATTATTTGAATTGTTTAAGGATAAAGTACTGGTTTGTTGACTGTCCTGACTTTGTTGAAGTCAAACTATCAAGTCAAATAATTATTGTTTAATAGCAAATTATCAATATGAATAATTTTTTTTTTTTAATTTAATTTTAAAATTCTTGGACTAATAAACCTAAGACCAACATAAATATAATTGCCCTGTAACTTTACACAATTACCGTGTAAAATAATTGACCTGTAACTTTACTGTGTATTAATTTCATTATAAACTTAACTTTAGTATTAACATATATTCTGGAACAAAACATATACAAACATACATACATATATACATACATACAAACATACATGCATATATACATACATACATACATACATCCATACATACATACATACATACATACATACATACATACATACATACATACATACATACATACATACATACATACATACATACATGCATACATACATGCATATATACATACACACACGCATAACAATTTACAAACACATACATATAAATATGTTTATGTATCCACATACATACAGATACCTAAATACACACATACACATATATACATACAAATATATATATATATATATATATATATATATATATATATATATATATATATATATATATATATATATATATATATAAATTAGTAGAAAATCACTTAACTAAATACACACATACACATATATACATACAAATATATATATATATATATATATATATATATATATATATATATATATATATATATATATATATAAATTAGTACAAAATCACTTAACTAAATACACACATACACATATATACATACAAATATATATATATATATATATATATATATATATATATATATATATATATATATATATATATATATATATATATATAAATTAGTAGAAAATCACTTAACAAAATTTTTTTTTATTTAACTATCTGTTTCATCAATAAAGACTCATCAGAAATTAATGATCGAATTAATAAAACTTCAATTTATACCAAAAATTAAATTACAGGAAATCACTGTCTTAACTACTGTAAGATTTCACACATTTGTGGAATTTGCTGACACTATTATAAAAAGAATTCTTTAGAAATGATTACTTACGCCTTAAAAAAAAAAAATTTCAAAAGGGGGATTTAAAGTAACAATTATTTGAGCTCATTTATTTTTATAGTATCATTTTTACATTAAATTGCTCTGTTCTTTTAAGAACATTGAGCACTAAAAAAGTATCATTGTAAAATGTTATTTTAATCATGAATGTTGCATAAACCATGAATGTTGCATAACTGGAATTAATTTAGCATGAAAATGGAGCGAACATGTTCAAATTGTTGTTGGTCAGATTTTATACATTATAAAATATATTTCAAAAAAATAACAAAAGAACTATTACGATTTTCATGTAACGTACATTTCATGTAAGTTACATGAAAACAAATGATAAAGTTTTGTTTTTTCTAAAATTTAGTTTAAAAACTTAAGGCATTTAATAATATATAGGAAAGAATATTAAATGTTGCGTTTTTACATTTAAAGTTTTGAATAACAATGCTTAGTGAAAGGACATTTTTATTTTAAATTTGTGTAATGGAAGTTAAAACTACTTGCATTTACTAAAGTTCTGGCGCTTTTTCGTTAAGTTTTTGTTTACAAAATGAATTATGTTATTAAGTAATTCTTATTTTGTCATGTTGGTTTGACAAGGTTTTAACTGAAACTTTTTATATCAGAAGAATTTAGAATAAAAATCTTTTTTTTTTTTTAATGTTAACTATTTATATTATTGTTTTTTTATTTGTTTATGTATTCTTATTTCTGTTGAAATAAACATACAAAAAATAAAAAATATAATAATAATAAAAAATATACATAATAATAAATATACATAAATAAATAAAAATAAGAACTATATAAATATTTTTATTTAGACATAAAAAAAATTATTTACTATTCTTCTTATATAAAAAAAATCAATTAGAACCTTTTCTATTTTTGTTTTAGTAAAAAAACCATTTGTAAATGCAATTGAGGGGGTCCATAAAGCATGTCACACTATATTTGTTAATTCTTAACACCTTTCCTCCTGTCACAAACGATCACATATACTTGAACCCCTCTCCCTCCTAAACTGTGATAGCAGTTTTTATGTCAAAAATGTTTTAAAAGATTTAAATGTAAATACTTTGCAGCATTTTAAGAACTCAACATAATGAAAATAAGGCAATACACATAAACGTTAGAAGTGTGAAAGTAAAAACTTTGACAATCCAAAGATTTTTTTATTTAAATGACTTAATAAAGTTTTTTGAAGCAATTTTTTTACCTTGTTTTCCATGTAACATAAGTTAAGTGGCGTTTTCAGTAACAAGTTTACCTCTTTTGACCTGACACAAAACTTTTTAGCTTATTTTATTCTTTAGACTAATAGCTTCTATACAAAATGGCTAAAAGCTTAATTTACAGTTTAAATAGACAAATATTTGATAAAGTTGTTGCGCATGTAACGTAAGTTGAAAATGGAACTGCATATATATATATATATATATATATATATATATACATATATATATATGTGTGTGTGTGTGTGTGTGTATATATATATATGTGCGTGTGTATATATATACATAAATATATATATATATATATATATATATATGCACGTGTGTATATATATACATAAATATATACTTATATACTTATATATATATATATATATATATATATATATATATATATATATTTATATTTATATATATATATATATATATATATATATATATATATATATATATATATATATATATATATATATATATATATATATAGAGAGAGAGAGAGAGAGAGAGAGAGAGAGAGAGAGAGAGAGAGAGAGAGAGAAAGAGAAAGAGAGAGATCTGTTTTGTTTTTTTTAGTGGGTCTTCATATTCTGTTTTTGATGAGTAAAATATTTTTTATCAGAAAATTTCCCTTGTAATTGCAAACAAAAAGATGTCTGCCTGCTGAATAAATATTGCAGAGAGACAAACATAATTTACAAATGCATAACATGTTCCCCAAACACATCTAGCAAAGCATACATTTGCTTATCAGAGGTCAAGTGAAAAGAGATATGCAAACCACAAGCAATCATTTACAAATAAAAAACTTTCTCAAAACCACTCTCTCAAAATATATATAGGAAACAAGGAAAAAACTCAAAGAAACACCTGAATTAACTTGGTCTATCCTAAAAAAAGCTCAGGCTTACAACAACACAACAAAAAAATGTTTACTTTGTTTATATGAAAAACTAATAATTTTACTTTATAAAAATGCGGAAGAGCTACTTAATAAAAAAAACTTGAATGAAACTTGAAAAAAAGTGAATTTCCAAATGTCATCACAAAAATAAATATCTTTTAAGCAACCATAAACCTGAAGATAAGATACACTTAGATAGATTAGATACGCATGTAATAGTTTTTTTCTGTATAGTTTTATATAACTAGTTCCAATTAAATATAATTTTTTCAAAGAAAAAATATATTTGTATTTCACCTGATGATTGCAATAGCATGAAACTTAAAGTTGTGAAATCACTTTTATTTCCTACTACATATATATATATATATATATATATATATATATATATATATATATATATATATATATATATATATATATATATCTATATATATATATATATATATATATATATATATATATATATATATATAAATATATATATATATATATATATTTATATATATATAGCATATTTATGTAAGCATTCGCTCACTTTTTTTGCTTAGGGAAATCAATACAGCTTTTTTAGAAGAAGGAGAAAAAACGAAGAATAATAAATGAAAAGATTGCTGCCCCATGCCAAACCCTCAGTCGATGTAGCAGCACTCTGCTGCGAGTCAGGCTATTTGTCAGTCAATGTATGTACTGATGCCCCCAGCAGCAGGCTATTTCAGTATGGCGTCACACTGCTCACCTAAATCAGTAGTATAAGATATCCCCATTCCCATCCAGCTCAAAATGAGAAATATAGAAACACTAAAACTAGAATTCATTTTATATATAAGGTTATATTTTTATTTTCATGTTAAGGTATAATTAGGACATTATTTTAAACAAATAGGGCGTAATTATATTTTTTACATAATATGTAAAGTATATATTATATACTTAACATATTACATTATTTTAAAAATTTGCTTAATTATATAAAGAAACATTGAAACTAATTTTAAGGAACAAATTTAAATAAATATATATATATATATATATATAACTCTAACTGTAACTATTGAAAATGATAAATAATAACTATAAATAATAAATAAATGATATTTAAATAAAACATCATGGAAAGCTAATAATAACAAGTTAATACCCTATTTGTTCAACAAGTTCTCTTGCTGCAGTAATGATATGAGCACCAGTGTAACAAACAATTCCAGCCATCTCCATAGAAAACCAACGTGATCTATAATGACATAGATTTAAAAAAATAAACTTTTTTGCAAAAAAACTGCATACTTTCCGATAAAATTTGACGGAACAAGGGGGTACAGCCACCCAAATTTTTTTCCTAGAACAGGCCTTGGTAGTAAATATATATGTGAATATATATATCTATATATATATATATATATATATATATATATATATATATATACATATATACACACACACGCATATATATAGATATATATATAGTGGTAACCACTTATAACTAAATAACTATGCTCTTGTAACTGTAAAATTTACTTTGACATTTTTCTAATAAATGCACCTAAGTGCCAAAAATATAAAACGATTGCCAAAAATATGAAACCAAAGTTGTTGCTGCTTCTTTCCTACCCTCCTCTATCGCCTCCCCATATATGTAAAAAAATATATTCATTGTAAAATATTGGGAGTTATCTACTCTTGGCCATTCTAGTTTTTAACAGTACACAAAAACTGATGTTTATTTTGTGTAATAAAATCATTATCAGTAACCAAATATTCAAATCAAATGCACCAAAGCAGAAAAAAACATGTGCCATGGCACAGTGGTTAAAATTCTGGTTCAGAAACAAGAGGTCAGAGGTTTGACACTGACTCTAGTCCAATAAGTGACATTGGTGAGAAAGGTGATGTGAACTTACTAGTTAAATGCTCTTCTGCGGCGCTCTGTGATAAGACTGTAAAGACTTCTGGGATCACCTTAATAACCACACACACACACGCACACACACACAATTCAAATGATCAAAATATTTTTAAAAAATTGAGGAAATTAAAACTTTCTAAAAGTTACTAAAAATTCACTTAAAATAGACTTGACTTGAAAACTTGACTCATAGGTTAGAATTTATTGACAACCTGATAAACTTTATTTTTATATTTATATTTCAACAACAAATACCTAATTATAATAACAAAAAACAACAATGAAATAAAACAAACCCTTTTCTCATAACATAACCATAAAATGAGTTAAGGATACACTTGTGCGCAAGCTGAAGAGAATCGTACAAAACCTCCATTCCAGAAGCGCTAAAAAAAATCTTTTAATTAATATTAAATCTTTTAGTTTTTTTAAATTTTAGTTTAGTTTAAACTTCCAAGGTGCACACATTTTCATGTAGAAACTCTAGAATAAAAAATGATGCACTGTGAACTACATTTTTTTTTTGTCTGAAAATTCGTTCTGAAAACATATTGACAACCATAGTGACAAAACTCAGTATTACATGTTTAGTATTAAACTGAACTAAATAATTTCTAAGCACGAGTTATAAAAGAATATCTACCATATTTTAATAACTGTTGTGTCATAACTTATAAATAGAATATGTTGTGTCATAACTTATAAATATGTTGTGTCATAACTTATAAATATGTTGTGTCATAACTTATAAATAGAAGTGGTGAGTAGTTTTATTTTAACTGCTTTTTTTTCTTGTGCAAAACAAAAAAAATATTCAGTTAATTTTATTTTAAGGTTTAATATTTATAATAACTAATAAAAAATTTTACTGGATTTTTTTTTTTTTAAATAAATAAACTTAAAATTTGTATTATTTAAACTTATATTAGAGTTTGGATTGATAATATTAAATACTATCCAATAATATATAATAATAACAAATAATATCCAATTACTGCACATAAAAGTTCAAAAAGCAGCCAAATATAATGAAGCTTTCTTCACTCTTTGAGTGATTAAATTTTTGTTTTGCATTATTTTAACCATCTTATGTGTTTGGTTGTTTGTGATTTTAAAACTTTGTCTTAAATGTATGACAAAGTTTTAAAATCACAAACAGTGCCAGTGTGAATTTAAAAAAACAAACTAATTAAATTTTATAAATTTTAAAATTTTTATGATTTAGGGAAAATTTGTACAACAAAATATATACAGAAAAAGTCTATTATACGATATTGTCTATTATACAATAGACTGACATCATTGAGTTGCATAACTTTCTTTTATTTTTAACTTTTCTATAACAAAAAAACCTAATACAACTAATAACCTACTATTTACAACTAATAACCTACTATTTTATTTCTGCTGGGTCACCTTTATCTTTAGCAGTTGAAACTTTATTTTTCCAAACCTAGGAAAGCATCATAATTAAAATAAGAAAAAAAGAAGAATATTTAAAAATCTAACTTAAAAAAAAAACCAAGAATAACCTTTAGTAAATCTTTAAACTCGTATCTCCGATCACGAAAGGCTCGAACAGTATCAATGTAAAATGCATTTTCTCGTTGGCATATTGTTGACTCTCTTACCTCGCTTTTAGTTATCTTTACTTTTTTATATGCTTTGTGGGAGTAGGCTTAATTAAAAAAATAGCTACTCTAAAATAACACATGACAGTCATTCTTGTTCATTAAACAATTTTTAAGATAAAATTTATATGTTCTGCGTACATGTAAATTTGAGTTAAAGAGATGATTTAAAATGTTCGCAAAAAAATTTATAAACTGTAATTATAAATTTAACTAATCTACCTACCTGACAACCTTTTTTTTTCTAAGACTGCTTGCTCAAACGGCGAAAGTTTATGAAAAGAACGTGTTGGCTCATTAGGAAATCTCCCGGGATGCTTTTCAACTTCAAGCTGTTGTTTTATATTTTGATATTCTCCATAATTTGCTGGACCTAATTAAAAACATTGAGATTAAATATAAATTTATCTATCTATAAAAATTTTTAAATATTTTTAAGTTTAAAAACTTTTGATAATTTTAAGGCAATAATATAAAAATAAATTGTCTATTGAAAAACGATCTGCAATATTCACATTGTGGCAAGAAAAATATTCTGTGTCAAATAGAATTTTAGGCAAATATTCGAAATTTCGAATTTTCACTTAAAATTCCAAATTTCAACAGTTTGGATTATTATAAAAAAGGAAGAAGAAACTAGAAGTGTGGTCAATTGAAAACGATTGGGACGCCATCGAATTATGTCTGGTGTCAAAGAAAGAAGAATTAAAATCACTAGTAAAAATAAAAGATTATCAACTGTTGAACCCATTGAATAGCTCTCAAGAAACTCTGGTATCTGTGGCAGCGGTGAAGAGACAATTGATGGAAGCAGGACTTGGTGGCAAAATGGCTGCAAAATAAAAAAGAGACTAAAACGGACAAAACTACACAAAAAACGGACAATTGATGACTTTGACTTGAAACTTCGACTCGTTGGTCCAACGAGTCAAAGTTTTAAATCTTCGGTTCCTAGTAAAGATTGTTTGTCCAAAGAAAAGTTGGTGAGAAAAAACAGTGTGTAATACCTACTGTGAAACATGGTGGTGGTAGTGTTGTGATTTGGGGCTGCTTTGGTGGTAATACCACAGACATTGTAAAAATAGTGGAAATAATGACAAAAGAAGCGTATTTTGACATTTTAAAAAGTCATGCCACACCTTTGGGAAGGATTTTTTGGGAGCCACTCATTTTTCAAGAAGATAACAATCCAAAGCATTCTTCAAAACTTTGTAAAAACTATTTTAGCAAGTTAGAAAATGATCAAATATTAAAAAGAATGAGTTGGCCTCCCCAATCACCAGATTTCTTTCTTATCGAACTTTTAAGGGATGAATAAGGAAATATCAAAAAATTTATGCCTAACGGTGCAAAAGATATGCGGAAAAAACTTAATATTGAGTGGCATAAAATTGACTTCAAAAAATTGAAAAAACTGCTATGCAGAATGCCAAGAATATGTAAAGCCGTTATTGCCGCAAAGGGGGTTACATAGATAAAGGTAAACTAAATTATTTTAATGGAAATATTAAATTTTTTTTATGTAAATCTAATAAATAGTAAAAAAGCATACATTTCTTCAACAGCATATATTTCAGGCAACTTTAGTTTTCAGTTTCTCTCCCTTTAACCCATTATATATATATATATATATATATATATATATATATATATATATATATATATATATATATATATATATATATATATATATATATATATATTATTAATAAAAATATTTTTAGTAGATATATTAATAAAAATACTTTTAGTAAATAAAAGTAGCCATATAATAATAAAAATATTTTTCTCTCAAAGTATATCAAGTTGAGTCTCAAAAGAAGAGTAATTTCATAGAGATTTCATGAATAACAACCTTTTTGAAGAAGATGCTGTTAATAAGTGTCTTGAAAAATGCTGCTTATAAATTTTTGTTTTAAAATGTTACTTTCTTTACAATAAATTTAAAAAATTGCTTTATATTAAAAAATAATAACTTTTTAAACTTTCTATCAAATTAAAAAAAAATATTTTTAAACTCTAACTGAAATCTCCTCTCCACATCCAAGTCATTTTACGTTGACAACGTGCACCAGGTCTGTTAAAATCACATGATGCACATATAACTTCATCAACTAGAGCAGAAGGCTAAAATTAAAACAAATAAAACATAAAAATTCCTAAAACCAAAAAAAAAAAAAATTGAATATTATATAAGTATTGATGTCAGAATGAAAATAGTTACTGAGATCCTCAGTTACACCAGTTCCAGACACTAGGTGAAGTATTAATACAACAAACTAATTTAAAAAATTTCAAAGAACCTGCAATCTATTTGTTAAAATTATATTAGGATACATAGCTGCTACATCAAGATGATAGATTAATGGCTTCTCAAGTCGATTTGGGGTATCTCTCAATGTAGCAAGTTGATCACAGAGTTCTTTGCAAAGCTATAAAAATTGTAGTTTTAATATCTTACAGTAAATTAAGTAACCAATAGCAACCAAATAACTTTTTTCTACCTCATCAATGTTTGTTACATAATCAATTGGTACACCATGTTCATTTTCAATGGTTGTTTTAAGTGTTTCATAACAATTATCAATAAGACCTTGAAATGCTTCTGGTACCTAAATAAACATATACTTATAAAGAATGTAAAATAAAATTAAAAAAAAATATGAATATATAAAGAATAATTATGAAAATAATTTTATTACATATTTATTATGCCAGTGTAAATTTAAACTAGTTACTATGTCCAAGTTAATTTATAACAGTTACTGTGTCTGCGCTTATATGAAACTGGTACTATGTCCGAGTTAATTTGATACTACCACTATGTCCGAGTTAATTTGAAACTGTTACTATGTCTGAGTTAATTTAAAAAAGTTACCGTGTCCAAGTTAATTTGAAACAATTACTGTGTCTGAGTTAATTTGAAAAAGTTACTGTGTCCGAGTTTATTTGAAACAGTTACTATGTTCCAGTTAATTTGAAATAGTTACTGTGTCTGAGTTTATTTGAAATAGTTGTTGATTCTGAGCTAAATTGTTTATTGTTGATTTTAATTTGATTTCAATTTAAAAACTTAAAAACTAAAAACTTAAAAATAAGAATAAAAAACAAATTTAAAAATATACCATCCGAAATTTACAAGGAATGTCACTTCTAAAAACACCACTTTCTAATGCTTCAACATGTCCACCTACATATGTCTCAGTTTCAAGCAGATGACCTTCATAAAATTTAGTATGAACCTAAAAAAATTATTTGATAAAAAAAGCATACTGAAAAAATAAAGAGAAGATACTTGTGAAAAGTAGAATATAAAAAGTAGAAGATATTCTCTATACTTATATTAAAAATTCATATTATATTAAATATATATACCTGCTCTTGTTTGTTTGGAAAAATGATGTTTGCATGAAATGCTTCTACCATAAGCAAAGCTTCGCATAATGTCCCAGACCCCTTCCGAAGTATCTATAATTAAACATTTGCATGTTATTAAATGTTATAAAATACATAAATATTTATATTCCTTAACAAATTAAGTTATATGACCTCATCAGGTTCCATCGGAATGATTGTACACAAAGCAAATATGAACGGATGAACATATTGCATGTAGAGATAATAAGTGGCAACTGCATCAGAAACAGAATAACTTGCCATTTCCTTAATAATTAATAAAAATTTCCTTCAAAATAAAGTTAAATTAAAAGTAAAATTTTAAGAAAATTTTGATGGAATAATAATCTTTAAATATATATTATTTTAATTATAAATTTTAGAGAAAATCTTGATTTTTATTAATTTGCATTTAATACTGTTTTAAGAGAATTAAAATTTATTCAAATAAAATTTATATATGCTTTAAATTATATATATATATATACATATATATATATAATTAAAAGCATATATATATATATATATATATATATATATATATATATATATAATATACACATATAGATATATATATATATATATACATATATATATATATACATATATATATATATATATATATATATATATATATATATATATATATATATATATATATATATATATATATATATATATATATATATATATATATTATACCTTGGGCTGCTCGCTTGTCATTCTGACCATATCCTCAGGATCAACTTCAACAGGATTATAACGAAGCTTTGCCTGCAAAAAATAAAAGAATCTATAAGTAATTTTATTCCATTATTTATATTTTATAACCATTAAACCATTATTCACATTCTTATTCATAATTTATTTAAGTATTTTAAATAAATATTTTAAATAAGTATTGTTCAAGATTTGCTTCTGAAACAATTGAACCTATCAAGTAATGATGGATAAAATAGCTTTCATCAGTCGCAGACCAAACAAAAAGTTTTATCTTAGCTGCAATGAGAAAACATGGTGGATGCTTGGATGCTCAATAATGATCTGGTCTGCCATTTTTGGGCAATAAACAGGACATCTAAAAAGTGGTTGTCAAAATGTGATAGGACCAGTATAAAGAAGTTCTGAAAAATATTTGTTACCCCAAATGGCAAATTGGTCAAAAAATGCCAAGAATTTTATAATAATACAACATGGTACCACATAGCAAAAATTATTATGGATTTTTTATTTATTTTTTAATGCATCTTCCCATGAAGACTACTACAGTCATGGAGGCTACTTTTAGTTGTGGTTACAACCCTCTTCTATATTTATAACTCCAAAACATGAACCTTGATGAACAAATCATCAATTCCTTATATTACCCAATATCAAAAAGTTATGATAGATAGTAAAGCAAGAGATAGGAAAAAAACTTACAAATAATTAAATCGAAGACCTTGGAATGAACCTTGATGAACAAATCATCAATTCCTTATATTACCCAATATCAAAAAGTTATGATAGATAGTAAAGCAAGAGATAGGAAAAAAACTTACAAATAATTAAATCGACCTTGGAATGATAGCCTCAAATGTCCACTTTGATGCAAATTGGGTTTATGTTTTGGTTGCTTAAGTCCATGCAATGACTCTTATTAAATATTTCTTTTAAAATGTCCTTTAAATTGACTGTCAAAAAAAAGGTAAAATCTGCTTTTATAGTCACTATGGGTTTGTTTAAAAACAAATATCCGCATTTTTACCATTGCATGGCGGTATAATCACTTATTGTTTGACATTTATGAACGGTGTTTCTTCTGTCATTCTCTGTTTATTTATAAGTTTTTGCAGGGTTTATAATAGAAAGTTCAAGAATACAAGTGTCTGAAAACCCAGGAAGAGGAAAATTAATCACAGCAAACAGAACTTGCAAAAGTAAAAGGAGCTGGTCATGCTATTCATGTAGGAAAGTGTGACCCCTGCTTAAACTGTTGGCAAAGATTTCAAGTATAAAATAAAGCATTAAACTATAACATTATTAACTAATAACAGAGATATATCTATCATCATTTTTAAATCATTCATATGACAGGCTATGCGTTTGGCTTAGGCTTATGTGCCCAATTAAGTCACATAGGAGTAACGCATGTTTAACACATATCCACATCGGAATGATGCATGTTTAATAATAGTATATTGATGATGATGATGATGATGATGATGATGATGATGATGATGATGATGATGATGATGATGATGATGATGATGATGATGATGATGATAATGATGATGATGATATACATCAGCATCATCATCATCACCATCAATAAATTATTAATAACATAAACTCCATTCTTATGTGTTTAGTATGCCCAATTAGCATCCCATTATTTGGAAGCTAATGGGGCTATTTTGGATGGGATTATTTTGTTGAATAATAACTTTTATTAAACCAGCTTTACTTGAGACATTTATTTAAAATAAAAAGTTAAACTATAATCTTTTTATTTATGTATATTTGCATAATTTATCAAGGTGCAAAAAAAAACACTGTTTTGAAACAGTGGATGCAGATTTAAGATTGGAAATATTAGAACATTAACATTTGATATGTTTTACAATATTGAAACTAAAAATGAACAAGATATTTATTTATCTGGTTGCATTGAAGTGATAAATATAAAAAGATGTTCAAGGAAAAAAAACAAAAGATGTAATTCCTATTAATGATGATATTTACATGCATTCAGCATCTTACAAGTATAAGGTCAGTATTATTATTTCTGATGCATCTTATAAAATGCATACAAATCTTCATCATTTTTAATAAAAATTATTTTTATTTGTTTCAGATAAAATCTCCAGATGAAAAACTGGAAAAGATGAAGATGGAAAAACATCAAATGTCACATTGACTTTTTAATCGATATTTATTTATGCATATTTAATAAATAACATTGGTTAAACTTATTCAGTGCACAAAACGTGGTTCTATGATTTGACATTCAAAAGATAATAATATACATTAGTGGAACCATGATATTCAGTTTAAATGCTCTCCTGAAAAAAAATTTTTTTGTAACATTTGAGGTTTTCATTCCAAGGTCTTCAATTATAATTAACAAAAATTAGATTAAAAAATTAGGTAAAAAAAAATTAGACAAAATGGTTGTTGGTTTTCTATAAATGTAAAAAATGTACACAGTGTAAAAAATGAATAACATTTTTAACAGTGTTACCATAATATCAGGGAAGCAGAAAAAGTAAATTTTATTACGATTTATAAAGTAAAAGTTATATATATAGATATTATATGTGTAATTATATATATACATTATATATGTAAACATGCATATATAAAAAAAGTGGTGTGCTTGCTTCATAAGCAACCCCTAACTTCATAAGCAACCCCCACTTTGACCCCCACCAGACCTCTGATAATACCATGGGTGTGGTGTAAATGTTTTACAGTGATGAGGACTGCTTACAATTATATATATATATTGTTATTAGGGATTGCAATCCCGGGATCCCGTATCCCGGGATATCGGACGTTTTTGGGTCCCGAAAATCCCGGGATTCTAAACACAAAATCCCGGGATTTTCGGGATTATAGCAGGATTGAACTACTTAAACTATTTTGTAAAACAAAATGTTCAAAGTTGGTAACTATACTGAATTATAACGAGTTATATAATGCTGCTTTGCAGGTTTATCCTGTTTATGCTTTATCCTTACGATAAATGGAACAAATTTTTGAATAGACCATGGAGTTCGGGAGTTTATCATTGAAAAAAGTTTCACAAACACAAATTAAGGCAGGTTTGTTTGACTATTGTATAAAAAACAATCGTTAAGTTTGTTGGCAAGACTTCTACTCCACCGACGAGCATCGAACCTGAGCGGGCATTTTCTGCAGCTGGGTATTTGGGAAGTAAAATAAGGAGTAGGCTAAATGAACAAACTTTAAATGCTCTACTATTCCTCCGCGCATATTTTCAGACAAAAAAAGAAAGTTTGTAAATAAAATATGCATTTAATATGAATTGTTTTTTTGTTTTACATTTATTATTTAGCTACCATTTATTTATAAATATAAAATAAAGATTTTCTTTAATTTTTGTCTCTCAATAATAACAAACAACTTATTATGTTATTTTTTACAAAGTAGCTTGTTGCTACAGCAGCTACATCGGTAGCCAAATTTAAGAAAATTTATGTTTACAAATTTATTTTGAAATTTTGATTGTTTAGTTACTTTTGTCAAATACACTTTAAATGTTCAAATGTTATTTACATATCCAATTATTTGATGAAGGTTATTCTGTAAAGTCAGTAATCTTAAAACATAATATGGAAGGTACCGTATATATATTTCTGCATTATTTTAAGATCTTTATATACACCTGCTGCCTGTTACACAATTAAAACAATTTAAGGCGCCATTGAAAATTAATTTAAGTCATTAAGGCATAATGAAATTAAATAAAAAATTGATAACATCAAAAAGTATATTCATATATGCAGTATTAAGTTCTGTTTTTTAGCAAATATCTCACATCATATAAAATCCCGGGATCCCGAGATTTTATTTACTTCAATCCCGAAATCCCGGGATCGTAATTCATGCCCGGGATTGCAATCTCTAATTGTTATATTATATTATTACTTATGCAAATATATTGCTTACAAATTGATTTTCAAACTTATGTATATTACCTAAAAACATTTTTAAAATTTAAATTACCTTTGTGACAGCTTTTAAATTTTGGCTTCCCACTGGTAAATAACTGTCTCGCTGCACCCACCTAAATATTAAACAATTAAAGTGTAAAATTTACATATACAAAAAAATATTTGTATACAACATTTTTGATTTTTGGTAGGAAAAAAAATCCTTCCTAGACAATATTTTGTTTTTTGGAAAACCTTTACAGTTATAAATATAAACTTTTATAAACAGTAAATATTGAAAAACTAGTTTTTTTAATATAAAACTTTTATAAGTTGAAGATCATAAGCTCAAATTTAAAAGTAAAAGTGAAAGTCCTGAAAAGACTGTAATCTATTTACTGTTACAATAACAAAAATATGGAAGTATGCAAGATATGTAAGCTTCAATAGCATAATATGTTAAATGTTTAAGAATGAATTATTGCCAACAAAATAAGCAAATATATAGCATTAATAATAAGCATTATATTAAGTTTAAACAGGTTTTTTAGGAAGAAAAGAAAGATCTGTGGATGGAATTTGTGGACATTGATAAATATCATCATTGTCATAAGGAGAGAGAAAAATTGTAGGTATAACATCACTACAGTCTTGATACAGAAAATATCTTGACTGTTCTAGGTACACAAAAAATTAAATGAGATCTTATTGTGAATATTAGGGGTGCCATAGAATGTGAGGGTCCACCACACTATAGCAAAATATCGTGTTTTAAAAAAAAATCATCAAATTTCTTTCTCTTTCTAAAAATTTCTAAAATTTTCACTTTCTAAAACTAGAAGAGAATTAATAAGTATAGAAAATGAAAATGAGAAAAATGAAAACACAATTAAAAGGAGTATAAAATTTTAAAAAAGCTGATTTTATACCTAAAAGCATCCATGTGTATTCCATAAGTGGATTTGTATTCTTTTTGGGCATCAGGGCTAAACCCTAAAAACATTGAAAAAATAAAAAAACAATTATCATTAACTTTAAACAAAAAGAAAAATATTTAAAAAAATTTTAAATGAAAAAAAATAAAATTCTAAAACAAGTAATAAACCTATTTCTTCAATCATGGATATCTCATATACCTTTGCACGAGCATCAATAAAGGGCCTAAACAGCAATTAATAATAAAAATTACAAGAATAACAAATTATTTTATTTAATATTATTATTTTATTATGACTATTAGTTATAAATTACTATTTACATATAATATTATTTAAAAAAATAAACAACAACAAAAAGTTTTAATTTTTTTCAACTTCTTTTTTAAAAAATTTTCAAGTATCAATTTTCTTAAGTTTAAAAAAGTTTTATTAATGTGAAAAAAATGTCATCAACAACAAAATAATCAATATCATACAGGTCATTAGTTGTTCTTTTGATATAGTATTGAAAATAACATTGACATCAAATCATTCAAATAATAACTAACCAATCAAATTATTCAAATAATAACTAACCAATCAAAAAAATCACCATTATATGTAACAAATATATTTGGCTTGATTTCCAATATATGATCGAACCAACGGCGTAGTAAACTTGCCTAAAAACCAGTAGCAGTAAAAAAAACAGTAAAAATTTTTTTTTAAATCTTAAAAGTTTTTGAAAAAAGTGATGTACTGAGTTATTTAAAAAAAAAAATTTATTGAAAACAAATCTAAAG
>NC_088920.1:12250000-12280000 GCF_038396675.1 Hydra vulgaris | reverse complement strand
TTAAAACAAAATGAAGAATTCGAAATCTAATGCAATGTAAGGGACAATATTAGCTTCTGAAATGATGTGAATGGTTAAATTTTTTGTTAAATGTGAGTTAAATGTGATTATTTTTGTGATTATATCTAAAGAGCAATAAGATGGTTGACAGAAGATTTGAAATGTTGTAGGTTGTATGAGCCAGGAAAAAAAGGGTTGCAATAGCCCTTGACTCACCACCTCCATCTAATGCAAGATAGATTCTGTCAGTCACAGCAGATAATAAGTCAGTGCTAGCAGGGTCAGTGGTGTTAGAGCCAAGCCACTCATTGTGATGAGCATTAAAGTCATCAATAACAACAATATTGGCAGAGTAGTAAAGCAAAAGGACATGGTCAATTTAGTCAGAAATTGCATTTTGAAAAGTGCAATCTTAAGAAGGAGAACAATAAAGAAGAAATAGAAAGAACATAAAAGAATGCTCAAAGGATTCAAACCTGATTTCTAGACAAACAGGTTGATTGATGCTTAAGTATACCCCCCAGGCCAAGCATGTGACAATTGGAGTCTTTGCAAATCAAAGGATAGTACCTATCAATACTTAGATCTGAAGAAGAAACAGCCAAATTTAAATTAGTCTCACAAAGAGCAACCAAGTCTAGTGAATTTTGCAAGAGGTAAGATTCAACTAATGGAAGAAAGACTTTGAAAACCACAAATACTTGGAAAAGATATGGGCAATTCCACGGCGTAAAATGAAAAAGTAGTCAAATTTTATTCTCTTTTTCGTCAACTTTTACCAAATAAATAATGATGTAGACGCATGGAAGTTTATTTATAATATTTCTTTAGTACTAAAACTAATTTAGTTAAGCCATTTTCATGCTTCCGAAAGTTACAGTTTTTCTCATTGTCGCATGATAAAAAAAGCAAAAATTTATTTTAACCATGAATTTATTTGGATAATCAGAATTAATTTGGCGTGAAAATGGAGTTAACATGTTCAAATTGTTGTTGGTCAGATTTAATACTTTATAAAATATATATATTTCAAGAAAATAACAAAAGAACTTTAGCAATTTTCATGTAAACAAAAACTTGATAAAGTTTTGTTTTTTCTAATATTTAGTTAAAAAACTTAAAAACTTTTTTAATAATATATGCGAAAGAATATTCAAAGCTACGTTTTTACATTTAAAGTTTTGAATAACAATGCTTAGTTGAAGCACATTTTTATTTTAAATTTGTGAATCGTAAGTTAAAACTACATGCTTTTACTAAAGTTCTGGCGTTTTTTTGTTAACACAATGAATTATGTCATTAAGTAATTCACGTTTGTTTGACAAGGTTTCAACTGAAATTCTTTTGTTACTCTAACCCTTTATAATAGATATAAAAAATCTAATTATAATCGCTCGGTAAAGTGATGTAACGTAAGTAAAGTAAATAATATTAAAAAAACCATTTTATTTTCCTTAGGCAGTCACCTCAGATAAATTTTTACATATTTTTTAAATTTGTGTAGAATTCTCAGCATCTTGTGAAAGTTTCTTATACAAACCACTTTACTGATTTGCAGTCTAACCGAGAAGTTAAAGCAATTTTTTTACCTTTTTTTCCTTGTAATGTAAGTTAAGTGGCATTTTTAGTAATAAATTTGCCCTCTTTTGGTCAGGCTCAAAACTTTTTAGCTTATTTTATTCTTTAGACTAAAAGCTTTCATACAAAATAGCTAAAAGTTTTAATACAGTTTAAATAGGCAAATATTTGATAAAGTTGTTGCGTGTGTAATGTATGTTAAAAATAGAATTGCCTATATATTGAAACAGTTATGTGGTGGGATGGTTTTTTATGTTTACAATTTTGAATTACTTTTGACATGATTAAGGTTTAAGGAGCACTTGACTCATTCATAGATATAGCATGGCATCCATATGCAACCTATGCAGTTGTTTCAGTTTTACAAATTACCCTAAAGTCATAACTTAGGGCTCCTTATGTGGTCTCAAAATGCACACCAAAAGCATTACCAGGGACAGCATCCATGCACAATGTGACACTGTTAATACTTTAATATTTTGCAGCAGTTAATGGAATCAGCCTTTCTGATGATATTTCCACATAGTTTGGGAAACCTTACTACCAGCTGGCCTCAGAACCATTAAACTGAGCTTAAGAGCTGCCCCTCATTAGGAGGAAGAGTTAATGAAGTAAATAGATGAAGAAGGGATTTGAGGCTGATCAACAAAATTATTCTACACAAATTCTACCTTAAAGTCTTTGCCTAGGAGGCTTTCTACAAGACAGTAGCTGGATGCAGTTAACATATAATGCCTAAGATGAGAATACATGATACACCATCTCTATTCTTTACTAAACCAAGAGCCCCAAGAAATGGGGTTTTTTGTTGGATGCAGTTAACATCTGTCCAAGATGAGTATTTTTATTGAGACACTATCTCTAGTCTTTACTCAACCAAGAGCCCTAGGGCAGGGGATTTTTAAGTCGGAGTTCATTTCTCCTAGCATTTATCTTAAAAAAGCAAACCCTACAAGGCAGCAGGACATGGGGCAGGTAGTAGCCAAAAATTACATTAAAAACAATTAAAAAATTTCATTAAACAAGGTTGCAGACATATTTCTTTTTAGTGCTTTTTTATATATTTTAATTGAATTTTATTTTTTGGAAAATATTTTATGTAAAAATTTTGTTACTCATCTTATGCCATGATCAGGGCCATTTTTAAGATTTATTTTTTAAACATCCTGATTTTGTTGTAGAGCTTAGTATATAACAACAATAACACAAATAATTAGAATAAAAAGCAATATAAATATATATTTTATATAATATATATATATTGTATATAATATATATATATATATATATATATATATATATAAATATATATATATATATATATATATATATATATGTATATATATATATGTATACATATATGTATATATATATATATGTATATACATATATATATATATATATTTATATATATATATTTATATATATATATATATATATATATATATATATATATATATATATATATATATATATATATATATATATATATATATATATATATATATATATATATATATATATATATATATATGTTATGCAATGATACAATGAGTGATAAGCTTTTAAACAAAAGTTTAAAAGCTTATCACTCATTGTATCATTGCATCTCTTTATTTATCTCTTTAGTTGTATAAATAATATAAACCTTGAATCTATTGCCATCATCTTGAATAAAATAATAGTCAACAGCGCTAAGAAGTTTTTTGTCTTCATCCTGAATTTCTGTCTAAATTAAAAGATTTCACATAATTACAAGGTGGTTTTGGCCATTAATATTTTTAAACATAAACATATATTTCATTAAAAACCAAGATATGATAAAATACTCTCTCTCTAAAAATCCTTTTACTATTTTATATATATATATATATATATATATATATATATATATATATATATATATATATATATATATATATATATATATACACACACATCGGCCTAATTAGGAGGAATCAGGAATTAGGGTTGGCATTTGGCAATGGCAACCTAACTGTCAACCTAAAAGGGTTTGAGGTAGGCAAAAAATTGTTGACCTGGTTTCTATGTTTTATGGTAACCCTTTGTGTCAAATTTTTTTTGCTGACCTCTTTCAGTTTGAGGTCAGCAATTAATTGCCGACCTCATTTTTCCTAATTGCTTTAAAGAGCTAGCGTCTCTTGTGCCATCTACAAAAATTCATTCTTGTGTTACTCATCATTCAATTAAGTCTCATCCTTTTTCTGTAACTGTTCCTAAATGCTCCAAAAACTCTTATTCCTCTAGCTTTTTTTCCTCGAACATCAGTTCTTTGGAACTCGCTTCCTTCATCTTGCTTTCTTGATTCATATAGTTTGCAAATTTTAAAGTCGCCTGTCAATTGTTATCTTGCTCTACAATCTTCATCTTTTCTCTTCCAGTAACTTCCAACTCTAATAGTGGTTGCTTGTAGCCTTGCTGGAAGCGAAGATATTAAAAAAAAAAATTTCGAGGGTTGACATATATATATACTTTTTTTTTTTTTTTTAATAGCATTGAACACATTTATGTGCGTTTTGAACAACTACTAATTCCAATGTAAACTACTTGACATAATTTATATTATTACTTGCTAAATAACACTTTCTATAAAAAACAACAATTTCTATAAAAATAAAATCTCTCTCAAGTATTTAAAATAATTTCACCCCTGCAGTTAAACACGATTTAAGTTAGAAGTTAATAAAAAACAAAAAAAAGAGTTAGAAAATACAGATAACATACTGAAAAATGTAAACTTCTTTGAATCATTAAAATATGGAGACATGGAGTGAATTCCAACGCACTGATGTATAAAGCGAGCACAACATAAAGACAGAAGAGAATTCAAAATCACTGTCATGCACATGTTCACACGTTCGAGGATAAAAATTGGATAAAATTTTTGGAGCAACATTTTGCAGATTGACAGGATAGGATTGAGATAAGAATATAATAAAACAAATAATGTTGAGCAGCAGCCATGATAGTATCTTTAGAAATAAGAAAGAAATGCAAATTTATGAGAATGAGACAGCAACTCAAATATTTTAGCTAGAGCAACAACAACAATCACAAAGGGATTTTGTCTAAGAAGAGTGCAGGCAAGATTGCAAGTATGTGAGTATATTGCAAGAAAGTGTGTAAGAGATTGATAAAGTGCAAATGAAGAAGGAGATCGATAAAATAAATTTTCAGATTGTCTGGAAAATAAAGAAAAATCTATTGCAAGATTCCACTACAAAAAAGTGGGACACATAACCCAACCCTCCTCCCTAGTGTCTTGGGCTCTGGAAAGGTCTTTAACATGTAAGTTCATTGGCACTACAGAAATGCCAAAGGTTTCATAGCTCCAGCTATTCTGGGAGGTAGTGAAAAATCAATTGCAATATTCCGTTACAGAAAATGTAGAGACTGTGCCCCTGCTATCCATATATAGAAATCCATACACTTGCAGATAAAAATTTTAATGTTTTCTAAAAGATCAATGATTATAGAATCATATGTGAAATTTTTTGTTTGATAACATCAAGGCCACATGGGTTTCTTGGGTATTAAAAAAGGTATATAAAAAATTGCGTAAGTGTATTTAAATTGATAAATTTAACTAAGCATTCTCGTCTTATGTTTGCTTTATCACTTTTATTTAGTTATTTTTCTTTATGAGGGGGCAATTGTTTAAATATGAATTTCTAAATGGTTTTAAAAAATAAAAACTATCAACAATTTTTTTTTTAATTAATTAATAAAAAAATAAAACTATAAATAAATATAATAGTTGAATGTAAAACAAACATAAAAAGGTAAACTAAACTTGATAAAAAGAATTTTCTTTAAAATGTTTTTAAATTTAAAAAAGTTAAAAAATTGTAAAAATGAGCATTTCAAATTTTTACAAAAATATGAATTTATAAACTATAAAATAAATTTAAATTTAATAATATTTAAATAAAAACTTAACTACAATAAAATTAATTTAAATAAAAAAATTTTTAAAAACAGAAAGTAAAAAAAAATATATTTAACTTATTTTGCAATGAAAAGGTTTTTTACAACAAATGAAAAGGTTTTTTACAACAATAAGTTATTGCTTAATGCATAAACAATTTTAAAAGAGTGTCTAAATAATCTGATTTTGTACAAAAGATTCAAATAGCGAAACGCTTCTTAACAAGGCCAGTATATACAAATGTGTATATATATATATATATATATATATATATATATATATATATATATATATATATATATATATATACACACACACACACACATATATGGAACCAATAAAAATACCGGGTGCATATTTATTAACCACCCGCATCTTTCAACAGGATCTTTATGCTTTGTGAAACCATATTTTGCATCAACACTATCTTTTTTTATGGTAGATAAAAGTCGAGCTTCAATTCCAGAACCATCATCAGAACTAAAAAAAAGGAAACCATTTACTTATTAATTTGGCTTTTGACAAAAATAAAATCTTTGTCTCTATATAAGTATACATATACATCTCTGACTTCAGATTTTATGTTTCTGTAAATTATGTAATTAGATTTTGTTAGCTGTAGTTTTTACAGATAAAAAATCCTGAAAAGTGATAGGGCATTTTTAATTTTCTTGTATGAATTAAACACTAAAGTTAGTTTGTCCCATAGTTACTGAATAATAAAAAATTAACAAGATTAATCGAACTTCGAGTTAGAAAAAAATTGAGATAACATTTCACATGACAACTCTTTCATAAAACAAACCAGCTATTAGATTAATAGCTTTGTTAAAAGTATTTTATTCATTTAGCAGAGCTCGAATTAACGCAAAAAATTTAATCGCGAGTTTTTTTTCAAAATTTCTTCCCTGCCCACTTCCTCCCTTCCTTCACCCAAGGCTCTGCTTTGAGTTAAGGAGGGTTGCATTAGCAATTTTTTTTAAACATGATAGTTAAAAAAGTTAGTGAAAAAAAACTATTCAACCCTTATTTTTAAAGTGGATTAAATTGTTTTTGTAAAAAACTTTAAAAATAATAGTTAACAATACTGTGAAGTTGTTTTGTCACTATAAAGTGCTTGCCTTAAAATAAAACAACATTGTTACATTGTTTTATACAGTTTATAATATTAATCACCTGCAATGTGTTTAAAATAAAATGCAGTAAATAAATTAAACGGTTCTAATTAAACCATTAATTTTTAAACTTAATTTTTACACTAAAACATGCTCTATCTATAGACCAAACGAGTAAGATCAAAGTTTTAAGTTGATGTTTTCATTGAATTTTTTTCGTTCAAATTGTTTTGCAATAAAATAAAGTTTGTTCGACTACTAGTCGAATTGTATTTCCATAAGTTTAAGTACATGCATGAATTTTTTTTTGAAAAAAATATTTTGAGCAGAAGTAAAATAACTTTTTTTATATCTAAATTGTTTCTAATTTAATTTTTATTATTTGTAAACTATTTTCAAGAAACAAAAAAGAATGATGCCTATATAAAAAAAGATTTTAATATCAAAAATATTTATGATTTAAATAAAATTTCCATCCTTACATGCATTATCTTCTAAATCTGATATTCTTACTGTAGCTCTATTATGTTTGACTTTTAGGAACTATCCTTACTATGACATGGTATTACGGACATGGCTGTTGTTTTCATTCAATTAAATTTATAACTATTGTCAGCCAGCCATTTTTAAAATTCTTTTAAATTTTGCAAAATAATTCAATTTCATATTTCAAATTCAAGATTATTTTTGACAAAATTCTCTTTTTCAAATAGAATTCTTTTTAAAATAAATTCTTAAAAACAACTTGCATATTAATAGAAAATGTTTCGTCTTGATATTGCTATAATTAAAATAAAAAATATTTAAAAATGGTATCGTGTTTTTGATATTCTATTTAAGATTTCTTGTTAAAATAATTTTTAGTTAGAAGCTTGAGTCTTAACAACAAATAAGATATAAATAGAAACATTTGTATGATTAACTTTTGCAAGTAAATGTTTTTTAGTATATTAAATAAATTTAATAGTTTAATAATTGGCATTGTGGTTTATCCTTCTCTGACTAATTGCCATATAGAGGTCACATACCCGCAAAGACACAATTAGTTCTCTAAAGAAAACCATTACCGGCTTTGATGAACCAAGAGTTCGTCGCCTGTCAGTTTTAAGTGAGTTTTAAGAAGGACAAAGTAATTTATAGTGAAAGTCAGAAGAAGTGGAATTAAAAATATAGCTTAAAGAAAGCGGACAGATATCCCACTGGAAGTTTAAATGTGCAAAATTATACTATTTATTAGTTATAACAAGTTAATGTATTTAGTTGAGCAATTAACAATTGATAGTAATAATTAACAATTGAGTAACTTAACTGGTTGTTTTGACTTAGTTTATAGGTAAATTTACTGTGATGTAATTTATCCATTACTTAAATCACACTAAATTAAACTGTAAAATAGAAGTAGGATATTTTTTGTTTCCACGCAGAGATTTAAAGTAATTAAAATTCAAAACTGCTTGATGTTGAATGTAAATATTTGCGCAAGAGAAGTACGATCATTTAAACATAATTCTATTTAAATTTAGCATGACATATTTTAAGAACCTAATAAAAATCATGAATAATAATAAAAATCATAATAAAAATCGAAAAAATTCTAAATTAGAAAAGAAAATATATTTAGAAAAAAATTCGCTAAAATATTTTTTCAAGAAAAATCATAAAAACAATTGCAATTCGCAATGCGCCTAATTTCAGCCCTGTTTTGTATCAAGATTTGCATATAACACACCATTAAATGCTTTGCAACAAAATGAAACCACATTAACTATCAGATGAATGGAATCATTGGTTAACACCCATGCATGAATATTTAGAAATCTCTATTAGATATGCCAGTTTTTATAACTATTTTCATTCATGGACATTTTTGACTTTTTGTCAAAATAAAAAGTGAAAAAGTTATTACTTGTGTTACTTTGTGCATTGATTTATTTGATTTATTTAATTGATAAACTTTAGATCTTTTGAAGAATTTATCAAAATCTCCTAAAATGTAAAATGTGCTGTAAAATGTTATTCCTATTTCATGTAAAGTCTTTTATTCTGATTCACTCCCATCAAGGCTCCAAGCAACCGCTATTAAGTTGGAATTTAATACAGTGAAGAACCCAGAGCTTATTTAGAGATAACGTTTCTTTTTGGCAACCTCAAGGGGTGGGAGGTAATGGTTTGAGTTTCCCCCTCCTCCTCCTCCTACTTCTCCCCTATTTAAACTGGTGCCGCGACAATGATTTTTAATCATCATTTTAACCATTTGTGTTTATCTTGTTTAGTTTAATCCTAAGATAAGGAATTGATTTAATAGCATTTTTTTGAATACATAAATTTACCGGAGGACGATGTTACTTTAGACATGATAAGAAAGCTATTTTACTTAACATTATTAGTAAATAATTATTAATAATTGTTTAAAGTATTTTAAACATTTATTAACTACATTTTAGTAAATTTAATTTCAGTAGTTATTAATGTTTTAAATAATTAGTAATTAAATGTTTAAAAACTTTAAACAATTTTTAATCAATATTTACATTACATAATATATTTACATATATATTAAATCACGTAATATTTGTAAAATTAACAAAATAGTTTTACATCTAGTATTCGAATTAAAAACATAAGCATTTAATAAAAGAACTCTATACGAATTTCATAAACATATTTTATAAACTATTCAAATAAAAAACATAAACATTTAATAAACATATTTACTATTTTTCAATTTTAAAATTTTGATTTAAATATTATCAAATCTGCTTGTTTAACTTTTACTTAAAGTTAATAACTTTTAAAGTGATTTTAAGGCGCCTTAAATTAAAGATAATTAAAGAGATAATTACGATAAACATAATTCAAAAAATGTTATACTTTTTTTATTAAAAAGCATATTATATTTTAAAAAACATATGGAATTAAAAAAAATTGTTTTTTATTTATTAAGTATAATTTAAAAAATTATGTTTAATAAATAAATTACATTTACTATGGGTTATTTTAAACAGGTCTTTATAAAACTTTTATTAAGTTATTGCAATCACTATTTTTATTATTTTAAAAGTCAAAAAGAATATTGAAAAGAAACAAACTTTCTAAAAAAGTTTATGTTTCATTTTTTCGTTTACTATATGTAAACTATTATAGCAAGCTAAAGATCAAAAGTTCATTGCGCGATAGTTAAGACTAAAATTACCTTTGTTTATTTATAATCAAAACCAAAGAACAAAAACTAACTTTACTCTGAATGGATATTAAAATCGCTCTTTTATTTTTTATACATTCCATTGTTATATAATTTCTTAACAAGTTTTAAAAATAAAGTTTTGTAACGACGCTCACATTTTTAAAAATAACGTTCAGTAACTAAATCAGTTAGTAACCAAAGGACAGTTACATCACGTAATTACATAAAAAAGCAATTTCTTTTTAATTCATTTTATTGTCCTGAAAAAAAAAAGAGGTAGCTAAAGTAACCTGAAAATAATTTTTATACTAGTTCATTTAAAATTGAAATTTTTTTTTCTATTTTTCATAAAACAGCAAAAGAAAAATTAAAAAATAAAAATAATTTTTGGGCGCTTTTATTTGGGCACCATACCGCTCCAGCAGTACTAAAACAGGTCTGGGTTCGTCCCTGTAATATATTAAAAAAATTGTTTTTAAAAGCAAGACAACAGGTGACAGAAGACTTAAAAATTTATAGGTTATAGGAGTCAGGAAAACATGAAGATATGAGAGAGTTCCAAAGGGTTGAAGTGCGGGGTAAAAAACTAAATAAATAAAAGTTTTTAGAACATGCAGGGACAGATACAGTAAACAACTTCCAGGGACAGATAAAGTAAACAAAGATACTTTGCTGAATGATGAGTCAAAGAGATGGTAGCTTCTTTTGTGCTATCATCTCTCTGACTCATCACTCAACCATGATACTATTTGTAGAAAAAAGAAAGAGATGCAGGTAGAGAATGGAATCAGGAGTAAGAAATGATAATTTGGCAATCAATTGTATATATAGTTTCATAAAAGGTCAGTAATACATAATAATCCAAGAAGACATAAAAAGTGGACTCAGTGAGAGGGTTGCCATTTATTAAAATAGACATGTACTGCAATAGGTGTTTGCAGTAAATAACTGAGTTTTGTTGGAGTTAAAATTTACGAACCTCTGTGAGTCCTAATCTGTTACAGAAGTGAGATCAGATTTAAGATTGGCTGCCTGTTCTAAGCGATTAATATGAAAAGACATTTTTTTAAGACAGGAGTATAAAGTTGAGTCATCAGCAAAAAAAGCTTCTTTAGATGTAAGGTTGTTGGAAAAATCATTTATGTAGATAAGAAACAAAACAGGACCAAGGATAGAATCTCGAGGTAGCAAGGATAGAACCTTGAGAAAGTGTTGGGCTTCGAAAATGACTTAAACTCTTTTGCTAACAGCCATTTAAACAAAAATCTTTTTGCTGTGACTGCACATTTATTTGAATAAAATTTGGATAGCATAATTATAATTATTTGTAATTACTTAACTAAATACTTATACACTTTTACAAATTAAATTTTATATTGTTAACGCTGCCTTATTTTAAAACTAAACATAAAGAGGTTTTTTTTTATCAAGGAATACTCGAGATTTTTTAATTTTGTCAAGTGATAACTAATTATAATTACACACTATGTCTCTTATTTGTTCTTGATTGTGTAAAGAATTAATTAAACTTTACTAAAAAAACAAATTATATGCGTCTAGAATAAAAATTTATGTACAAAACAAGATAAATTGTGAAGCATACTCAAAGGCCGCTACCTTGTGGCTTGCGGTCAGTATTTTAAAAAATCAAAAGCCACTGTCAGCGGCTTGCGGTAGTGAGAGCTAATAAAGCGGTTAGAAAAAAACCATTTAATAATCTCAAAAACTTTTCCAGGTACACCATATGAAGTAAGTTTATGGGGAAGACAAACATGCCAACTTTTTTGAAAGCTTTAGATATGTCAAGAGCAATAGCCCTGGTCTCACCACCTCTATCAAATGAACAATAAAATCTTACAGTCACAGCAGTTAGCAAGTAAGCTGTAGAATGAGAAGAGAAAAAACTGTATTGATTGTCTGACAGAAAAATTGGACTAAAGAAGTGAGAAAGATAAGATGTGGATGTGAGAAGATATGAGAAATTTTTTTATCAAAGACTCAAACACCTTGTTAATAACAGAAAGAAGACTGATTGGACAATAATTGGAGGGGTCAAAATGCTCTCTGGAGTTTTTGAAAATTGGAACAAATGCCATTTTTCCAGCAGGCAGGAAAACAATACTCAGTCAAACACTTATTAAAAAGTTTAGAGACAATTAAAGAGAGTTCTGGAAAACACTTTTGTAAGAATATGACAGAATTGTTGTCTGGACCAGAAATCATAGAATTATTTGAGTTATGTCTTAGGCAACTAAAACTGGAGTAATTTGAATGTCTAACAATGGGTTAACTTGTTTAGCCATTGTATTGCCATAAAATTCAAGAGTCAAATTTGAAGAAAAAATTTTGAGATAATATAAAAACTTTGTGAATTGAGAATAATGTAGTTTAGCATCAAACAGCACTGTTTTACATTGATTTCTTGCAATAATAAATATCTGTTTGCAATATGTAAAGCAGCTGACCAGGATGAAACATAGTATAAAGAAAAAAGAATGTCAAAACATTGTCAACTTGAACCTTGTATGAAAATTAAATAAACACATACAAAATTTAATAAAACCATAAACAAATTATTAATTGAAAACCAAAACCATACATTTCTTCTTCCTTTTTCTTCCACTTTCCAGAATTAAACAGTACCATAATTATGACACTAATAAAAATTTGCAAAAATTAATTTAATAAAGTTAATTAATTTTTAATTAATTTTAATATAATTTATATATATATATATATATGTGTGTGTGTGTGTATATATATATATATATATATATATATATATATATATATATATATATATATATATATATATACATATATATATATATATATATATATATATATATATATATATATATATATATATATATATATATTATACATTACAATAGGAGAGATTATACACTCTTGATCCTAAAGTCCAGGGTTTATGTTAATAAAAACTAATCAAAATTAATAATAATTGTAGAACTAATAAAGAATATAAAAACAAATAAATTTTATGTAAGTTTATTAGAACTATAAATAAAGATAACTTGAAATTAGGTTTATAATTTTGGTTTTCGTATATTTTTCATTTGGTTTTTTTTTTTCTTGCTGGATTTCAAAATTAAAGGTGCATACTTTTCTCTACCTGATGTCAAAGACTTTTATCAACCTTGCTAATAAGTTATTATTGAAAATACCTTTTTGTTTAACAAAAAAGACCAGGTTTATATTATTTTGCATTTAAGGAGGTCTGTCGTTTTAAATCAGAGGATAATACAGCAGGTTAATATTACCTTAATAAATATATTAACTGGCAACTAAAATTTAGAATAAACTAAAATTGAAAATATTTGCAAGAAATTATAAGATTACTGCTATTTTAAAGTTCAATGTTTTTTAGTTGTTTTTGAAACTAATGTTTCAAAAAAACAATTTACATAAAATTTACATAAAAATTACTTATTATTCTAGTTTAGATATAATTAAAATGAACAATAGAGTTAATGTCTACCGAATACCTAAAATAAGTGTACTTTTAGATTTACTTTTAGCCTTTAAACGAAACGCTTTTACTAATTTTATTATTTTTCAACTTTAAATACTAAAATCTAAAATTCTCATTATTTGTTTTAAATTTATAATTATATATATTATATATATGATATAATTTAAAATATATTTAAGTTTTCAAAATACTTTTGAGTTATGGCAAAAATTTTGTGGAGCAGCCTTTTTACATTGTAGAAAGCCTGCACTATTTGCTCAAATTTTTTTAATTTTAATAATATGTTGAGGCTGCTCTACAAATTTTTTCAAACTTAATTATATTTAATTCTTTTGTTGACTATAAAAAGAACTAAATACTACTAAATTTAAAAATATAATACTTTTTTAATCAGAGTTACATTTTTGTGTGTCTTTTCTAATAAAAAGAATACCATTTTATTATTTTTCCATTAAAATTAATAATTTTATTTATTAAAAGAAATAAAAATAAAAAATAAAAGTGTAAAACAATCTTTGTTTACGAACGTGTGTAAAACTTTCGCGCGTAAAATGAAAACGCATAAATGCAATTATTTATTATCATATATAATCAAATTTAAATAATTTATTTCCATGCCACATCTAATATATAAAAAGAGTAAATTAATAAAGATATAGATTAATTGGCTGCAGAGCGGTGGCTAGTGGAGGCTCTCCCCTCTCCCAAAACCTATCATTAGGCCCCCAAAATTTTAAAAAATTTTCCACTAGATATTACAAAAAAACGTTCCTCATATTTGTAAATCACCCCCTAAGTTTATGGCCCTTCTCCCCCCCCCCACCACCTCCTAAAAAGGGTGTGGGGGTAGCCTAGCCACGGTTTTAAATGGCCGACACAAATGACCTTAAAAAGTTCATAAAAACGGAGTGTTTCCTAGACAGCTATATATGCTAAGAACCGCGCTCCTACTAAAAAAGCAAATTTAAAGCCTGAGAATTTTGAAATAATATTCACTCAGGACATCATAAATTATTTTTGTTCACATTTAAAATGATTAGAAAACCGCATTTTTTAAAATTTTTTTTCCAGATAAATTTAATTAATTTTTAGGTAATAAAGAGTTGTAATCCGAAAGTTTTCTTTAGTGATGTTCTTTTTTCTTTTTTTTTTTTTTTTTTGCGTTTCATTTATTTTGTTGTTTAACAAAAATAATCAATATACGTATGTACAAGAAACAAAAAATATGTCCGTAAAAACGAAGAAGACAGTAAAATCTTGTCAACAAGCACCGTTTTTGATTATACAATATATAATTTTTCTTATTACAATGATCTTTATAGAATAAAAAATTATTCAGAGAGCGTCTCAAAGAAGATGAAGATGACAATACGTCATCGCAATCTTTTCATAGAACCTTAATATATTATATCAATAGAATACAGATAATGGGCATAAAACTGCTGCGCTGATCAGTATGTGGAATAAAGATAAAAAAAACTTAAAAAAATAGAATCAACAAACTTCAGAGTTACTCAAGCTTTAAAATTTTCTTTTTTGGTTTGAAATTTAAATGAACTTAATAACTTTGCCATACATTTAAGTCCTTTTTAATCGATATTCCTTATATTTGGACCTCGATATGTAACGCTATCATATACGGTAAGTTCATTTCCGTATATGATAGCGTTATTTATGGGTTTAAATAGTTTTTAAATGAATCAGATGTTGAAATTATTTTATTAGAAAGGTTAGAACCAACATTTATAAAAATATTTGTTAAACCCTTGCGAGATTTTTTTTTTTTGCAGAATATGTCAGCGTTATTATTATTATTTCTTTTTGGTACAGAACTTGAATTTTTTTTTTTTTTTTTTTCTACCCATTACGTTGTTAATGACGGATCACGTTTTTTTACTTTTAAACTTAATGATTTGATGATTTGATTACTGTAGTAACTTTTTTTAGCATTTTTAATACGATTTTGGTAAAAATATTTATATATTTTTTTTAAATATTTCATTTTATTTTTTTTATTATCACTGTTTTTTTATGTTTTAGAAATTTATTATAGAGTTTTTGCTTCTTCTTTGAGCATTTTATCAGTGATCCATCCACGGATTAGAAACTTCTTTTGTCTTAATTTGTGCGTTTTTTCAAATTTATAACTTTTGGTTCACAATCAGACGTGGTTTTTAAATTTCTTATTTTTATAAATATTGGAAAGTGATCCCTAACATCAGTCATAAAAATCCCGGTTTCAATATCCGTTTCCAGGTAATTATTAATAAGAATATTGTCTATTGCTGTTGCCAAAGTTTTTGACACTTGCGTCGGTTTAATTATTGCTGACAGCACGTTAAATTTAAGATGCTTATCAAAAAAAAAACTTTATTTTTGGAAATTTTGAATAACTTAGAACATCGAGGTTTATGTGTAAGATAAAACCATGTTTATTTATTATATCTTTGTTTTGTATAACTATTAAAAAACAAATGTTTTAGAAGAATAATTTGAGTCGGTTCTCCGTACAGTTCACATCCATAAAAATCTCTCATTGTGCTCTTGTATCTTGAAATTTCTGAAAAAAAAAGTCCTTTTAAAAAAGAATGGAGGAGGGGCGTGGCCTAGTATTAACCAGTTGTATTCATCATATTATATTCACGTACTTACTCTTGTAATTTTTATAACAGAAATTATCGAAGATCTTTTTGTGGAAAAATCTTATTAAAATGTTCAATAAAGACTCACTCGAGAAATTTGAAACAGAATCTAGAATACTAGATTCTGTTGCAAATAAACAAAAGATATTTTAGTATTTGACAAAAGTCAAATACTAAAATATCTTTTGTTTTTTGTTTATAAATGCGGACAATATGTAAACGGGACTCAGTGATAAATCAGTTCTTGCTCGAGCCAATATTTATATATGTAATATACGGTTATTGTAAAGATATATTAAACGGCAAAAAAAACAAAAACACGTGTAATGCTTTTAAAATTTACTTTATCAATTTATATTATCAACAATATTACAAGATTTTTTAGTTACTTATAAAGTTTATTTAAACTAGTAACTTTAATATGAAGAAGCCTCTTTTTGCCTCTTGCAAATAGCGAAACTGATAGCTATTGTTAAAATTTTTTAGCAAAATTACAACGTACAGAACTTGCCATTCTATAATGTTGAATAAACTTTAATAACGACAAATAAAAAATTGATGGCTTTCCCCACTGCTTTTTCAACGTTTTACCTTTTCTTGGATTGCAGGTACTTTTTACTTTCAACAAAAAGCTGTTCTTTATTAATGTTGATAATGTCATTTTATTTGACAATCAATTTCTTTATTTATTGCATGGTACTATTTCCAAATATTTTTTTGGAAAAAACTTGAAACTAATCAATGCGCTTTTTTGTTTCTTTTGTAATTCTAATTTTCCTCAATTTTTTTTTTTCTTATTCTAACTCGTCGTCAGTCGATATCTCCAATTCTTCACAACTTTTTTGACTCTTTTAACAATGTTTTGTGTTAGCGCAATCATTGTTTTATGAAATGGGTTTGCAAAAAATTAAGTTTTATGCGGCATTGATGAGTATTTAACACTTTTATTTGAAGGTATTTTTGCACCTAATTAGTTTTTACATAAATTTATAACATGATCAAGAAAATGATTGCATTAAATTGAGTAATATTCGAGCATTTGATCTTGTTTTTAATACAAAACTCGTAATAAAATAGTAAATCCTGCAGTCGATTTTTTTTTTGAAATTTCAACTTTTCTAAGTAAAACATTTCATCGACGATTGAAAAATAGAATCATTGGCTGCATATATTGTTCCTAAATATGTTATGAAAATGGTAGCAGTAGAATCTGCGTAAATACATATCAAATTTAAAAAAATTATTTGTACATGTAAAAAATTCTGCCTTTGAATAAATTTATGGAAATAAAACGTTTATTTCATATTTGAAAAATATGTTTTGTTCGAAATTATCGTTGTTATGTTCATCGTTAATGGGGAATTTAAAATATTTTATATTCTTGCCATAAATCTTAGTACTGTAGTTTTAAACGAAAGTAAATTATTTTAGCATTTTTTCAATCGGATAATTCAACATTGATTTGACGATTAGGCAAAATATTCGAAAACATATGAGTAAATTTTCAAAAAGTTGTAAGTTGCTAACATAAAAAAATTTTGAGTTTATTCCATATTCAAATTTTATATACTGAAATCTATGATATATTTAATTATTAGATCAAATATTATACTCTTGGTCCTAATTATAGATTGAGAAAATATTTTAATTTTTTTTTTCAATTATTTTAGGTGCCCCAATAAGTCATTACAGTCTTATCACAGAGCACTGCGGAAGAGCATTTAAAAAGAAGTTTTCCTTTCACACCTCCTTCTTTACCGATGTTGTAAAACTTGCCCAGAGATGGCGTTAAACCACGGATCACGAGAGGTGGCGTTAAACCACGGTCTTCTGAGGCAAGGGCGCTAACCACTGCGGTACGGTTGCTCGTTTCTCAAATTTTAAAGCTCAAATTTTTTACTGCAAAATCAGAAATGATAAACTCATAATTACCAGTTAATGAAAAAGTCTATAAACAACGATAAAACTAAACATTGTGTACTTGTATTGTTGTTAATCTTATTTGGACAAAATCCAACATCTTTCATAAAAATAGAATAATTTAAGAATCAATCTCTTCATTAGAACTTTACAAAGTTTATATATAAAATTGTACTATAATAAAAGCTATATATAACTCTTAATCAGTATGTCCGTTTTTCTTGGTCCACTTTTCATTCTTATTTATGTAAATGATTTCCATAATTTTTCGAACATTTTAAACTCTGTTTGATTTGCAGATGACATGAATATATTTTACTCCAATGGAGATATCAACCTTTAACTTACAATAGTAAACAAGGAGTTTTTAAATCTAGCGGTATGGTTTAAGGCGAACAAATTGTCCTTAAATTTTAATAAAACTAAGTATACTTTTTTATATAGACTTCACGATAAAGAAACATTTCACATTAAAACTTCCGGATCGTTATATTTGCAACTCTAAAATAATAGAGAGCAATTGTTGAAGTTTTTCGGAGTGACACGGTAATAAATAAAATTTTGACATACAATACAAAGCTAAGCATTTATCAAACCAAATTGCCCGAGATTTCTCTTTCATACATTGTTATATAAACTATGTAAATATTGCTTGGCGCAGCTCTAAAATAAGTAAAAAAACTGCCTAGTAGACAAAAACACTAAGTCAGAATTTATTTCAAGTGCAGGTCGATTCACACATTCTAAAGAACTATTTAAAAATCATCACATAGGTAATGTTTTTCAGTTGAACATTTATCAAATTCTTATTTTTATGTACAAAACTCATAATAAAATATCTCTTATAATATTCAGTACACTTTTTAATAAATATAATAACATTTGCCAAACAAGATTTTCAAATTACAATTATGAGCAACCTAAAATGCACTATTTGGCAATAAAACTTTATATTGCTATCAGAGGTCCTAACACTTTATTAAATAACGATCTGAAAAATTGTCCTTTTCTTTTTCTATTGAAATAAAAACTCAAACACGTTAACAATGTTAATACATTAAAAGTTATTATTATATTTTTAAATAACTATCTTTTTATAATAGCATGTCTCTAAATATTCTTTAAATTATCCAATTAACTCGTCTCGGGTTTTTTGTTGAATTATTATTTATTTTATGAACTCTTTTTTTTAAATTATGGATTAGGAACTAATCCTTACCTAATTGTAAGTGTAAAATATTATATAATTTTAAATAATACAAATTAACTGTATGTTGACATTTTACTAGATTTACACGCTTGCTGATGAAAACGCAACTGAGCGTTGTGATTGTCTTAAATATTGTCTTTTATTTAGCCCCGGTCATTTAGATTTTATTTATATAACACGGCATTGTATTCTTTTTTACTGACGAAATTTAAAAAGAAAAAAAAATCGGAATGTTTTGTTCAAAAAATATTCCGAATTTGATCACCTTTTAAACTTTGGCTAATCCTTTACCTTAGATATTGTAATATAGCGAGGGCAAGTGATCTTTTTTCTCAACTAAAAATAATAGTAAGCAAAAGCAAGCTTTACCTTAGATATTGTAATATAGCATGGGCAAGTGATCTTTTTTCTCAACTAAAAATAATAGTAAGCAAAAGCAAGCGAGTAGTGCCGTGAATACTAGGTCCGAGGCCCCGCTTTCACCAAAAACCTGTTATAAGGGCCCCAAAATCTTGAAAATTTTTTTATTTGGTATTACTAAAAAAAAAGAAGCTCTTTATATTTGCTAAAGAGCCCCTAAATTTGGTCCCCACCCCCCTAATTAGGGGTGCGGCGGAGCTTAGCCACGGCTCTGCAAGCGAGTAGTCTATTTTTGAATGTAGGTGCCAAATCTTTACTCAAAGAAAGTTTATGAACTATAAAATTACCAAAATTTGTTATTTATGTTTAAACTTCAACTATTTATGTTTAAGTTTTAAACATGTTTTCAGATACATTTCTTCTTAATTCATCACAAACACGCGTCACAAGTCAATTCATCATAAATTAACATCACAAGTCAATTTATCACAAATACACATCACAGGTCATTCCTTCGGCAATTTTTATATTTCAACCACATTATTCACAAATCAAACAACTCAATTACATTTTGAGGACCACGTTTGTGGAAGTTGATCAGGAATAAAAACGCAACCTCAATTTTTTTATAATAAATAAAAAAGTAACGTTTATATAACATATTAAATTTAATTAGTTCAGGCAATCTTTCGAAACTATATTCTTATCCTTTTTTTCGAATTATACAATTTACAACTAGGCTAAGTTGGCGAATTTTGGGCAGTTTGGTGAACGTTTGCCGCAAACATCAAAAAATCTGAACAAACGGCTTCCAGGACACACATATACAAAAATATATATATATATATATATATATATATATATATATATATAGTATATAGTATATAGTATATATATATATATATATATTATATATATATATATATATATATATATATATATATATAGAGAGAGAGAGAGAAAGAGAGAGAGAGAGAGAGAGAGAGAGAGAGAGAGAGAGAGAGAGAGAGAGAGAGAGAGACTGGTACACAATAGACTGCACTAAAAAACTCAATTTTCTACAAATGTAGAAAAATTTAAAAACAGTTAATAAAAAAACTTTAATATATTAATGAACTTTTTTACAAATTTTACCTTATATTCAGTTATACTAAATACACTCACACAAAAAAAATTAAAAAATTACGTCATTATTTTACGTTATATTTAGTTAAACTAAACTCGCACAAAAAAAAATTTATTACTTCGTTATTTTATAAATAAGATTTAACTACATTTTATAAATTAGATTTAATTACATTTTCTTTGCATAAAGAAACAATAGATATATTTCAAATTAATCTAACATTTGAATCGAATGTCACACATTCAACAAATGAAAAATGACTGTTAAAACTTTTGTAGTAAAGAACATTTAAGACACACAAAACATTTATAAAATTTCATACTCTCCACTTGAGTCAAAAAGTTTTTCTTCGGCACCATAATCATAATTTAGCTCGGTGAAATCTGAAATTTTATTTAACTTTACAAAAAACACATTAAACAATCATATATATAATGGCGTGTTTATATATATATATGTTTATATATTTATATGTTTATATATGTATATATATATATATATATATAGATATATATATATACATATATATATATATATATATATATATATATATATATATATATATACATATATGTATATATATATATATATAAATATATATAAATATATATATAAATATATAAAAATAAATATATATATATATAAATATAAATATAAACTGTTTTATTTTCCAAATAGCTACCGTTGATTTGTACTTTTTGAAGATATAACTTACAAATTTTACATCAAATATCTTTAAAGTTTAGCATTCTGAAACTGTTTTTTTTTAACGATGGTGTAGATTGAAATTTAGCAGAAGTAAGCCATCTCATTAAATTGGTTGTTTATAGGCTATAACAAGTTTTATGTTTGAAAGAACTTCTGTAACTCTCTCATTAGCAGTTTAATTTAAAATGGGTAGTTAAGATTACTTTCAATGCTAGTTGAAACTGATTAACCAAAAAAAAGGTTAGTTTTTATTTAAAAAAGGTTGGCAGTTTCGCAATGCAAATTTACAAGGACCAGCATCCTAAAATAAACCTAAAGAAACTTTTCCTTAGTTACAACATTTTATAGTAATTTAAACTGCAAATAAAATTTAAAAAATCTAAAACTGCAAACCTGTTTGAAATAAAAATACAATTTGTAATAGTCTGTAAAATACAATTTGTAATAGCTGTTTGAAATAAAAATACAATTTGTAACAGCCTACAAACAACAAGTAACTAAATTACTTTTTGTTTTTAAAACCACAAAATTTTTTGATAAAATGTTTTGAAAAAATGATTTGATAAGATGTTTTGACAGGATATTTTGACAGAATGTTTTGACAAGATTTTAAAATACATAAAAGCGCACAATGACCACCAAAATTAGCTTACTACCAATAGCAATCACCAAATCTAATGAGAAGATTTTTGCAAATTTCAATCTACACCATCATATTATATGTAAAGGTTTCGGTATTAGATTTTTTTAATTTTTCGGTAAGTCATATTAACTCTAGTGTCTAATATTTAAATATAACTTGTACAATTCAATAAATCATTAAGAAAACTTTGTAGATTAATTGTATTGTCATTCTGGTTGGCATTTTTTTGGCACCTTTTGCTTTAATACATACATACATACACTCATACAGATGTGCCTACGAATGGCAAAATCCCGGACATTCTCAATCCCAGGATTTCCGGATTGAGATATTAATCCCCGGGAAATCCCGGGATTAATTAGGAAGCAGAAAAAATTATTAGCGGTGAAGCATGTGAAGAACAAATTTTTAAGTACTCATTAAACACTGAAAAATGATTAATTTATTGATAATACAATTATATTATCAATAAATTAATCATTTTTTATTTTTTAGTTAAGTAAAATAGTTCATTTACTAAATAACCTTAGTAATTTAAATTATAAAATAATGCATTAAAAAGATAACACAGCATAAAAACCCAGCTGCTGAGAATGCTCGTTCGGACTCCACACTTGTTGGCCGTATAGATAGTATATAATCATATGCTTTTCGAAGGTGATTACCTCTTGTAGCACCACTTTCAAATAACAACATTTCTCTTTGAATTTTAGATGCTATACTTTCTATTTTTATAAGTAGTGTTTGTGTTGCTACAAATCCTTTTTCCATAACTTCATTTAATTCTTCACTAACAGTTTTGACTTTATTTTCACACTCCTTGCTTGATAAAGCCTTGCCCAATTGAGCATCACTATTATTATTCACGTTTGTTGATGTATATTATAATTTTTTTATTTTGAGATTTTCAATGAAGTAACCTGGCCATTATGAAGATAATAAACTGTGCTGCTAAATGGTGTTCTCCTCTCTTTAATTCGGTGACTCAAAGCGGCATACAATTGTTTTCTGATTTCGGATTGTTGTTGTTTTATTTTGGATAACATAAACTCTAATGCAATGTCAGCTGTAATTAAAGTTGCGTCTCGCCAACAAAGTGCCTCCACAGTTGCTTTAACGGGAGTCAAAAGTACCACTAAATGATATGGTTCAATATTCGTTTTTGTTTATCTTAATTGAATCATCAAAATTGGAATCCAATTCTATATCTAGAAATACCTTTTTAACTATATAATTTAAAAATATTTTAACTAGTCAAATCTTTCAAGCATAAGCAACAAACTGCTCCATCGGGTTTTGCAATCCATGATTAAATGGATGATCTTTCCAAATCAATTTTTATGTACTTTTGTAAATAATTTTTATTTTTTGTTGCGGACCTTTTAAATATTTTTACAATTTTCGCGACTTTGGTTATAATAGGTCCAATAATTTGATGTTTAATTGTAACCTCAGATGTTTCATTAACTAACAATCAATCGTTCGAATCTCGAGTACAACCTTCCTCTTCATAAACATGTTCACTTTTATAATCATCATCTTCGTCTTCATCATCGTTGTTATCTAAATTTTCAAAAACAGTGTTCTCATCATCTAAACTTTCATCAATTTCTGAGTGACTGGCGTCTCTTTTGTAAAGAACTGGTATAACTGCCAGTTGTAGAGCGTGGGCAAAGCATAATTGTTGATCAATTTCTAGAATTTTTCCAAATTTCTTCATAACGCTTGCACCATCAGTTTGTAATACCAGTGATATCATCCTCAAGGTTTATTTTAAAATTGTGAAGTCTTTTTTTTAGAAGACGCACTTTTCTGCTGGCATAGACCCTAAAATGCGAATCAAACCTAAGATCCAATAGCTTTTCAACTCATTTACATTCACATTCATATATCTGCAGTTTCCAAAAGAAGTCCACTCATCGAGTGTTAAGGAAAATTTAGAGCCTCTTGATATTTGATCATATATATCCTTTATAATTTGCTTTTTAATCTGCTCGCAGTAGTCTAACACTATTTTTCTGATATTATTACGTGATTTTGAAACATTTTAATATCCTCGTGCAACTAACCCGACTTGTATATCAATGGAATTACAAATTACCACTTTGGGTAATTGTAAAAAAAGTTTATTTAATAAACCTTCTGTATTTTGAAAACTTCATTAATTTAAACTGTAGTTGAAAATTTTTGAGAATCACACATAGATTACGTCGCATGATAATTATAGGGTGAGAATTTAACTTTCAATTTTTCTTAGTTAATATGTTTTTATTCCTGTAACTTTTTATAATTTCAACTATAAGTCTTTTTTTATTTATGTTTCATAATTAAACTGATAATATCATTTATAAATATTTTAAATTTTTTGCTTTTTATTATTATAAATTGTTAATTAAAACTTTTATTAATAAATTCTTATAATATAAAAAAAGCAGATAGAACTCTTTAACTCTGTGACAATTTCGAATTAAAATGAAGCAGAAAATACGAAATTAAATCATTGCAAAGAGAATAAACAGCTATAAAACAAATATTTTACCGAAGACTATATTTACTAAACACTTTATCATGTACAAATAAGTAAATAACTTAATCCTTTTTACTTTTTTTTATTACATTCCCGAAATCCTGGGAAATTTTTGAGAAAAATTCCGAGATTACGTGATCAAAAATTTGCACGGAATCCTGGGATTGCCATCCCTAGATGTGCCAGTCTATGTATATATACATATATATATATTTGTATATATATATATTTGTATATATATATATTTGTATATATATATATATATATATATATATATATATATATATATATATATATATATATATATATATATATATATATATATATATATATATATATATATATATATCAACCCTCGGAATTAATAAAAAATGAGGTCGGAAATAATTTGCTGATCTTAATCTTTTAGAGGTCAGCATCAGGTAGGCAAAGATTATTTGATACAAAGGTCTTACCATTGGATTACCAATTTTTTGCCAACCTCAAACAGGTTGACCATTTATTTGTAAAGTAGTTTCAGATTTACAATCTGTAAATCTGAGAATAAATTTGCAAAATATTTACCTGATTTTATGCAATCAACATCATGACAAGGTCTCTTAGGAAGTTCAAATGGCGGCCAGTGGCGAGGACGATTCTGATTAATTTCAAACATTGGTCGTTTCTCACGTTGTACCACAAGCTTAATAAATTCATTATATATATATATATATATATATATATATATATATATATTATATATATATATATATATATATATATATATATATATATATATAAAATATATAATCACCAAAGAAGTGAAAAAATAAAAAGTATTTTCAAAACAAAAATCAACATTTTTTAAATTTATTGTAAAAAAGGAAACTATCATTTTCAAACAAAAATTTAAAAAATATTTTTCAATAAGTTTTTTAACAACATTTTCTTCAACAAAGATCACATAAGTCATATTTAAAAAGTCTGAAAAACAATTTGCAAAAAAAATCAGGAGTTTATTTCCCTCAAATTTGTCTTAATTTTAAACTTTCTGAACTTTTTTAAAACTATTTTTTTTTTTTTGGGCTTATAAAGTTATAAAGCTTGAAAGCTATATATTGCAAAAATAAACATTTATTTTTGGAAAACTCTTTGGTATTCCAGAAAAACTAAAAGCTAAAAGAAATATCTGGGATTCCAGACATCACCGGAAAAACATAATCCCTGCTTCAAGGATTTATTAAAAAAGTTTATGGAATCTCTTTAAAATTTTTCCTCCTCTGAGACCCAACCATATGCTTTGAGAGAAAAATATTTTTGGTACTAGTAACTAACATGTCATTGGGTGCCTTGGTGCATGATGTATTTTAGGATTTGCACAAGGTGCAAAAACGAACATTGTAAACATAGTTGGATCTGCTCTTGCAGCCAACCATTATCACATCATTGTAATCTTGCTTCTCTTTCTCTTTTCTGCAAATACTATAACGGGCACTGCTCTAAAGTGTTACTCCTCATTCAATAAAGTCTCATCCTTTTATATATATATATATATATATATATATATATATATATATATATATATATATATATATATATATATAAATATATATATATATATATATATATATATATATATTATATATATATATATATATATATATATATATATATATATGTATATATATATATATATATGTTCTTTGTAAAATATTTACATAATGTTGATCACATCTAAACAAATAAAAGATTTTTCTTAATGTAGGATTTTGAGGATTTATACCTTGATTTAGTACAATATATTTTTAATTTATTAATCAAAAAATATTTAAACATCAATAAATTCAATTCCTCTTATTACTAATTTAGCCTACCACATCGTCAGCTTCTGACTGTTAGCCTGAGGAAGTTTCCATGTTAGTGTTAAATATCAATCTTTGTGCAAAGTTTTCAATAACTTTGGCTATTGCTTTTTCAATGGTCTAGTGAAAGATACGTAAATCTCACTTTTTCTGCCATTGTGTAAATACTGAAGAGTTCCAGAAACATTAGTTTGTCTTTGGCTTATTCAGTCTTCTAATTTCTTCTATAATTTTAATGAAAGTTCATCAGATCCGAAATTCTCAAGCATAAAAGAAAATGCTGCATCAACAGAAAGCAGATTTGCATCTTCTCACCAAAGGGCTTCAACAGTAAGCTTCACTAGGAGAAGTGCATAGATAATTTTTTTGACAACAAAATTTCAGCATCTATAATAACGATATCAGATGCAATGTCAATCGATGCTTTTCTAACAAAGCTTTTTAGCTTGTTAAACCTTTCAAGCATTTCGACTAAGCTATTCCATCTAGTTCTAACATTTTCTGTATATGTGTGACAAAAATAATAAGTTTGTTTGCAAACTTATTAAAAAAAGAAGACAATATATAATTTTTTATTATTATGAAATATTGAAGCAATATATTATTAACATGTTTTATAATTTTTAATTTCATTACATGAAATCCATGATCAATAATCAATCAGTTATTTATTTATGTTATCTTTTTTTAACAAGTATATTGAAAATGTGAGAAAAAAATTAAAATTTATATTTGATACAATACAAAAACTGATAACATAGTTATACTATAAAAAAATTACAACCCAAACTTTTTATAAAGGGTTAATTCCTTACTTCTTGATTATAATGAAAAATGCACTTTTTATTATTATAATAAAATGTCTATTACATAATTTTATTTTTCATATTTAATAATTGCCTTTTAATGCAAATCATTTACACACTGACAGTTAAATAGTACCTATCCATTTATCCTGAGAGGTCATATCAATTTATCCTGACAAGTCTTATTTATTTATCTTGACCAAAATAAGAGTTGTTTTACTTTAGGCAATTGATTTGTAACTTTTTTTTTTATACCAACATCTTTAAAATATGACTGACATGTAATACTGAAACATAATTTAAGAATATAATAATTTTTAAGAGAAAATGTGGCCAGGGTAATATAGGGTATTTTGATTTCTGAGCCCAATTCATAATTTATACTTTAAACTTCACTATATAGGCATATTTTCTAATTCCATTATGTTATAATCAAATTAAATAACAAAATAAATTTATTATATGCAAATCAATTGAAAACAGTTTTGAATAATATACTTTGATAATATATAAGCAAAGATTGTAAAATATAAAATTTGCTTATGACTAGAGTAGTGCTTTTTTAGCTACTGATATACCACCATATAAAATATACCACCAATACACCTCCATATAAAATATACCACCGTATAAAATATACCACCAATACACCACCATATAAAATATACCACCAATACACCACCATATAAAATATACCACCAATACACCACCATATAAAATATACCACCAATACACCACCATATAAAATTCTTAACAAAAATGTTATAGATTTCTTACAAAACTAAACGGAACAAAAAAGTTTATTCAAAACCAATTTTAGCACAACTCATGTTAAATATAATATAAATCTTGTGTTAGAAACCAATAAAAGAAAAACTATCAATTGTTGTTGTAGATGTTAACTGATGAAATAACTTGTGAAACTTGTTTAAATCATTATTAGTTATTTATTATTGGATTTAACAATAATTGAGATAAATAATCATGTATTAATTAATTTATTGTTATAGGTATAACAATAAATGTAATACTGTTATACATATACAATAATATATTTAACAATTTTTTTCACTGACAAAATTTATCTCTTATTTATTACATCATTTTTTTCTTTTCAACAGTAATAAAAAATGACAGCATTAACTGTTAATGAATTTTATTTTTGCACTTTTTTTAGCTGTATTTGACAGTAGATTATTCCTTAGGAAATATTAAAATATTCACCCTATGCATTAGTTGATTCAAACTATGCTTTACATAGCTGATTCAGACTATGCTTTACATAGCCAATATTTATGACTATAAAGAGAAAATGGAAACCTGGACAGATATTTGGGAATTAATAATTGCTAGCAATAAATGTTTTGTACATGTTTTAATGTCATTGTCAAGCTCTTGTCAGCTCTTTGTTACTTTTTTGGATTAATTAGCAGGAATAAAGCAACTGCATTTCACTGTGTCATGCACAATCTATGATTGAGTCAATTTCTAAAATAATTTAATTGCCTTTATAGTGAAGATAATAATTGAATGGATAAAATGCGACAAATATAATGGAAAATATGATATAAAAAATTTATATTATGGATTAGTTCAACTTAAAAGTAAACATAAAAACAAAACAAAAATTTTTTCTTTATTACTCAGCAAAAAATTATCTATGTTATCTGTTACTTGTTATCAGCTTTTATCTTTATAAACTGGTGTTAAACCATAAATTATTAATTTTTTTTTATAATTATGTCTTTGTATAAATTATATAAAGTCATAATTATAAATATTAAAATAATAAATATGATATGTGAAACAATGTTCAAGAATAAAAAATGGGAAAAAAAAATTTAAAAAAAAAAATTTTTAGAATTGGGAATGAAACAATCATTTAACAACTGCTTTAAAAAAGGTTAATAGGTTTTAAAAACAATTGTTACCTCATTCACAGCCTGACACCAATCATCAAAATCATCCTCTGTATGAAAATAAAATCCCTAAAGTCAAAACAAGCAAAAATTGTAAACAATAATTATTCGAAAGATTTAATCTATAATTACTATTTAAATCCATAATGACATTTTTTTTATCTTAGTTCTATTAATAAACATCTGTATTTGCTTAAAAATACAGAAATAATTGAAAAAAATAATTAAAAAAAAATAATTAAAAAAAAAATAATTAAAAACAATTTCAAAAGTCTTATCTAAAAAAGATAAAAAAAAACAAAAAACAATTTAAACATTATAAAGAAACCTGAAAATAATTGGAGATAAACTTACTAATGCAACTGATGGGTCTAAACTTTGAAAACTCATAAAACAAGGGTAAACACAATGGAAGCTCTAAAATTAAATATTACAATTTAAAAAAAAAATCTAAATTATTAAAAAAAAACTAGATATTTGAATTCTAAAAAAAAAAAAACATTTAAAAAAAGTTTTCTTGTTACAAATTTTTAAAAATTTTCTACCTCATCAGGAATGACATTAAATCTCTCTGGTTCTATTGTTTGTTGAGTGGTATGAGGGTCAAGATATAATAAACGGTCACCTAATCATACATACTGTTATAAACAACATAGTGTATAAACATTTATTTAAAATTTTGCTTATGATTATTTAAATTTATTTACAATCATATTTTGAAATGTTTATATATAATGGTTAAAAAACAAATATTACCATTAAAACCAATGAAATAATGTGCATGGTTAGGTTTACCACCAATTACTCCTAAAGATTGTCTTAACGTAAACATTATCTAAATATATGTAACTAAAATTAAATTCAAACAAATAATATTTATAAACTAAATATTTTGAACTTTTTAGATTTATAATTAAAGAAACAAAGATGGATAAATTAAAAATTTAAAAATAATCTTAAACAAAAAAACAAACTT
>NC_088920.1:12225000-12245000 GCF_038396675.1 Hydra vulgaris | reverse complement strand
CATATCAATATACCATCATATAGATTTCATTGTCTTTTCTCCCACTTCTCCAGTCCCAGTCTTAAAATAAAATTTTCCATTTTGTTTTGTCTGGATTAATACAAAGTAAAAAGATTTAAAAAAAGATTTGGACAGCAAATTAAAAAAAATTGATTTGATAAGTGATTTAAAAAATAATTTAAACAACAAATTGAAAAATTGATTCAAGGAGCGTGTTTTTTTTGTTGTTTAAACATTTTAATAAAAGATTTAAACAACAAAAAAATTATGATAAAAGTTAAACAAAAATTAGAAAAAAAAAGAAAATTAGACCTTTAAACATATTAAACATTCAAACCTCTTCCTAAATGTCTACATAGTAGAGCCTGGGCTAACATCATTTGACCACATCTAAGCATACAGCCCCATCCTGTATCAGACATTGGACCAGTGCCTCCTAAATTCATAAATTTTACAATATTTATAAATAAGTCATATATAAACCAGCAACAAGGTAAAAAATGCAACATTAAAGGTAGCAATTTTAAATGTATGCAAATAAAAATGCAAATCAATATAAAAAAAAAATAATTTCAAAAATTTTTGAACTCTTGGATTTAAAAAAAATTATAACTTGGATTCTTACAAATAAATTTCAAACATCTAAGCGCTATAGTCGAATCTGAGATCTAGACCACTATAGTCAAAACAGCATTTTAATTTAACTTTATTAAAAAAAATTTTATACCGATGCCTCACCCATATAGTAGTGGTAGAGCATTCAATAATCCAGAAGCTCCTAGTTTGAGCCCCAGAAGATTCCACGTAGAATTAGCTATAACAACTATTTCAAAAAAAAACTCTCTTCAATTGTAGTAGCCTTCTTAGCATTGAGGAGGTGAATACAGTAAAAAAAAACTAAGAAATTTCCTCAATCAGATGTATCAATAAAGATACTAACATTCCTAGTAAGACTTTTAACTTTTTTAATCGAAGACCTGAAAATGTTGCATTTAAAAAAAAATCTATTACAATTTTCTCCTATGATGTAAAAACTCTTCTTCTATGTCTCATATTGCAATATGTTTCTGTGATTTCTGTGACATTTAACATATTTCTTACATTAAAATTTTGAAACCTTGCATTAATTTTATTAGAAATTTCCCAAAATAAAACTGTCTGTTTATCTTAGAACTCTAGTAACAAATAATATAATTTAAATTATCAAAAAATATTTTCAAACTATGTTTACTTTTTGTATTATTTATATATAAGTTACTTGGGTTTCCCAAAGTACACAAAGATGTACTTGCAAAAACCTGGGTTTTTGCCATATAAATTATTTTTGCCAATACAAATTGATTTTTATTTTTAAGAAATGAATTGAAACTAAAACCTAAATTAAAATTGTTACAGCATCAAACTCTTTTTGAAGGTTAATAGAAATTAAGCATCCAAAGGTTTTTGTTAATACTTTTTATTAACACAATAACTTTTTTATAATACTTTTAATTAAATTTTCATGAATAATAAGTAATAAAAATCCCTTTAAAATAAGTAAGCTCTTATAAAAAAAACTGTTAATTGATATTTAACCTATTGGGTGAAAATTTCTTCTATAAGTGAACCAAAACTTTGTTAGAATCTCAGCATTGAACTTTTCCATATCTAAAAAAAAAGAATTATAAAATGTTCAAAATCTACTTATTAAACACAAAAGTTTTAAATTCTAACAATGTTTAAAAGTTTTTAAATATATAGCTCAATACCTTCATCGGGTTTAAAATGCTTGCCAAGAATCCAGACAGGCTCATCCATGTTAAGATTACTCTCAACTGAATTCATGGCAATACCTTCATATGTTAAAAATGCAGCATCCATCATAGGTCCTGCCATAGATAAGGCTAAGAACATATAAATAAATTTTCAGGTACCATTTCTCAGTACGTTATATTAACAATATTAGTAACGATTTGACTTTGTTTATAATTTAGAAGACATCCGAATTTTAAGCCGTTTACAATTAATAAAGATACAAAAAAAAAGGATATAGTTAATATTGATCGGGTAGTGCTATGTTAAAACCCGGTTATCGGTCCGGATACACGTCCTTTCACTACCGTTAGTAATTGTATTTATTTTTTATTATAACATAAATATTTTTTATTCATTCGTTTTAAAAATAAAGCTTAAATAGTATTTTAAAGATATTTTAAAAGTAACAATAAAAAATAAAAACTACGACAACAACAAGGAAAAAACAATATTAAATTTTTTTTTTCAAGTTAACTATCATAGTTAATTAATTATGCTACAATTTGTAGTATCAATTCTTATATTTCTTATATCTTGTTGTAATCATTTTGACATTAGTAAATATGTGCATTTTCATGAGGGTAAATAAAACTACGCCACTATACTTCAACAGAAGTGTTATTTAAAGGAAATCCGAAAATAATTCTGCATAAGAAATGAAAGTAGCGATGAAATTTAAAATTAGTCAACTAATTTTGGTTAAACTAAAAGGTTCATCTACTAAATTATAAGTTGGACTAAAACTAGTAGACTAACTTTTTACTCTAAATAAATTTGTCGAGTTAAACCATTTCGTTATAAAATGTTTTTGTTTTTTTTAATTACCACATTAGAGATTTTTATTACATTAAAGTTTTTTTAAATTATTACATAAAAGTCATAACATATTTTTAGTTAGATTAAAAAGTTAGTCTACTAAATTTAGTCTATTTAAAAAGGTAGCCGACTTATTTTAGTTACGGTTTTATTAGTTTTAGTTAGGGGTTGTCCATAAAATACGTACGCTTTTTTTTGTCCACTCCCCCTCCCCAGCATTTTGCAATACGCTTTTTTGAGTACCCTACACCTCCCTAAAAGTACCTACACATTTAACCTATTTATCTAACATTTTATGATATTTTTTTAACTTAGTGTCTCCTTTTTTTAAAACTGACTTACTGCCCTCCCATCTCATATACGCCATTTGAGGACCCCTCTCCCCGCCGAGCGAACGTACTTTGGACGATCCTTTAGGTCACAACGTAGGTCACAAGTATAAAAATATACGACGCATGTCTTATTTTTAAAAGAAATACTCAGAGTGAGACTTTTTTTAAAAAAAATTAAGTTATTATAATATATAGTTGAATTAAATTTTCAGGTGAACAGAAGTTTAGAGATGCCTCTGACATAAAAAGACTTTTTTCCCCTTCAAAACGGTTTAAGCAAACAAAACTTTTGAACTTGAATAAAAATCTCCTAGGTTCTTCGTCCTCTCTTTTAAATTGATTATGATTAATTAAAAGTCTTTAAACTTTTAACAAAAGTTATGACAACACGCCGTTAATCAAGTAAGTCAACTTTCTACGTCATGTCCGTGTCGTAATACAAAAGCGTTTGAAAATAAAGCCATCAAAGTTCATCAAAACAAAAAGAAAAAAAAGTAACATTTCGAAATCTCAAAAAATTGTTTCTTTTTTTTTATGTCTGAAATCTGAAAAAGTTGTTTCTTTTGTATCTTTTTATTTATGTCTGAATTCAGACATAAATATAACACTCAATAAAAGTAAGCTGCATCTTACGTACAGTTTTTTTAAGTTTCGTATTCTTTAAAGTTATATTTACCTAATAGGGCGTAACCAGGGCTGTCTCAAAGGGCTGCAACATGCTTTTTTTTTTTTTATCACTGAGTCAATTTTAAACAAAGTTCATAACTTAATTACTATAAGTTAATGAAAAATTTTACTTTACAGTTTTGCATTATCCAAGTTTTTTTATTCCTTAGCATTGCAACTAAATGTATATGAACTTTTATACTTTTCTGAAGACAGAATACAAACACGTTTAATTAACTATGTATACATTTGAATTTCAACAATGATTAATTGTGACCTGTTAAAATCCACAAGACAACAACTAAAATCTATTTTAAACAGATGCAGAAAACCTTCTGGTAAAGCCTTCTTTTTGGTACTAAGAATTGTTCTTAGAGATGAAATGACTAGATTACTTGAACAAAATAATCACTTTAATACATCATAATAAGATTTGATACCGTCACAAAATACTCACTGTACCGCCTAAACAGCTTTATTACGGCCCTCTAAAGCATTTTTACTTAAAAAACTAATGCTATGTGATTAACAACAGTTAGCGTATTTTTTGAATGGCTTGTGACATAGATCTACATCAAACTCAAAACCATATGATATTCAAATCAGAGCAACATAAAACATTTTAATATGTGCAAAACTGAGTATATTTAATGATATACTTTTAATTAAATAAACGATTTAGTTATGTGCATATAATTATAAAAGATCTTGGAGGTTCTAACAATATATGTTTCAGATCCACCAATCTCTTCACCAATCTTCTTTTGAAATTGGTGATCTTGATGACTACTTCTTGACTAGCAGCTTATTGAAAATGTACATCAAGCATTAAAATTACGTATCGGTGCATGTAATATTGAGATGCCATATTGCAGTTTATGCTGAGTATGCTTTTTAGTAACACCAGTAAAAATTAAATATCTTTTATTTCATTATAATTATTTTCTGTTAGTTGAAAGTTTTAAAAATTCCATGATGGAAGATTGAAAAGGAAAAAGAAAACGAAGAAGAATGATTGTAACTTAGATAAAATGTTACTTTTTAATATTTCACGCAACTTTCTACCAATTTTTAACATTTGTGTTCGGCTTTTTACAGTTAATTTTTTTTTTGATATTTCTAGTAGGGATGCCAAATATTTGAGTTTTCAATATTTGCACAAATGCCAAATATCCCAAATAGTGACCCCCCAAATATTTGTACAAATACCAATTAGTAAAATGTATGAAAAAAATCAATTGATTTCAATTCAAATTTTAGCTTTTATTTAAAAAGTGATATTTTAAAAATACAAGCATATTCAATTTTTCTTCGTTCATTCTATTACGCAGTTTAGTCTTGAAGTTTCCAACAGAAAAGACTCTTTCAACGTCTGTTGATGTTGCTTGCACAGTTAATAAGGCATCGTAGATCATTTGAAGTTTATATGTACGTTCTTTTGTTCCTTAAAACGCCCTAATTTCATTTTCGATAAAAGTTTTGACTTTTTTCTGATGGTTTACAAAGTGGTTGATAGTGTCATTAAGCTTGGATGTTGTATTTGAATCATTTTTATCATCATTTTCCTCCAACAATGATTCTGCAAATAGTCTTGTATTGAGTTCCTTAATTTCTTTTCTAATAGTTAATTTTGACGAATATCTAAAATAATCGTTTTCCTTTGGATAATCACCAGTGTGAAGAAAAATCAATGTTGATATTAAATTGACATTTCTTCGTGACTCAATTGGAGTTTTTAAATTTTCGAGCATTTTTTGCGAAATATCACTTTCCTGTGCGTTGAGTGTGTTGAATAAATAGATAAATGATCCTTCTGCCACCATCAAGTTGCAGTATTTAGAGCTTAATTATTTGATAACTTCTTCAACAGGAATTAAACAATCTATTATGTCTTTAACTTTAGTTTCAATGCTGTTATCATATGAACATTCAAATTCAATTATTGTAGATTTTACAATTTCTTTCAGTTCATGAAATCTCTGCAACATAGGAAGTACACTATTCCATCTTGTCTTGCAGTCAATTAATAGAGTTAACTCTTTTCCTGTTGTTTCTTGGACATTTTCTTTAAAGCGAGCAATTTTCAATGGAGATTTTCGAAAGTTTCTCATATATCCTCGAACAACTGATATAACATCAAAGTAGGATTTTTCTATTGGTAAAGAGCTTTCTTGTTCATCAAAATCTAGTTTTTCATCAAAATCTTCATCTTCATCATCAAATTCAACATTATCATTATATTCATCCGTCTTTTCACGATCTTTTTGATATAAACAGTCAACAATAGCTAAATTTATTCCATGATTGTAACAAAGTTGACTTTCAAATGGCATCATCAATCATCAAGCTCCATCGTTTATAGTTGAGACAATATCTTCTGAAATGTCAAGTTTGATGTCCTGGAGTTTTTTTCTGACAATTGTTTTCAATTTTTCAGCATTAGAACTACTTGATCCGACAGAAGTTAATGCAAATTGCTTAGATTTAGTGCCGTTGTGAATTTTGATATTTAAATATCTCTTGGATGTATTATCAGTCCATTCATCAATTATTATACTAAATTTATTTCCCATGACTTTAGGCTCTTGAATTTTTAACACAAATTCATTAAAAACTTCTTCGTAGTATTTTATCGTCTTCCCAAACTGTTGATCTTGATGTAGGCATTTTATGACCGCGTGATGACAAATATGATTTCGTAGTATCTGAATTTAATATTTGATTAATTGAAAATCCATCTTTGGCTGCACATTTTGATATTAACAACTTTCTTGACTCTCGAACTGTAAAACTTGTTATTGGACGTTGAATTTTTTGATTACTTGGACCTTCTGTTGATTCTGATGCATTCTTTTTTTTAAGAGATATATCCATGCCATGTTTCAATTTTAAATGATTCATCAAGTTAATTGTTCCATTATTAACAATCGTACAAACTTCATTACAGTTGCCAACTTGACATTTTTGGCTGATTTTTACTGATTTTTACAAAATGTTTCCACACTTCACTCGTCATTCTCTAAATAAAATTTTAGTTTAGTCAACGTAACCTAAAAAAGCATGAGACTCATACCTGATAGTAGTATTTATAGTACTTCTTTGTATAATTTCAATAGTTACTTGATTAAATTCACAATTAAACAAAGATAGATTTTAAAAAATTTTAGTAGTAGTGAATTAATTATGATATAAAATTTACGGAAATTGCGTAACTTGGAAATTTAAATAAAGGGTTGGTAACAAATTAGATTTTTAAAATCTAATTTGTTACGAACCTTTGTGACGAAATGTGACGGTTATTTTTTAAAAAAATGCTAAAAAATAATTTAAAAATTTTTGCACTATTTGTAAACAAATATTTGGGTGACCCCAAATAGTGCTAAACCAGATAACAAAAAATACCCAAATAACAAATAATTGGGTTCGACATCCCTAATTCCTAGTTTTTGGTTTGAAACAATTTATATAACAATTTATATACAGTTAAACAATTTTTAATCTTTTATGTCCACCATTATGGATCCACCATTTTAATTTTTACACTTTGTATTAAACAAGTTCTAAATCAGTAACCTTAAAACATATTTGCCACAAAATTTTAAGTAAAGTAACGCTTTTATATTTTACCAGCTTTTTCGAGATGCTCAGAAGCGCGCTATCATCCTAAAAAATGCTAAGAGGTAATTAGCGAAGTTGATGATGTTTTTATAATTTTAAATGACTGCAGGATATTTGCAACAATTTAATGCTGCCAGTAAAAAAAAACTAAAATTGCAAATCAAATCTCATTTTATACAAAATAAAGTCATATAAAGTTTTTAAGTAAGTTATCGACTAAACATGCAAACCAAAAAATAAAAATAACAAAACCAAAAACATTAACAACAACAGAAATAAAGGTGGTTTTATACAACTGAAAACGAAGTGTTTATGAGCATTTTTATGCTTTGGAATGTTTGATAGCCTTAGTAATTTTGGTTATGTAAACACGTTGCTGCGTTTTCAAATTTGAAACAATTCAAAATGTACAAAATAGTACAAATAAATACAAGAAATGTAAGTAGCATTTTGTTCAAACTTTCGTTTTAACTTTTTTCTTATTTGAATTAACAAACAAATAGTCGTACTAAAATCTTTTTTGCGACGTCATATTTAGGATACCTGACCGCTGTCACAAATACTTGCAAACCCCTCCCCTCTTTTTTCTATGGAGCGCAGCGGATTTTATGAACAGTCTCTTTGATTTCAAAAATGCCACAAAATTTGCTGTTAACAGAACTGGACATTTTATTTAAATATATAAGTAATTTTTTTTTAATTGGAGTTTTAAGGTGGTAGACTGTTAAAAAAGTTAGAAATAAAAGATTTTTTAAAAGTCTCATAATTTTAAAGAGTATCTGTTGCAGAGTCTAAAAACATATAGATCTTTATATGGGAGAAAAAATTTAGAAATTATAATAAAGATTTATTTTAGCAGAGTAATTTTGTTTCCCCTAGCAACGCTCATAGTAACGGCAAGTTAAGGTTAGAAATAAAAAATTAAAAAAATAAAGAAAAAAGCTTGGAGCAATTTGAAAAGGGTTCGATGATAAATACAATGATGAATAGGGGCAGTATATAAGAAAAGTGGATTTTAACCAGATTTTATAAGCTTGTATATTCAATATTTTAAATTTATAAGCGTTTTTCTCTGTTTTATATTTGGAGTACACGGTAAAAAACGGCATAGTCGCATTTAAAAAGTTATACGAAAGTATTGAATGAATCATTTAAAAAAGTCTTTGTATAAAGTTAGTAAAACAAAATTTTAATAAAAGTTACAAATTTTTTATTAAAAATGTAAACTTTAGATAAATTAATCAAGAAATAATTTTTTCTAATTTACTTTTATGCTTTATATGAAAACTTTTATATTTGATTATTATATACTTTCTCAAAACTTTTTAAATGACTATGCCGTTTTTTCCCGTGTACTCTTCATTTCATTTTTTTGGTAAAGATTTCAGGAGCTCTAGTTGTCTAATTTACTTCAAATTTTGTAGAGAGATTCAATTCAATGAGGTTTATGTCCTGACATAAAAAATTAAAAATACAAACTTTTAAAGAAACAAAACTTTGGTCCATAATATCAAAAATTTGATTTTTAATTAGGCGTATTGAAAAATCTTACGATGCTTTAAAATTAATAAAAATTTAACAATATTTTTTTTATCTCAGGACATTTATCTAAATAAAAGGAATAAAAATGCAAAAAATTAGAACTTAACACATTCTACTTTTGAACATATCTTTGCCAAGATTTTAGCATGTTTTTAGCCTAAAACCACCAGTTTTTGCCCAAAGTTTATGGGAAAAATAAAAATAATAAAAAATAACATTTAAAAAAATGTATTTATCATGTTTAAAGTAAAAAAAATCGATTTGAATAGAAAAATAGTTTTTTTTAGCAGTATCCCACCTTAAGAGAGTAAAATGAGTGGTTCTACCATGAGAACGTCATGCAGCACTCATAAGAATTAAAATAATTATTTTTTATTATTTCCACTACGAGGCAATTTTTATCTTAATTGTAATATTTTGGGATAAAAATTGTTATAAAATTTTTAAAAAGTTGTAAGAAATTATTACTTCATTAACATATATTATTATTGAAATTCTTTTTTTAAAATAGCACAACAACATGAAAACCTTATAATAGATTCTGACAACACATTAATGGTAACAAGAAAAACGTTCTAAGAAATTTTTTTCTAGGTGCATCTCTTTATTTTAACAAGTTTAACCCAAAAACGTTACACAAATAAATGAGAAATTTCCAAAAGTTTTAAAACTAAATATAAATAAGTACATAAAATGAAAATAAGTTTAAAAAAATCCAAATGGAACTTAAAATAAACTTGTTTGATTTTTTATTGAGATGGTACAAAATTATCTATAGTTTTTACATTTTTTTTTTTCTGTGTTATTATTAAGGTGCTCCAAGTTCTTACGGTCATATCACAGAGCACAGTTTTTTCATCTAAAAAATTCACACCTTATATCTTACCAATGTCGTTTATTTATCCAGAGCCGGCATTGAGCCTCGGCCTTCTAGATGCCGAACTCTAACCACTACGCTACGGCTACTAACTTGATACATTTCAGGGGTTTTTTGTTCCAGGCTCCAATCATCGCAATTTTTTAAATGTTTAAAATTTTAATATTATTTTAGATAAGTCTTTGGAGTTTGCTCCGTGACTGGAAGTCTCAAACACCAAAAAAGATCCTGCCGCCCCCCATGCTTGAGACACTTTTTAAATCACTTTTTAAGGACTATAATTAAACTAAAAACTCATTTTTTTGGAGAAAAAATTTTTAAAATTTTAAACTTACTTGGGCACAAGCGTAACAAAGTAAATACGATCAATAAAAACCCGAAATTCCAAGTTATCATATAATATTTATATACATTTAAAACATTTACATGCGAAACTAAAATATAAATATTAGAAAACACTTCCATTTTTTTAATAATTTCTAACCTTTAAAACCGTAAAAAATTAGAAAAAATATTACGAAAAATATTTAATAACAATTCCTAATATATAATAATAGCAATAAATAATGATCAAAAAATTATTTCCAAAATGAAAAGTAAATTAAATAATTTATCTGAAATACAGAAAAAAACACAAAACAAAATAATTTAAAAATAAAAATTTAAATGTGAAAGTTTCGAAAAAATAAAAAACAGAAAAAAAAGTGATGCAAAAAATGTTCAAATAATTTAAAAACAAAACATTTACAGGTCAAAAGAAAAAGTAAGATTTTTAACAAAATAAAAAAATAAGATTCTTAGAAAAATATTTAAAAAAGTATAATATTTAGAATCACAGTATATAAATAAACCAAAAAAACAACAAAAAAACAAACAAACTAAGAACTAAACTATTGTCTCGATTCGATTTCGCGGACTTGGTGACGAAGGTTTGATTGGTTCAAATTTTGCATCTATAAAATATAAAACATTTATAAGTTTTAATAATTATGTTATAATTTTATGCACAACTATGATATCTAAAAGATAATTATATCTTAGCATAATATAAGAAACCAAACCAAACCAAACAAAAAAAAAAAACAAAAAAAAGACCACATATATATATAAATATACGAACGAAATATAACGAACTATCTAAGTTTAAAGTTAAAACTTTAATGTATTTTAGAGGTCTTAATTTCAAATAAATAAAAGTTTTCCAATTTTTTGTGACAAAATTTCAAATTTTCTGTGGAGATAAATCTTTTAAGGTTGGTTGTAGGATTCTATTTTGGTTATAGGATTTGGCTGTTATTTTCCACTATCAGACTATAGGCCGGGTAATTAAAAAAAAGCAATTACTTTTACTCGGCAATTTGGATTCAGCTTTACGTGATAAAAATTCTGCAGCATTACGTGATAAAAATTCTTCAGCCTTACGTGATAATAAATTTGAGCAAAATTGCTCAAACTTTTATTCACGTAAAGTTAAGCAATTTACTCCAAAAACGCTGAGTAATTGCTCAGCTTTACGTGAATAAAAATTTGAGCGAATTTTCGTAAAGCTGAACAATATCAGAGTAAAAGCAATTGCTTTTTTTTTATTTAACTGGCCTTATGTGTTTGGTTTTTTGGCTTTCATATTTCTTTAGAGAACGTCATTTTTAAATTTTATCGTTTCAAAGAATTGGCAATTGGCTCAACATCAACAAAAAAACTGTTTTGTTTGATTAACAATACTGGGGCGACACATTGAATATTAGATTATGAATTATTACATTAAAGTAAAAAAACCTAACACCCTTAATTTTTTATGCTTTGACTTCAATGCAATTAACACTCAGAATTTTGTAGCAACAACAAAAACGGATTTAGTTGTGCTTGAAACATCATTGATGATTTCATACTGAAAAAATCATATTTTTCTTAATTTTTTGTCTAGGAAGCTGTCTGGATTATTGTCAGCATTTTTAAAGATAAAGTACGCAAAGTGTATAAAACATTCTGGAAAGTATATAGAACATTCTGCAAAGCATATAAAACATTCTGCAAAGTACATAGAACGTTTTACAAAGCATATAGAACATTCTGCAAAGTATATAGAACATTCAAGAAAATAAAAAGGACATTCTGGAAAGTATATAAAACATTCTGTAAAGTATATAAAATATTCTGTAAATTATATAAAACTTTCTATCTACTTTCATACTTCTTTCATTTCTAAATATTTTATAAGAATTTTTTGTTTTTAAAAACTAAAAATTAAAAACAAATAATTCTATGAAAAGAGTTTGGGAATCAAAAAACTGAAAAAACTCTAGCTAATATTCATTAAAAATTAAAAAGTTTTAACTTAAATATTTTGCTTTCCTTTTATATTCTGATAGAAATGAACAAAGATGAAAAAAAGACGAAAAAAAAAAAAAGATGAGAAAGATGAAAATGTGGAAAATAATAACCAAACTTAAATTTAATTTTAGTGAAAAATCTTTAAAAAAATACCTTTACTCAAACTAGCCCTTTGCAAATATCCAGATGGTGCCCAACCTTTTTTCCCACTTAATAGGCTACTACAGTACCACCATCCTCCTTCTCCTTCTTTAACAACACTTACTAACTCTCCTTCTTTTAAAGACATTTCTGAGTCCTCAACTGAATTATATTCTGCTAATGCAATAAAATTTTCCTGCAAAAAAAAGGAAAAAAGGAAAAAAATCTAAAAACTAGATAATTATACTGCTTTTGCAAAAATTAAAACTTTCAATGTAAAAAAACCTACTTAAAAAATTTAATCGGTTATTTGAAAAAGTTCCAGAATTAAAACTTTATTTTCTTCAGTTACTACATGTAATAATCAATAACAGCCTACTTATTTATATAATATTTATTTATATTTATAACAATCTATTTTCTACAGTTATCATTTGTAATAATCTATAACAATCTATTTTCTACAGTTACTACATGTAATAAGTATTCTTTTTCTTATAAAGATTCTTTGAAAACTTTAAAAAATATAACCCATATATAACCTTTTTACATAATATATAACATTTCTCATTATATTGTTGTGATATATATTATCATCCTATTATTATTCTATCATTATTCTATTATCATTCTATTATTATTATATTATTCTAATATCATTCTTTTATTATGTAATGGAATCTCCTAAAAAGCAACCACAAAGTTCAAGAAATACTACCAACTAGTCTTTAAACTTTGAAATTTAGATAATTTTACTTTGAATAGCGGTTATCATTGAGATAATGAAACTTAAAAATAAAAATTTAAAAGTAATAATAATATACCTCATTATTATTTTTATTCAAAACTGTTTCAACAGTTGTCTCTGCAGGTTCTGTTTCTTCAACCTCATTTTCTGACCAATCAGAGCAAGACTCATCACTTGAGTTATCCAAAATCATATCAGAAGAATCAATAGAAAAAAATTTTACTGGATTCATTTGAGCCCTAAATTGATAAAATTATTTAAAATTTTAAAATTCTATTTATAAATCCAAAAGCAGTTTTACTATCAACTCGTTTTTTGAACTTCACAAATAAAAACAGCAATATGAAAACAGACATTATGTGAATGAAAAAATTTGTGCTGTTTTCATTCACATAATGAATGAAAACAGCACAAAGAAAACTTGTTTTTTGTGAAACAGAAAATAAAAATTTCCAACTTTAGTACCCAATCATGTTATTGCTTAACAATCCTTAATAATAATACTTAAAGTCCTTGATGAAAGTCCTCATGAAAGTCCTCTGAGTAAGGAAAGTGCTTCCATATTTTTCTTGCATTAATTGAGATAAAAAATGATGATATAGATTTTGAGTGACATTTTAAATCCTATTTTGGCATAATTCTTTTTACGAATCTTAACTAACTCTACATCGTAAAATGCAGTATTCAGAACTTGATCTGATCTCTGATATTGATGTATGTCTTATAAGCCACACACATTTTATGACTTGCTTCTATTAAATACTTATTTGATCTTGTCTTTATAAAGACCACACACATAACAAAACGCATGCATGAGGACTCATGATGCCATTCTTTTTATCTGCACTCTTGTATTTGACTACTTTTCAACAGTTTCTTGAAAGTTCTAATGATTTTTTAAAGGTTCCCTAGAATATTCTAGATAATTCCCTCTGGACTATTATAGTAGTTCAGGAATATTTTTGAAGAATGTTCAGCACATTGTTCACAATGTTAAATACCAATCAAGAATTTTCAAAAATACACAAATTCCAAAATACTATTGTTGAATGATATTTTGAAATAGTCGCAGAAGTTTTTGTGGAACAACTATTCCTATTATATATAGGAATTAGCTATTTTCTATTTGCTAATTCAAAAATAGGTAAAACACCTGTTTAACCCAAGTACAAACAAAAATACAAAACTTTTTACATGTATATTATACGTAATTAATTTTACATGTATATTATACGTATTAATTAACATTTAGTTTATAATTTTTTTAAAACAAAAGGCTAATAAAAAATAATATACTTATTAATAGTATTTAACCCCCTGTGCAGAGAATAAAAGTTTCATAACCTGACTAAATCACGTTGAAAAACTTGAAATCAAATAATCTTATCACCAAACGAAAAAACTGATATAGGCTGATATATCGTTTGATAAAACAACAGATATATTGTTATTCTTAACATGAGCCATTATGAAAACAAAATTAAAGATTAACTATTTGATGACAAAAACTTAAAATAATAAAAAATCTAAAGAGAATCTGTAATATTATGTAAGAAGACTTTTACAATGTTGCAATCTATTTTCAGAAAAACCGAATGTGCTAAGAGCAACATGGGTAACTTATTCCAATGAGTAAAAAAAGATTAAAAAAAATAAACTGTTAGAATTATTAGAGTTATAATCAAGTAGATAGTTTGTTTATAGTTTTTCTCATAGCTAAAACAGGAACCATATATAATAAGCTGTCAGTTTGAGCCTTCAAATGGCTCCTAAATTAAATTAATTCAGGCACATCATTGCAAAAGCATTACAATCATCATCATTATGACATTCATCATTCCTTAACCTGGTTTCTCTACTTTATTCTGAAGATAAAAAGTGGAGGTAAATATTTCTGCATTGGGAGCAGTCAAATCTATATATAAAACTGGTATAGCAAATTAAATTTTGCAAATTAAAGACTAAACAGACCTTTACTCAAGCTTTAATATATAAAAATTAATTACAAGGAACAAAAGAAAATATTTTTTAGCTAAAATGTGTAACTAGTGTAAAAAAAAAAAAAAATCGAACCTTTTCAAAGAGTTCATTCCTGATGGTCTCAATATTTTATTATTTGAAAAAATAGCTTGAGTAGGAGAGCTTCTATTTTCATCATATTCATCTAAGAATAATTTGTTAATAATAACAGTTCACATAAAATAAAACTTACTTTTTATGTTACATAAACGTGTATTATTTGATTTTTAATTTTTACCTGTAAATGATGGCTTTTTCTGATTGGTGTCTATAATGGCAAGGTCATCAGGAGCAATTTTTCGATTTTTTGTTTCTATAACAACAATCAAAATAGTATTTTTTAATAATTCAATATAAAATTTTTATTTATTTCATTAACTAAAAGACAAAGAGCAAATGGTTACTGAGTAGTAAACTACTCTTGCAGTTAAAACTAATTTACAATTTACAATTACAATGAAAAATTATGTAAAAAGCAATTTACAATTACAATGTGCATAAAACAATTTAGAGTTTTAATTCATAATTTTTTTTTAAAGTTCATTACATTTGTTTGATATTTTCTGCTCTTAGTTAGGATGACACAATCAGTTTAAAAAATTGAATATAAAAAAAAGTGAATTTGTTTATGTATGTATATATATATATATATATATATATATATATATATATATATATATATATATATATATATATATATATATATAAATGTATATATATGAGACTTCTTTTGAAAGGTTGTTTCCATAGCTCTTTTATACGCTGCTTTTATAAGTTGTTTGTTCAAACAACTATCTATTTATTTATTAGCAACATTACATCAATATATATCAGTTAAATAATTTTACATTTTATCAATATAATTTAGAGTGTAATTTGAAAAAAAATTTATTAAATAATTATTTATAAAAACTTATTTGAAAAAAAATTTGAAAAGAAAAATAAAAGTTTTTACTGCTTTATCAACCTTTTTTCAAAAACAGATTTTAAATAGAATTTTCCAGATGATATTTTAGACAATGATGTACTTGCAAAAACAATTAGTAAATTAAATTTTCATTTGATTTAGAAAATGCAGATGTGTGATAAATTTTGAAACATTTTTTAACATAACACCAAAATCGATTCCACTTAATCAGCAATATTTTCTAACATTTTTAAATTAAACAACAGTTATAATTAAATGAAAAAAACTCAAGTTAAAAATATAAGACAACTAGTAGTTGATAAAACTTTTCAATTTTTAAAAAAAATTTTCTTGTCCAATATTTAGGATCAGTATTCTAAAGATAAAATTTTTTTACCAATTCAGTACTAATTAATCTTTTTCAAATATAGGCTTATTTTTATTTCCATAATTTCGATAAATAAAAACTTAACTTTGATTTTAATTTAAAAGTTTTTTAAAACAATTTTCTTAGAAATTTATTTTTCAAAAAAAAAAAAAAAAAAGATAAAAGTATATAAAAATCACTCACCTTTTACACCAGTAAATTGTGACATTAATACTTTTCTTAACTCTGCTACCAATACTTGTTTCACTTCAAGATTTGGTGCCTAAATTAAAATATAATTTCTGTCAATTTTGACTTAACATTTTTGCTTTGTTTTCACTTATTAAACTAATTTTGTATGAGTACATACATATACTTGTTTGTTTGTGTGTGTGTGTGTGTGTGTGTGTGTGTGTGTGTGTGTGTGTGTGTGTGTGTGTGTGTGTGTGTGTGTGTGTGTGTGTGTGTGTGTGTGTGTGAATGCAAAAAATAATTTTTTAATCATAATATATGTTTCTTATAAACCCCCATATATATGAAGCATATTTATTAGCAAGAAGAGAGATTATTAAAAAGAGATGAAGAAGAGATTATTAAAAAAGGAGAAGAATCAGATTGACCCAAAGACAACTTTTTTCATGAACCTTAAAAGGCTGAGGGGGCAACAACAATTGAGAAGAATGCTGTTGCCCCCTCACTACTCTTTATTTTTTTATAAATTATTATAAGTCAACCCCAAATCACAAACCCTGATAAATAAAGTGCAAAAAAATGAGATGTGAATACTACTACCAGGGACCAGGTTTGGGGTCAGATATGTATTTGCATTTGGTAAAAATGGCCTTATTTGGTGTGTTTGTATTCATATTGTATTTGATAAAAACATTTCGTAAACATTTTTATTTGATTGAATTGTATTTGCAGTTCCATACAATAGGTTAACCAGTGTTTTTTTTGTTGAAATACCAAGAAGCTGAAATTTTTTTCATTTTTAACAATAAAATTTAAGTAAAATATGTTTTTAAGGGATATTTGTTAGGGTTGATAGGTTTAAACCAACTGAAAAAATATCAATTTAAACCAAACTAATTTTTTGGTAAAAATATTAAAACCAATTGGAGTTGCTCTAGATTCAATATATATATATATATATATATATATATATATATATATATATATATATATATATATATATATATATATATATATATATATATATATATATATATATATATATATTTTGCAAAAAAGTGCAAAATATATATATATAAGTTGCAAAGATAAGTGAAACTATTAAAATTTTGATAGCAATTTATTATTTTATCAACTGAAAAAAAAAATTATTAAAAACTAGATATCTTCAGACTGTCAGTGATGCTCATTTCCTTGCAAACACACTAGATCCTAGATATTTTGGATCTAATTTTTATGAAAATGAAGCTGCAACTATTACCAATAATATTTAAGTTAAAAGCCAAATCTGCTCCATTTGATAAAAGCTATTTTTATAGTGAACCTGTTTTTGAAAATGTATCACCAGTAGAATGGTGGAAATCTCTAATCCATCATGGATATTGAAGGTTTCTTAAACACACCAGCTTCTAGCGGTGGAGTTGAAAAAATTTTTTCAACTTTTGGACATGTTCATTCCAAGTTAAGAAACAAGATAGGAGTAGAAAAAGTTACAAAGGTTGCTTTTATATACAGAACATTAAATAATGATGTATTTATTTATATACAGAACATTAAATAATGTTCTGTATATAAATAAAATAACTTTTATATACAGAACATTAAATAATGATGTAAATAGTGATGAATTTAAGTAATGTTAATAGAAAATATAATTTACTTAAGTAAAACGACTAATGCTATTTTTTAATTGAAAAAATTGACTAAACACGACTTTTTTTTAAATAAAAAATGGAGTTTAAACCAAAAAAACTATGAATTTTTTGTTTTTAAAAAAAACCATGGTTTTTAGTTTTTTTCAAAATAAATGGTTTTTTTTGCAACCCTGTTTGTTAGAAGACTTGTTTTCATACTTCTATATAGTAGATCATTTTATCAGTCTTGTCTTAAAAAAATATTTTTATTTCTTTTTGACCTAAAGTACAAATATTTGTATTTGTATTTGGAAAATGCTGATTGCATATATTTGTATTAGGAAATCTAGAATTAATGTATATTTATTTGATCAAACTTATTTGACCCCAGCCCTGGCAGTACCCAACTGGTGAGGATCGAATCCAAAAAAAACAAACAACTCAAAAATTAAAAAATTGAATTGCAGTAAGCTTCAAAACTATGAAAAATTTAATAAAAAAGGAAATCCAATTATAGTTAAAAAAAATTTATATATTACATTGTATGTGTATACATTGACACAAACATGTAAATTTACTTTTGTTTACACATAAAACTTTGGAAAGTTCAACCTGCAATGTATAAACTTCATTTCTTCTCTGCACCCAGATTTCTAATTTGCATTCATGCCCTTTTACTGTCTCTGTGACTCCTATTTCTGCAGTCTAAAAAATTTAATATATATACATAACATAATTTAATATAAAATATTTTACTTTCATATAAAATATAATTATGTATTATATAAATTAATGTATATACATATATTTTTTTTACGTCTTCGCTTGCAACAAGGCTGCAAGCAACCATTATAAGAGTTGGAGGTTACTGGAAGAGAAGAGATGAAGTTTGTGGAGCAAGATAACGATTGACAGACAACTTAAAATATGTATATATGAATCAGGAAAGCAAGATAAAGGAAGCAATTTCCAAAGAACTGATGTTCGAGGGAAAAAACAAGACGAATAAGAGTTTTTGAAGCACTTTAGAAACAGCCACAAAAAAAGGATAAAATTTATTTGAATGAAAAGTAACACGAGCATGAATTTTAGTAGATGGAACAAGAGACGCTACCTCTTTAGAGCAGTGCCTATTATAGCATTTTTAGAAAAGAGAAAGAGAAGCAACATTATGACGATGAGATAATGGTTGGAGGTTGGAATAAAGAATGGAATCCATTGTAAAAAATTGTTGAGCTCGGTAAGATATGCAACCTTAGCAGATGCTAATTTCTAAGGTTTCCAAAAAAGATCCGAAGTAAGAGTAAGAATCCTAGAAGATGATATTGATATATGATTTGATATATAGTTTCCAAAAAAGATTGGAAGTAAGAGTTAATCTTAGAAGATGAAGAGTAGATGACTCATCGAGTACATCACCGTTCATAAATATAGGGAGATCTAAATTATTGCGATAACGATTGGCTGAAAAAAATTGAGTTTTATCTGTATTGAAGTTCACCAGCCACTGTGAGCCCCATACTGTAGCAGAAGTGAGATCCTTTTCAAGCTCGAATGCCCGCTCCAAGCAATCAGAGAGTGTTGGCTCCTTATCATGACAAGAATAAATAGTAGTATCATCAGTGAACAATGCCACCTAAGATGTGAGAATATCTGGAAGATCGTTAATGTAAATTAAAAAGAGTATAGGGCAAAGAATTAAACCTTGAGGAACCTCTGAAGTTACAGAATATGAAGAAGAGTGCTGTCCCCTGAGGACAAATTTTATACTATGATTGGAAAGGAAGGATTCAATAATCTTAAAGATGTTACAAGATACACCATAAGAAGAAAGCTAATGGAGAAGACCAGCATGCTAAACTTTATCAAAAGCTTTAGAAATGTTAAGAGCAATAGTCTTAAACTGTCCTCTCCATCTCTATCTAATGCACAATAAAACCTATTGGTTATTACTGTTAGCAAATTAGCTGTAGAATGAGAAGATTGAAATCCATATTGATGATCAGAAAGTAAGTT
>NC_088920.1:12120000-12220000 GCF_038396675.1 Hydra vulgaris | reverse complement strand
AATTATGTTTATATGAAAATGTTAAACTCAAGAATCAATATCTTTATAGTGTGCTTGATTAAAAAAAATAGACACTATGAAAAGACAAAAAATGAGCCTGGTAAAATACTAAGCTTCGATTATTTGATTCAAAACAAGAATGTTTTGAATGTCAAATACAGCTAAAATGTTCTACTGATAAAAAAAAAGCTCTAATGAATAATCCTGAACCAATCAGTTTTAATATCAAAAAAAAAATAAAAAAATATTCTAACAGAATAATCAACAAAAGTATATATACTACTCCAAAAAACTCCATTTACTCCTTCAACATTCATTCTTTTTTCAAAATTCAACATTCATATTCATTCAACCAAGAAGGTAATGTATAATGAAGCAATAAGAAAAAATGTGCAAGATAATGAATGATAATTTATGCTTCATAATGTTTTTACCTATCTTCTAGTAATTTATGAGTTTTCAATTTTTTGAATGTTCTGCTATAACTGAATCTTTCTGTTTTTGATATGATCTGAAATATATGATCTTTTAGTTTGAAGAGAATCTTTTAGTTTGCTTCATTATTGCAATAATGAAGAAAAATTAAAAATCTCCTTTTTGCAGGAGCATCCAAGTTCGAAAACACCTGTATAAGTATTTATTGAAAAAAAAATTATTTTTTGTGGTATGTTATAAATATTTTGGTGATTTAAAGACTAATGCATAACTTGATCTTTTGAAAACTTTTCTAAACTTCGAGTATATCTATATCCCAAAAATATAAATAATGAGAGAGGCATTAGAGATACAATGAATGTAATTGTGTATAAAAGTTATATACAATTTTATTTTGATAAACGTTTTTATTGTTCTTATGTACAACTTTATTTTGAAAAAACAATGTTTGCGTTGTTGCATCTAAGGAAACTGTTGGATTGATTTGTTTTTTTTTTAAGAGTTTTATGTCATATAACTTAATATTTATTTTTAGCATTTAGTTAATTTTTAGAATTACTGGTATTATCATAAACTATTACATTATTATGAATATTTTTTACCTTGAGAAAAAGTTTGCATTGATATGTTGCCAGAGCTTTATCATTATCGTATTCTCTCTTTGAAAAAATTAAACATTTTTCAAAAACAAATATTTGACGCTGTTTACCACCACTTAGTTTAAATTGACTTATTGTATTTTTTTTTCTTTCCCAAACAAGAAAAGAGTCTTGAAGCAAAAGTTTTCCTTGCAAATCTAAATTTCCCTAAATGACATAAAATAAACAGATTTTCAAAACAAATAAAAAAAATTTAACTAATTGCCAAAAAAAAGTTTTTTTAAAAAAAATTTTTTTAACTTTAAAACTTACAGCAAATCCAATTAATCCTGTAGAATGCATGACATCGTTCACATAACGCAGCACTTCTTTCATTGTTTGCAAAGCTTCCTTAAATTTAAAAAATTAAAATAGTTCTTTATATGTAAAGGTTCATTAAAAAAAAATTTGAAAAAAAACTTGTTCTTCATGTTTATTTTAGCTTAAATTTCTCTAAAACAGTTTTATTTACTTTCATCACCAGGCAGGTATATAGAAATAAAAGAGACCATGAGGTATGTCAAGTCATCAGGACCCATTAGGGCCAATAAAAAAAAAGTCAGGTATCACTAAATCATTTTATTTTCAAATAATGTGTTTTGGATTTGAAAAATTAAAAACTTCAAATTTGAAAATTCAAATAGATCAAAATCTTTAACTCCAAAATAAAGGAGTTATAAATAAAATAAGGGAGTTAAAAATAAAATAAAGGAGTTATAAACAATATGTGTTGATAATTTCAAACAATGAAATATTTCTAGATAAAATCTGGAAAATTTGAAATCTGCAGATAAAAAATTAGTTTAGAATAGTAATAGTATCAAACTCACAAACTTCTCACATGTGCGGCTTCACATGTGTGATTGTGCCTCTGTGCTTTTGTTTGATATATGCACAAACATAGTCTGGTTTAAAGTTTAACAGTCCTAAAAGTTACCTTTCTCTAACACAAAAATTAGCACTTGCAATGTGAAAATTTTAATTTTTGATTTGAATTTGAATATGGATTTTTGCAAAAATATTTATATGTAAATTGATTATAAAAATCTTTTTTTCTTTTTCATTTTTTTGCTTAATTAGTTTTCACGTTATTTGAAAGCTACTTGTGTACTTTTATTTTATTGAAATTATTAAAGTTTGAGAAAACAACTAAAAAATAAATAAGGCTTTTAAAAAGCAAACAACTTATTCAAGTAAAAAAAGGTTAGAGATTCATTAGCATTACAAGGACATTCTTAAAAAAGAACTTTTTGTTGTTCTAACTTTTGGTTTTTCTGTTTATGTTTCTTACTTTATATTTTTACTGGTATTTTACTTAAAATAAAACATTGGTGGGGGAGAAACATATATTTATGATAAATTGTTTGTAAAGTAGGAACTTATATTTATGATAAGACATTAGTGTATGAGAAACATTCTTTAATAGTGCAATCTTATAACTTATTTCAAAAATAGTTAAAAGTTGTTTTTTTCAATACAAATCTAATACTAACTGGCTACTCAACAGCTTCTCAAACAGACAAAAAAGGGTTGCAATTAATAATGAAGTATGTAAATGACTTCTAGTATCAGTTAGTGTACCACAAGGCAAAGTCTTATCACCATTCCTTTTTAATTTCCCATCAATAACACACAATTGAATTAATTCACAGTACCTGCAAGCAAATTATAAAGAACTATGAGGATGAGAAATACTATAAGATTATTTAAACGAACAATAATTATTTATTTATATATTAATTAATTATTTACAATAACTATTTATTGAACAAATAATTGAAGCATGAAATTAAATTTAAAAAAATGTAAAATCATAAGAAATTTACAGTACCAAATCAAAAAAATTAATTGAAAAATAAATCAACCATAGGTTGTTACATATGGTGAGGTCACTATATTTAAGAACTTGTGATAAAACAATTGTTGATATAAACAAGGCATCACACCACAATGACCAAGTAAAACTATCTAGAGATCAACATAAGTAACAAGCTCAAATGGAATGACCACATAACAATGATAAGAAATAAAGTTTACTCTAAAGTCAAATGGTGTCACCCTAACTTAAAAGCTTTTACATCAACTCTAAATGGTCCATCATCATGTCATAATTGGTCCATCATCATGCCAATTCTAAATGGCCCATCATAATGTATCAGAAAAGAATCACAAGAATTACGAAAAAATCATTAGCTTAAAATAAAAAGTATATAAAATTTTTTTATTACTATTTTTTTATAACTTCGAAAATTGTCTAAATAATTTATTTTCAAAGTTATTGTTTCATTACTTTTTCCAGGTAAAGTAGTTTTGTTTTAAAATTTTAATTTACATTTATATTTAACTTTTATTCAAATATTTTAAATTAAACAAAAAAATAAAAAAAAGGTGAAAGAAAAAAAGCAAAATGTAAGTTTGACAAACTCTGGATAAAACTGAGACTTTTCAAACATCATGCACACAAGGTATAACATTTAAAAAAAAAGAAAAAATTTACTCTTTTTTTAATATCTAAAATTTTAAAAGTACTAACTAGGTAAAATGAAAAGATTTTACAAAAAAAGAATATTAAAAAGTACTCTAATAGAGGTATTTTGGTGTACTCAACCTCTCCTTTCAAGAGAAAGGTTGAGTTGGTTGAGCTACATATATGAAAACTTGCCATAATAACAACCAAGTTAGAAGATGAAATTGAAAACTATGATGAATTGTAGTCAATCAGAGTCTAGGTTTTATTTTTTTTAAACAAGATAAAAGTGATGATAAATTGAAGTCAATCAGAGTCTAGGTTTGCTTATTTTTAAACAAGATAAAGTGAATTGGAGTCAATCAAAGACTAGGGTTTTTTAAAAAACAAAGTCAATTTCAATAAAATTGCAAACAAATATTTTAGTTTCCAGTTATTAGAAAATAAAAAAAAACAATTAAAAAAAAAACCTTCATCAATTTGATTAAAAATAACAAAGAAAAGAGTGCAGGTGCGCAAGAGTGAGGAGATTAAATAAATAAAAGAAAAAGAAAAAGGTTAAGCTAATTTAACAAAAAAAATGTATAAATTTTTTTATTTAAGTTAAATCCAAATGTAATGAATAAAATATTCATAATTAGGATTTAACAATATTTTTTTGTTACTTTTTTTTTTTTTTTTACAACTTTCTTTTCATTCATTTTTCTACTGAAAGTACTTTACATTAATTTGCATTGACACCAAAAACCTGAAAGAAAATCCAAAAAGGTGCTTAAGAACATTTTTTATATTTACGAGCTTTGCTGTTTATAACTTTAACTTTTGCAAACTTTTTTATAAAAATTCAAATTTTACTAACATATTTTTAATTTTATCCTAAAATTGCAAATTCAAAAGGTAAATTTTTTTTACTTTAATATCTGCATGAGCCAAATGATTTTCGCTTACATACTTCAACATTTCATTAAGCAACAAACGATATTTTGTGACTCGCTGTACCGGCTTTAATAAATAAGAATCGAGATTTAGCTGGTGTCCAAGCTCTTTTTGACATTCCTATAAAATATATAAAAACTACACTGAACACTAAACTACACAAATGATAGAACAAATGATTATAACACATCATATGTAATAAGCTAAATAAGATTAAAAACTTAATGCAAGGGTCAAAATAACACTGTATAAAAATCATTCAACACAACACTCAGCACAATAATTAAAGCAATATGTTTGATGCAACTTTTAGAACAACAATAAATGAAATTCATTTATTGTTGTTCTGAATGTTGAATATAACATTTTAAATAAGTTGATGAAATGAAATGAAAACGTAGAAATAAAAAGCATAAATACAAATATAAAAAATAAAACATAAACTTACAATTAAAAAAGATGTTTGATGTAACTCCCTTCTTAGTTCTTCTGAGCTTGGTTTGTTTTTGCAGTATGTTGCATATAGCTGGAACTCTTCCTTCTAACAGAGTTTTTACAAATTTGAATTAAAGAGAAATAATGAAATAAAACCTAAAATTGTTTTAAATCCTGTTATGTTTAAAATAACAAATACAACATTAAAAAAAAAATGTATAAAGAATTTCAATAATAAGAATTATAAATAAAGGAAAAAAAAAAACTCTTTAAAACTTCTTTTGGCTAAGTAATTATTCAGTTTGCATTTGTTTGTTTGCTTGTTGCCATGCCTAGTAAATTTGCAAGGTTAAAGGTTTATTTTCATTTCCAAAAAACACTTCTTCACTTTATTTCTACCCTGTTCACACTGACAATAAAATTTCTACCCTGCTAATACTAAAAATAAAATGACTATCCTGTTCATACTGGCAATAAAACTTCTACCCTGTTTATACTGACAATTCAACTTCTACCCTGTTCATACTGACAAAACTTCTACCCTGTTTATACTGACAATAAAACTTCTACCCTGTACATACTGACAATAAAACTTCTACCTTGTTCATACTAACAAATAAACATATCTTCTTTTAAATGTATATTAAATTATTAAAAGCTGTGTAAAAACTTTATTTTTCATTATAAAAAGTTTGCTTCGATACGAAACAAGTATATTTTTTATTTTTGTTTTATAAATTTCTTGACTTGAAATTATAAATTATTGAATGGTATAGAATAAATTATTGAATGGGGTATAAGCATTGTTAAAATAATATAAAAGTTTAATACTATAAAAAAAAATTACTTAGAAAGTATTTACCTTATTAATAAAAATTTGCCCAGCTAAATAAGGGTTATTCCTACACTTAACTAAGTCTTGCAAGAAGATTCTGAAAATACAAAAAAGATTTAAAAAAATTAAATTAATCAAAAATGTATATTAGATACAAAAATTGTTTAAGTATAAATAAATTAAAATTAAACTAAAGTCTAATAAAATTTAATCTTTTTTTATAGTGAATCCAAATTATTTTCTTTTTATTACAAATACACACACATGCCCACATGCACACACACGCACGCATGCACACACAGATATATACATATATATATATATATATATATATGTATATATATATATATATATATATACATATATATATATATATATATATATATATATATATATATATATATATATATATATATATATATATATATAAATATATATATATATATATATATATATATAAAACTCGTCTTGTACAGGAACTTTTGTTGTTTTTGCTGTTTATATTTTTGTATGGGAACTTTTTCCGCATCCTGTTTATATATATATATATATATATATATATATATATATATATATATATATATATATATATATGTATATATATATGTATATATATATATGTATATATATATACATATATATATGTATATATATATATATGTATACATATATATATACATACATATATATATATATTTATATATATGTATATAAATATATATATGTATATATATATATATATATATATATGTATATATATGTATATATGTACATATATATATGTATATATGTACATATATATATGTATATATATATATGTATATATATATATATATATATATATATATATATATATATATATATATATATATATATATATATATATATATATATATGTATGTATATATATATATGATTTTAGATGGCTTGCGTATCTTAACTTATTTGATGTTTGACTAATACCAAAATAAAATCTAAGTAATGGTTATTCCTTCACTTAACTAAGCCTTAAAGTATCTTATAGTGTATTTTGAATCGGTTTAACACCATTTAAAAGTCTAAATATTTTAAACTATTAAAAACATTAAAGTAGTTAAAATTGTTAAAAAATAATATTCATAAACTGAATAAAACAAATTAAAACAAAGAACAACATAAATATACAAATAAATTATATAGCATAAATATAAACAAACTAAATCAAACAACTTGCTTGCTATGAAAGTTATAAATTTCCTCAATATTTCCAAAGACAATGTGCTTCTGTGAACGAATATGATCAGGGATATCATATTTAGGATCATCAAATGATTTAAAATAGCTCTAGCAAGATTAAAAAACATTTTTAAACTAAATATTTCGAAACCTTAAAAACTAGTTTTTAATAAAATTGTAAGTACCTGCATCACAACAGCTAAATCATTAACATAATCAACTTCTGTGTTAACAAGTTCTGTCACTACATGACGTATTTTTACACGATTTTCAGGATCTTCTTCGGACTCTGCTTCTTCCAGCTAATTATTATGAATCATATATAAATCTTTTAATGCATTAACATATATTTTTTGTACACTTTTATCTACATTTTTTTGTACAAATTTTTCTAAATTTTTCTTTTGTACACTTAAAAAAAAAATTAGGTTGGCAATAATTTGTCTACCTCAATCTTTTAAAGGTTGACATCAAAAAATTTGATACAAAGGTCTTATCAAAAGTTTTAATAGAAATGTTAGAAATTTGAGAAGTTAAAAAAAAAACTGCACTTATCATTCTAATATCATTCTAATTTAAAGATCACACAAAAACATAACTGCTAAATTTCTCAAAATTAATGTAAACAACTTTATTTATATCATTTATCAAACCAGATAATTTTATAACAAAAAAAAATTATGCAGAATCATATAACTAATAATAGACATTTTTTTTTTTATTTCACCTCCCCAAGGCCGAGAAGGCCACTACAGATGAGGAGGATACTTGTGATTATAACTCTCTCTCTCAACTCTATAACTCCGAAACACGAACCTTGGCGAACAAGGCTGCTGTGCGGAGAAACAAGTTGAGCGTGGTACTACCAGGGACGTGGTGGGAATCCAACTCAGAACCTCTGGCTTATGAAGACATAACGAGAAACAAAAAAAGCATAAAGAAGGAAACATAATAGCTTATAACAGGAAACATGATGTCATTATGATGTCATAAGAACAAAATAGCTTAAATGTTTTTTGTTCATGTCTCAACAAATAATTTTTTATGGTTAGTTTAAGTTACTCTAAACTTAATTTCTTAGGTTTATCTATAATAGGAAATCAATTATATTTAAAAAATGTTATTAAGGAGTGTCAAAACTAATTCTCTTTTTTTTACAACCATTAACCAACAATCTTCATTTAAACATTAAAATAATTACTCTTTTATCTACTTTTTGACTGAGAAAATAATAATAAACAAAAAATAATTATTTTATTTTACTACCTCTGATGGTGATGAAACAGGTCTTTTTACTGATTTGCGCAATGATTTTCTAAATGTATTTCTTTTGAACTGCTCAATGTCGTCCATGACTACAACCTTAATTTCATTTTTATCAAACACCGGCGAATTTGGAATATGAGATTTTTTCCTATTCAAATCATCTGATACTCTAGACTTGATTTCGTCAGATTGTTTCAAATCCAAATTAAGGTCCTTTTCTTTAGATTTGCCAACTGCAGGTTGACTTGGTGCTGGTTGTTCAGATACTAATGCCTTAACTAGTTGTACTGGTCGCACAGGTTTAATCACTTTCTTCAAACTAAAGCAAATAATCTGGAACAATTTTATAAAATGATCAAATATTAGTAGTTTTTAGTTAAAAATACAACTTAGATTGCATATATTAATATAAATGATAAATAACTTAGACACATGCATTAACATAAATGGTAAAATTTGTCACCTTGCTTCTCTTCTTTCTAATGTTAACTTTACTTCAGCCATTCGTTTTAATGCCTGCTCTACTTTTTCATAAAGAAATTTGTTTTGTAGTTTCGCGCATAATGTATTTATCTGATTCATTTTTTTCAAATTAATTCCTTGTCCATCTTTCATAAATGATTCAACTTCATTAAAGCATTTAGAAGCAAGATCTTCATTAGTAAAACATTCAGCAGGTTGTGCAGCCAGCAGATCGGCACCTGCCTGACACCATGCATGTAGCTAAAAGAAAAAAATTCTTTTATACAAGAATCTAAAACTAAAATTTTTATCAGGACTAGTCTATCAATAACACATTTTATGCAACTTTTGACCCCTTTCTTCATTTCTTCTTAAAATACCTCAAAAAAGCCCCTCCCCACTGTTGAACATTATGTTACAAATTTCTGAATCCCATCCTCCCCCTGGGCAATTATCAGATTATTTCATTTTAAAGTAACTAAACACAAATGATTTTTCAAATCACTATTGCTGTCATGTATTTATTATTTAATAGTGAAACAAATCAGACCTGTAATAAAAGTAAATAAAATAAACTTAATGTTTTCAACAAAAATAAACTGTTTATAGCAATTAAATCTAATTTGACCAAATTTGAGTCTTACTTAATAGAACATATAAAATGCAAAATTAAAATTAAAAAACAAAAATTAATATTCTTCACCTTCTAAAGTACTAAAAATATTATTACAATTAATAAAATTACATTAAATTACATTACATTAATAAAATTTTTAGTTGTTATAAGTTTTACTTGTTAAAAATAACTTTAAAAGTAACTTTATTTAATTACTATAGGTCAGATTCAGGATCAGAGTGGTTAGGTTTATGATTATCACGATCACCCTGATACTAGTAACTTGTAGCACTACCTACCTCCTGCTTGACAAGTAGAATTTTCTTGGCTAAGGCTGGAAGAATCTAACTAAAATAACCTTGCTTTGGGGTTTTTGGTTGACCAAAAGCTAGAAAATGTCTCAATAAAAAGTATTTATCTTGAGCAGATGTTAACGGCTACTGTAATTTTAGAAGGACTTTTAGGCAAAGACTTTAGGGGTTAGGAGAAGAACTCCATTGACCAGTCTTGCACTCCTTCTTTGTCTTAGAGACTAACATAGATGTAAACATAAATGTAGACTGACTCTGTACTCAACAACCATCATTAACAGATTTGCTTTTTAACAGCAGTCAACCCAATTGAAACACAAGAATTGTCATCTTGATGCAACACACTTAATTCATTAGTAGCATTCAGAGATAGGTGCACTTCTGGATTAACTTCAAACATAGTTCAATTTTCTTTTCTTTGATTCTTTTGCTTTAGTGTTTGTTTGTTTTTGGTTACCTTTCTTCTTTTTTAAGTAGCTGCTCAATATTTTATTTTTTCAATTTGTGATTCTTGTATATGCAATTTCTCCACAATAAATGCACACACAAAAAAAAAAAAAAAAAATCAGAAACAAGTTCTATATCTTGTCAATACTTTGAAGTAATGAAAGTAATAACGACTCTGGGTTTTTATGTTATTTTAGTTACTCCAGTTACTTTCTGACTTTTTACACTCATTATTACACTCATTATTTTTACACTCTTAATCACATTAATGATTCATAGTATATGATTGGTTTGTTCTAGTACTACTTTATTGTAAAATAAAAAATAAGTCCTGGATGCTTTATTGGCTTATTTTTGAACTTTTGTAAATAAACCCCATTTTTATCCATTTCTAAAACACTTTCATTTTTTTATTGGATGGGCCCAGTACTATAAAAAATGTAATTTATAATTATACTAAACCAAACAAAATTTAATTTAGATACATTTAATTGAAGCATTTATGAAAAAATTTATATTATGCAAAAATTTATAATAAAAAAAAAAAAAAATAAGAAAATCATTTTATGATTATATAAATTAAACATTTAATTTTTTTTTTATAAATTAAAATAAAAAAAAAAAAAATTAAAATAAATATAGAGAAAGAAACATTATCAAAGCATAAAAACAAGTCAATGCAATGTATTATCTAACACAGGCAAAGTCTTACTTTATCCAAACACATAAAGACATCTAGAGACACTTGGAGTAAATTCCTTCGCACTTCTAACTTAGATTCAAATTCATTGCATAGATTTTGCATTTCAATATTGCATTGTTTCACTGATTGATGAGCAAATGGCAAAAATACAACAAGTATGGCGATTCCCTTTTCTTTAAGCTTCTTCATCTCCTCATAGGGCTCCTATAAAAAAAAAGGTTAATAGATATACAAAATATATTGTTTAATAATATATTGGCAACTTTTATAACTAAAATATGTTTTTTATATCAAACAATTAATATTATTATTTCAAATAGTTATACAACAAGACCATTACATCATTTTTTTATTTTATAGAAAACATATTAGTTGTATTTATTATGCTTTTAAAACTATATTTTTATAACACGTCATATATATATATATATATATATATATATATATATATATATATATATATATATATATATATATATATATATATATATATATATATATATTAGTAGATATTCACTTAACAAAATTTTTTTTCCATTTTTACACAGTGTTTCATCAACAAAGATTCATCAGAAATGATTAAGTTGTCAGAAAATTCTGAACTAAGTGCTAAGTATGTATAACTTTAAAAAATTAAAACTTATAATTTTTTTTCTTTATTTCTTCATAAGTTTTATTAAAGTCAGCATTTATGGTATTCAAAATAAGCCATCAACATATATTAGTTTCTTTTACAAAAAGCACATATAAAAATACTTATATAGCACAAATTATATCATAATAATATTTTATAATAAGCAAAAGTACATATTTTTTTTTTACCTTCCTTTTATTTTCAAACTCATTTAGTTCTTCTAAAAGATCTTTGGCACTACTAAGTGAATCTCCAATATCTGTTCGCGACTCCAAGATTTCAGTAATTTGCTTTAGTTTTTTTGCGGTCTGAAACAATAACAGTGAATTACAATATTATTAAAAAAATAGTTTTTGAATAATTTTTTTTATTCTTCTTTTAAAAAATTCATTTTAAAAAACTTTTTTTAAAAATAGTTTTTTTAAATAATTTTGGTATTGATTCTTTATCAATGGTGAACCATCAAATAAAAATGTATAATAAAATAAAACATTAAAAAAAAAAAAAACTTGTAAGAATAACATACAGTGTTAAAAGAGAGTTCGAATTGACAAACTTCTTTAGCTTGTTCAAGGTACATTTTTTGTTTATTCCAAAGGTTTTGCAAATACTGACTAAGAAATTGAAGACGCTCTGAGCATACTTGCAACTGCGCTGAATTATATTTTTCTAACAAACTTTGCTCTTGTTGTAAGACACTGTATGGTTGATTAACAATTGGTTCTAATGTATTAAAAATTTCAACTGTGCATCTTAAATCATCCGAAACATCATCCACATATTGCTCTTGCTGTTTATACAAACTTTCAACTTCTTCAACACTTGATAAAGATCTTTTCTTATTAAACATATTGTATACCTCTTTTACGTGATTACCTAATTTAAGACATGACTTTTGAAATCGTTCAATAGCCTAAATAAATAATCATGTAATATATATATATATATATATATATATATATATATATATATATATATATATATATATATATACATATATATACATATATATATATATTTATATATATATATATATTATATATATATATATATATATATATATATATATATATATATATATATATATATATATATATATATATATATATATATATATATATATATATATATAAGGGATGCTGAGTCCCAAAAGGACTCCGGCTATATATCTCTACTTTTCCAAGTCTGTAGTGTCCAGAAGTTCTAAACGTGTTTGTTGACTTATGATCTGCTATAAGAAAAAAATCCACGAGATTTAATGACTTGAAACTTATTATTTTTAAGCCCGGAGTCCTGAAGTCCTTGCCGCCATTATACCTACGGACTCCGGGATCAAAAAATGATTCTTTCTCTAACCTAAAAGTCTTAATTTTTTTCCTATAAGTAGTCCATAAACTTATCTATATTTTTAGAGCTCCTGGATACCAAAAACTAGGATAAAGTAATCTTTTTGCGACTTTCAAATCTGGAGTCCTTTTTGGGACTCCGCATCCCTGATATATATATATATATATATATATATATATATATATATATATATATATATATATATATATATATATATATATTTATATATATATAATTTGAAATTACAAAAAAAAAATTTTTGTTAAGTGATTTTCTACTACTATATATATATATATATATATTATATATATATATATATATATATATATATATATATATATATATATATATATATATATATATATATAGTGATGTACCAATTGCACTCTTTTGGCCAATGTCCATAAATGGGAAAAGGCCGATGGTGATGAATTCACTAATTATTAAAATATTGAAAATAAAAAAAAATCATGTAAACAAATACTTGGACCCAAATCAGAGCTAATCCATTATTTTAAAAGATATTAAAAAAAACTCAGTTAAAAAATATACATTAGGGTGGTGGTAAAAACAACTTATTTTAAAAATGTCAGCTGACAACCCCTAAATGTGTTTTATATAATAAAATAATACTGGATTTAAAAAATTTTTGAATAAAAAATATTTTTACGGGTGCCACAAGGCCCTTAAACATCAAACAGGTTCCTAATATTATAAAAAAAAAACTCTTTCAAAAGTATATCATGTTGGGGCTCAAATGAAGCAAAATTATGTAAAAATTTCAAAAATAATCATTGTTTTATAAAAAGCAGAGATAAAAAAATTATAATTAAAAAAATCTTGTTAAATTCTCTTTTTATTGTTATAAATTAAAAAATGTCATTTTCTATTTACTAAAATCTAAAATAATAATATATTTATAAAATGATTCATATTTTGGAAATTTTTATATATTTTTACATCATTTGAGACCCAACATGACATAATTTTGAAAAACTTTTTTTTTTATAATATTAGGAACCTGTTTGATGTATAAGGGCCTTGTGGCACCCGTAAAAATATTTTTTATTCAAAAATTTTTTAAATCCAGTATTATTTTATTATATAAAACACATTTAGGGGTTGTCAGCTGACATTTTTAAAATAAGTTGTTTTTAGCACCACCCTAATATACATTTCTAGTTCTTTTTACCATAAAAAAAAACTTTCAAAAAAATAAATACAATTTTAGAGGAACAAGTTTTATTTCAATTTTAAAAAGAAAATGATACTATCACTAGCAGCTTACTTAAAATTCTTTATTTATGTATTAGTAATTTAGATATCTAAAAAATAATCATATGTTGTTTAGATATCTAAATTTTTTTTAGATTATTAAGTTGTTTTTATAATAATTTTATTTTATGATGTTTGATCCCCACCACACTCCTAGTTGTACTGCGCTCATTTTGTTTCTCCTCTAAGCAGCTTTGTTCATCAAGGTTTGTGTTATAGAGTTATAAAGTTGAGAGAACCATAACTAAAGTTGCCTTCTCGACTGGAGTGGCCTTCATGGCCTTGAGAAGGTGAATTAAAATAAAAAAAATATATAGAAATTTAGTAGGCTACACTTGAACACATATAGATAGCATATGTTACACATATAGATAACATAGGTTAAACTTAAATAGGTTACTTTTTAGTATAACAATAGAACAACACAAAATAAAATTATTCTAAAAACAACATGGTAATATTCAGCTGTTAAATTAAAACTTATAAACATTATCTTAAGAATAAACAATACTGCATATAAACAAAGCCAAAAAAACCAATTTCTCAAAAAAATACTAAATAATGCATAAAGTTTAGTTTATTTATTATTTAATTGTTATCATAATGCAGAATATAAATATAAAATGTCATTGGTTGGGAAATTGGTAAAATAATAAAAAAAGGCTGGTGCCTTTTTTTATCAATTTACTGATTCTGATTGTGAAAAAACAAATCTTTTCTACTTTTTTTGTTTGTTTGTTGTTGTTATATATCTCCTTAAGGCCGAGAAGACCACTACAGATGAGGAGGCTACTTAATAGTGGTCACAACCCTCTCTTAACTCTATAGCTCCAAAACACAAACCTTGACGAACAAGGCCGCTGCGCAGAGAAACAAGTTGAGCTAGGTACTACCGGGGACATGGTGGGGATCAAACTTGGAACCTCTCGCTTATGAAGCAAGCTCTTTACCAATACACCACTACCGCAATATTCTCCTCACTTTGTGTGGAGAAGATTATGCACACAAAAAAAAATTATAATCATATTAGCAAAACTTTGTAATCAATAACAATATGTTATTGTTAACAAAACAATAGAAGCAAAGATTAAAGTTAATTTATTTAAAAATGGTTTGAAGTAACTTGAAATGCAAAAAATGCAAGTTAAGTATAGCTGAATTAACTTGCAATACAGAAACTGAATTATTACAAAATTAACTGCTGCGTGTTAATACTGAACTTGAAACATAAATGCTGGAACTTAAGCTGAATTAATGTTTATTACACAACTATTGTGACAAATATTTGAAACTTACAGTTGTATACTCCATCCACTCATTGATTTTAAAATTATGGGATCCACCAAGATCAGCTGGAAGTTCGTTAAGCTCCACATAATTATATAGTTTTTCTAAACTTTCCAAAATGACTATCTAAAATCAAATTTATTTTGAAAAAATAAAATCTAAATTTTTTTAAGTGTCCTAATAGGTTACTAAATGCAAGCCCTACACAAAGTTGTGCTATTCAATAATTACTTTAAAAAAAAAACGCTTTTGTTAGTAGAAGCAAAGTTTTTCAAGATAAACACTTTTTGAACTTTATATATATATATATATATATATATATATATATATATATATATATATATATATATATATATATATATATATATATATATATATATATATATATATATATATTATATATATATATATATATATATATATATATATAATTATATATATATATATAGAATTAGAAAATAGAATTAGCCTCACCTTGTACTAATCCAATATTTTGTCTAATTAAATCTGTAAGCAACTTTGTACATTATATATTTTGTATTCACACACATATAATTATTGTTAAAAACAACAGCTTTTTAGATTATAATAAAGCATAATTGAATTGCGGTACATTTGATAAAAGCATAAAATCTATAATACTTGATATTTGCGATAACAAATAAAATTAGCCTCAGTAATAATTATTTTCAATTTCCTTATATTTTACATATATTTTGATCTGGTAATAGATATTTTTGACTTAATTTTTTATTATTATTTGTAAATTAAACAGAGACTGTGAAATCAGTCCTCATAAAGTATTTAACATTTTGATTTTGATACCTGAATGCTATATAAGACGTGGTAAGCATTTAACAAATGAAGAATTAGCTTTAATCAAAACATACAAAGACACAGACAGTTATTTAATTTGGTTTCAACTTGGAAAATTCCAAAGAAAATAAAATATCTCCAAAAGTGGTTAATAACTACTTCAAGATGGGGGTTAATTATGGAGCTTTACAAATCTTTTGTAAAGATCCAAACATAGTTTGGAAAAAGTGTGAACCAAAACCAAAATTTACTGTTCGTCATAACGAAGCTAGATTACAATTTGCAAAAGAACACATATCTTGGCAGGAGAGTGGCATCAAGTTCTCTTTAGTGATGAAAAAAAGTTCAATCTAGATGGTTATCAATATTACTGGCACAATCTTCTAAAAGAGGAAGAAACTCCGATGAGTCATAACTTTGGTAGTGGAACTGTTATGGTTTGGGGGGTATTTTCCTTTGCTGGGAAACTTCCACTGACATGGGTTTCAACAAATATGAATTCACAGAACTACATCGACTTTCTAGAAGTTAGTTTTATTCAACATGGGAAAGAATTGATGAGTGAAGGTTTTACTTTTCAACAAGACAATGTTGCTATCCATAACTCAAAGTTTACAAAAGCTTGGTTTAAAGATAAAAATATCCACAAAATGGAGTGACCTGCATGTAGTCCAGATCTAAACCCGATTGAAAATCTAGAGGGAATAATTTCTAGAAAAGTTTATGAAAATGGTAAGCAACTTAAATCCACATTGGAGCTGAAAACTTGTATCAGAGAAGCTTGGAATGAAATATCTTAAGAAACCATCCAAAATCTTGTGACTAGTATGTCAAGTTGCATACTTGAAGTAATTAAGAATTCAGAAAGCAATAAATATTAAATGAGCGTAAAGACAAAATATTTTCAGTATTTTCTTGCATATATACAAGAAAATACTGAGAATATTTTGTCTTTACACTCTTTAATATTTATTGTACATGTACATTATATATTATGTACAGGCTAATACTGTTTTCTCCACAAATTGAATACTGTTAATTTTTTTTTCATTTGTAATTAATTAAACAATTACAATTTTGCAATTTTTAAACTTTCTAATTGTAGTAAGAATGATAAGAAATAAAGTAAATTTAAAAATTTTTTCACTTTTTTTTAAAAACTAGAACACAAAAAGATGTGAAGGCTAAATCAATTTTCTCCACTGTATATACACTGAAGTTTCCAGCCACACTCTTAATAAAACAAGTTAAATAATTACAATCGCCGACCTAGAAGTGTTTAAGGTCGGCAAAAAAAAAACGTCAGCCTTAAAAAGCAAATCACACATTCCAATGATAATAGGTCCAAAAAAAAACAAGAAAATTATACTTATCGTATTTGATTTGCATGAAAAAGGAAAACTGTAGTGAGTAAAGCATGAAAAGTAAAGCATGAAAAATTCTTGTATCAATGCTCTTGATTTAGCACTTAAAAATTGCTTTAAATGAGGGTGTCAAAAATGTTATTGAAATTTTTTTAATTATCAAAAGCTTGATGTCACTCCTTATAAACTTTCTGCTTGAGTGACACCACCCTTAATTAATTGGCTCATTACTAATTTTATTGATATATAAATATTTTCTTTGTCACTTCTTTGGTTCTGTTTAAATAGCACGATTCCTAACAGTCATTTTTTGACTACTTTATCATTATTGTATTTATTTTTGTCAGGATCAATGACCTGGCTTAACTTCTTTAATTTTATTTCTTTTAAAGTAAATGCAGCTTAAATGTTTTTAAAGTGTAAAACGCAATGCCGATCAGAAGAGTTAGTAGTTGAAGGTTTGCGTAAACATTTTTAAAACCAATTTGAAATTTATTTCCCTAATATTCATCTGAATTTAGCTTTAAGCTGATGACTTTCTCAGTTTTTTTTAAAGCTTTTTTTTGCTTTTTGTGTGGGTAATTGCTGAAAAAGTTCAAAAACAAATATATTGCAAATATATATATTTAAATTTGTATTTAGGGAAAACATTTTGGAAATCCAGAATTCAAATATCTTTTTAGTTTTGCTGGATTTATTGGGAAAAAGATAATTCCTGCAAAAAGAATTAACAAAAAATTATTATTTCCTTAAAAAACTTAAAAAGGGTTTAAAAAAAAACAAAAAAAACTCACTGGGTGCTTTGTAAATTCTTGAAGTTGCTTTGTATCTTTAACACTGAAATGACGCTGAACAAATCCTTGAGGTTTTAATAATAGTATGTAGTGAATATAACATGCTTCAAAGTCCTAAAAATTTCAATATTTTTACTTAAAATTGCTAATTTATTCCTAAAATAAAGTGTTATATTTTATAAAGAAACAAGGTATATTTAACATTGATTGCATTTTTAATCATTTAATAAAACAATCAACAGATGAAAAGAAATTATTTGAAACTTTTAGGAATACATATAAATCATTAAACAAAAATTGAACATATATGTTAAAAACTATACACATGTAGTATATATATAGAACCTTAAAATAGAAATTTTGCTACCCCGCATATGGAATACCTACAAATCTTGTTTAGTCATCATTCCTAACCAAAATACCTGACCGGATGTCTAATTTTGAGTTATATTTTTGAAATTCTTATATTTATTTTGAATAGCTTCTTTTTTCTGAGGTAATGACAAGCTTGTTGAGATGTTTGATAAACAGACTTTGTCTGGATATCTCAAACAAATAATAAATATTTAACTTCATGATTTAAATAACTATATTGTTAAACAAACTAAAAGAACCAAAGCCTCTTGTTTGAAGCTTTCTCATAAAAGTTGACTGCTTTTTTATAATAAATAATAAAATAAAAGTTGAATTGATTTTTTATTTCAGAGACAACAGTAAAAAAGAAATAAAAACAAAAAATGAAGTTTCTCAAACAACAACAAGCGTGTAAAAAGTTTTTAAATAAATTTAAATCAACTTTTAAAAATGGCAACATGAACTAAAGTTATTATTTAAAAAAATTGTTTGTAACAAATTTTCTTTTTCTTTTTCATTAGAAATACTATAAACATTGCTCAAAGTTAATACATAGTTAATAATTATGTATTAACTTTGAGCAATGTTTAATAAACTAAATAAATTACATCTAAAAGTCATCTACCGGCACAGCAATAATTAAACATTATTCATATTAAATCTATCCACCAAGTCAAAGCATATCATCACAAAGATGTTTTACCATTTGGGGCTTATCACCATGATAATGACCTATTGAAGATGTGTGCACCAACAGTCTAACCAAATTTGCAGTGTAATGGTACTTGTGGTGCTTATATGCTATATAAATAATTGTTGCAACAATTATTTATATACAATATAAATATTTATATACTATTGGTTATCTTAGCAATTCTATAAAAAATATTACAAACTCTTGTTAGAATTATAGCATCACAATTATAATTGTTCTTTTATAAACAAAAAAAGTATTTTGATACATATAAATTTAGTATTGCATAATCATGCTACTAAAGGATATAGGCCTAAAGGATAAAATGTGTCTGTAATTGTGATATCCACAGACTAAAAAATGAAATTGTGAAATTTAATTTACCTCAAGTAACTTCATTAACACCTTCACATTTGCCCATTTATCATTTTGACTGTCAACGATAATAACAAACTTCTGATTTTCCCATAAGACACTTTCAAAAAATATAGATACTATTTAAAATATATTTACATAAATATAACTTATTATAAATTATGTTAATAATAACTCTAAAGTATTTTCATTACTTCATTTATAAAGTTAACTATTTGCTTACCAGGCAGTTTTTTCTAAATATATTACAGCTTTCTTAAATGTATCCTCTGAAACTGATCCTAATATAGGAGAAGTTGAGCAAAGAATCAATGGGTGCCCTTCTTTATCTTTACCTCCTAAATATATCCTTCATAATCAATAATGTTGCTACTATTTGAAAGTTTATAAAATCTGTATTCAAAAGATGTATATATATTTTATTTACCTGATATATACATGACTTTTTGCTGCAAAACATGAGCAATTTCTAGTATTTTTATTTCACACATCATGCCTAATAATATATATTTAAAAAATTCTAAATCTTAAAATTAAAAAACAAACAAAAAACAACAATTATTTTTTTATTTTTATAATGTTGATAATAACCAATTTTTTTATTAAAACCTAATGTCTTTTTAATAAAATAAATGTCATTGTTAAGAAATTAATGTTTTTCCTATAAAATGTATTTAATTGATTCATAAAAAACTTAACCACTTTTTAATTATCATCATTTATATTGTAATTTACAAACATTAATTTTAATTCATCAGTTAAAAATTACATTTACTAGAAATATTTTACTTCTTTTTTTTTTTTATAGAAAACTTGCTTTTTTAAACATTTTTAAGGTTTATTGCAAACCTTAATAAAACTTACTAATTATATTGTCTAAATATTACTATTTATTTAAAAAAATTTATATAATACTTTTTCTTTCTAAGAAGATTATTTTATTTTCAAGACAAAATTCATCATCATCATCATCATCATCATCATCATCATCAATCAATCATCATCATCATCATCATCATCATCATCATCATCATCATCATCAATTATCATCATCATCATCATCATCATCATCAATCAATCATCATCATCATCATCAATCATCAATCATCATCATCATCATCATCATCATCACCATCATCATCATCATCATCATCATCATCATCATCATCATCATCATCATCATCATCATCATCATCATCATCATCATCATCATCATCATAATCATTGTCATCACCATCAGTCATCATTGTCATCACTATCATCATGATCATCATGATGATCATCATCATCATTATCATCATCATCATCATCATCATTATTATATCATCATAATTATCATCATCATCATAATCATCATCATCATTATCATCATCATCATCATCATCATCATCATTATTATATCATCATAATTATCATCATCATCATAATCATCATCATCATTATCATCATTATCACCACCATTATTATCATCATGAAATTGAAAGTTTTCATACCTAAATCAGATACAAGTCCATCTACAGTATCAAAAGACAATTCTTCGGTTGAAGTGGGATCACAGTTAGCCATATTTGTAAATTCTTCACTAATTTCATTTGTATTAACAACAGTGCATGATTCTACTGGGATGTTATCCATCATTTTTTAAATTAGTTTATAACATATGAGTATACTTTTTACTTCATAAAATCAAAAAATTGCTATGCAGGTAACCTACCAAAGTCATGTTGAGTATATTGCTAGAAAAACACAGCTTTCTAAAACAAAATTTATAAAGCTAAAAATTTAGGTTGTAACTATAGGTATTATTTTGAATAGAATACATAATTCTGTTAAAAAATGTTTTATTTTAAAAAAATTATGAAAATTATATATAAATTTTAAATTTTAAAAAATATTATTAACTATTATACTCAATCAATCATCAGTTGATAATTAACTTATAAATCAGCTATACTTGATTTGAAAACTATTAACTATTTATCGTTGTATCAAACCTCTTAAAGAACTAAATATCTGACGAAACAATAATAAAAAAAAATAGACATAAAATAATTTAAAAAATAAATTAGTAAAAAATAAAATTAAAAATTTAAAGAAACGTGACAAGAAGTTCAGGATAAACGTATTGCTTAAATGCAAACAGACATTTAGTAAACATATAACTAAACTTTAAATGTTTAACAAAACACACCATTTAAAGTGCAGAGTGCTTTACGCAAAATATGCTAAAAAACATTTCAAAACTAAAACATTACTTTATTTATCTAAAGTATTTAGACAATATTTTCTTTATTTAAATATTACTTTTTAGTAACATATAAAAAATATAATATAAATAACATATAATAATAACATAGATTTATCAGTAAAATTATTTGTTTATAAGTCGTTTTTGTTTACTTAGGCACTACGTACGTTAGTAATTTTAGGTTAAGACAAAACTTGATTCGGGATAATACGCAAAAACAAATGTTTTATAGACGGAGACGTTTTGTCTGCTCAAACGGACTAATAAACTATTCTACAAACTTTACAAAGCAATTCGATATTGATATATAATAAAAGTCGTGACGTTAACTAAAAATTAAATAAATAATATTATTATTAACTAAAAGTTATTATTAGTTGCAATTTGTTTGTGTGACATTTCTCGATAGTGATTGCTTTTATTTTGAATATATTTGTTCAGAATGCATGCGTGAATTTATCTTTAAAGCTAATCTGGACGCACGTTTTTGGTGTTGATAAAAAGAAACTAGTTTTGACAAGGGTACCCATTCAATATGACGAGTGTACCCATGCAATATTAGCGTATTTAATACAATGAACAAAAAGTAATGAAGTTTTGAATTTTTGAGATAGCATACATCTAGTCTTGTAAAGTATGCCAATTCGGTATTGCATTACCAAATTAACTATCAGTTTACCGGTTTTACTTGTCAATATAACTAACAAAATTACAGGTAGATTATAAAAAAAATTTGTTTTTTGTTTTTAAAATTAAATTTTCTTCGCTGCAACTTAAAGTATATGAGTTACAAAATACTTATTTTAACCGATTTTCTTAGAAAAAAATTTAGATATTTTACGGATCTAGTAAAAAAAAATAAAAAAAAAAAATAAAAAAACGTAATTACGATAAAAGTTATTTTATGCGTGTCTTGTAAAGTTACATTTAAATTCGTTTTAATTCTGCTGTTTTATTTTAAATATTGCTGCAGTTTGCAGCCCCCCGCGTTCTCTAAGCCGGTTAAATTCTGCATTTATTTTAAAATTCAGTATTTGTTTTAAACGGAAATAGAAAAACTCTGCAATAACTAACTATCGTTTACATACCTGCCTACAAAATTGTCCGCATAAATGGCAGAAAACAATATGGAGACGTTTTCTTTAAATGAAATATCCCTTATAACAATAATGGGTTTTTCACATAGTTCGGTGTATCAAAACTACAGTGACTGTACAGTGACAGATGTTCAAAAAACTAAAATGACTTTGCAAACCGTAAACGCTTTTTCTTTCTTTTTCTTTTTTTAAAGACAAAAACAAAAAATTATAAGTTAATCAATTTCAACAGTATGCGGTAATTTGGATTTGTTTTTCGAAATGATTTCGGCAAAAACCCGTAAGACGCTCCTCCCAATTTGATACCTACTCGCGCCGCCTCTACTTTCAAAGATGATCAATATCTCAAGCAATGAAGACTGAACTAAAAATGAAAGACGTGTATTCATTCTTTATTGAGAAATAGTTGACATCATGTTTTCCTTAGTCCATAATCTAAAAAATCAACCTGACTCTTTGAAAGAGTCAGGTTGATTTTTTAGATTATGGACTGAGGACAAATTATTTATGAAAAAACTATAAACAATGAAAAAAGAATGTGTTTCTAGATTAGCATTAAGTTTAATTGATCGTAAGTTTGCTGAGAGCAGTGGCTTTGAGTTTTCAATAAATTGATTTCCTTCAAATTAGAGCTAAAAAACGTTGGGAAAACGTTTATAAAACATCTTTTATACGTCATAAATCCGTACTATGTCCATATAACGTCCAACAAACCTTCTGTACCCGCTGGAAATGAAATCTCTCCGAAAAAAGTTGATGTAAATTAGCAGAAAAGTGAACTTCATTCTTAATGCTTACTTTCGATAATATGTATAGTGCAGATATACTTTTAATTAGCCGCATTGTTGTAATAATACGAAATGTTTCTTTTTTTTTTTTTAACGATAATTGTTAAACTAAATAGACTCAACAAAGTCAAATTGAAGATTGTTTAGTGTCTTAATACTTATAATAAAAAGCATATTGATAAAATATATTCATCACAAGTGCAATTCTCAAAAAAATAAGTTTCTTGTAGTTATTTTGCTACTCCCAACCCCTGTCGCATCAACTCATTCTCTGCCCCTCCCTTCCACGACGCTAAACATCAATCCGCCTCTGTAAATAATGTGAAAGATACTATGTACTATAAATCAGTGACAAAAATTTACTCTAAAATAAGTTAAAATCTCCTAAAATAAGCTAATATCTATCTAATAAGTAATAAGCTAAAATTTGTATTTTAGCTAATAAAAATGTTAATACTATAGAAATGTGATTATAGTCACGTAGATGGAAATACACAGGAAATAAATTAAAATTCAAATACAAGAAATAAAAGACAAATAAAAAGAGGTGTAAAATTCAATATATTCAATATATATTCAAAAGTGATAGAAAAAGAGAGAAAGAAAAAAAGATGTTTAAGTGATAAGCAATTATAAGCAATTATAGTGTAATGGCAATAGTTTTTTACCTGTATGTTGAATAAATGTTGAGTAAAGATATTTCAAGTTCAGCGTAAAAGCTTTCTTCGATTTTAAGTTCATATTTAGAGGATGGTGGGTTTTACTGATGATGATACAAAATTCCGAATATCGGATGTGTAAGATATAGGGAAGTTTAAAGTAATAAATATCGAGTGGCTTTGAAGTGTTTTGCTCAGGAGAGATAAGATTGTTTAGTTTAACTAAGTCAGAAGAAATAAAAAAATTCAAGTTCTAATTTACTTTTTCAACATCCAGATCAGTGACAGATCCATGAATTTTTGGTGGGGATTTTGATGTTGAAATATTTTTATACTTTGTATCACATTTGCGTAACCAAAAAAAAAAAAAAGCTTCTCATTTCTAAGATTTTTTAGGACTTTTAGATTCTGGTGAGGAAGAGGGGGATGCATACCTCCCATACCCCCTGGATCCGTTACCGATCTAGATAAAACTTAGTCAAAATGCTGTTAACTCTGAACAGTTTGTATAAAAGAGTTTTAAGGAACCCTAATTTATAATTAATACTGGTGACAGTACGAATATTAGGTAATAGACCGGTGTAGACTTTTTTTATACAAGGGCGATTCTTATAAAGAACGATTTTTATATAAGGGCGATTCTTATACAAGGGCGATGAAGCAAGTTTTTGATTTTAGAAACTAATTAAAACATCTAAGAAATTCATTTTGTGATTTATTTTTTCTTGCTAAGTAAACTAAGCATGTTGATTGTTGATGTAGAAAGTTTTGTGCATTTCATTATTCTTAAAAATTAATAAAGATATCGCCTACATATCTTCTGTCTTCAGTTACTAATTTTAAAATTATCATTTTTCTAATTATCATTTTAAAGCTATATGTTTCACATTAACTTAAAAATAATTTGGCTAAAGTTGGAGCTAAAGGAGACCCCATTGTCAGCCCTCCAGTGTGATCAAAAATTTCGTTATTAAATAAAAGTGTTTGTTTAGTTGGATGTTCTTTTAAATTCAGTTTAGGAAATTTTATTATTGGAAATTAATTTACAATAAGATCGAGATGAATTCTAAAATTTACTGGTAAATCAGTAAAATCGTTTTATTTATAAATTTACTAGAATGTAATGATTTTTACTATAATACGCTTAAATTTAAACAAATCATTTGAAATCACTAATTATAAAACTATTTATTTTTTATTTTTTGCTATCTTTGTAAATAATATTTTGCTGCAAAAAGAAGCTAAGAAATTCTGTACGATAGGGTATTATTTTTCTAGTCTTTGCCACTTCGTCACTAAAAAAACATGCAGATCAAAAACTAATCGGTAGCAGGTTTCGAAATGATATCTAAAAAAACTCTGATGTTCTTTTTATAATTGAAAAAAATTCGGCACTGGATTTATTGCAAAAAAAGTTTTGCCCAAAATTCCTGAATACTTAATGAAAAATTTTAGATAAGCTTTTGGATAATCGCTCAAAAATCATACTATTTATAATATAATTACAGTTTTTTCCTTTCTCAGGCAGTTATTAGGATGCATGAATATCTTATAAACATAGAATTAATGGATGAGTTTAAAAGAGTGGGCGTAGGATGGTGGTGGCGAATCCTGGAAGCAAAATAACCCCCTTGCATGTTATCTCCACAAAAAAAAATTTAAAAAGTTGTAATTATTACTTTAAAGATTATTACGAAAAATATTTTTTTTTCTCACACTTTTGTATACAAAAATACCCATAGACGCCTATATACACTCACATAGAAATATATACATACACATATAAATATACACTTTTAATAATATATACAACTTTAAAAATGTATGACCGATATTAATTGCCAAAAATGAACTCTATTGCACATGTCGTTATACGTATGGCTTAACTTTAATTAAAAATAGCCATGTAAGAAGCAGTTATATAACGTAAGTTTTCAGCTTATAGAAATAGTTATTAGGCTATCCTACCAAAGAACTCTCTTTTTTCCCCCACTTTTTCTACACTATAAATCTATTAAGGTAAATTCAAGAATGTTCCACTATGTCGAGTGGTTTAGGGTAATTGGTTTTATATCAATAACTATTGTTAATGTGTAATTGTCAGTGTGTTTTTACGACCCTTAATTACAATTTTTGAGTGTAATAATTTAGTATAAATTAATAATAGAATTCGTAACGAGGCTCTCATAAAATACATAAACATGAGCAATTTTTGATAAAACATGAAAAAGTTGATAAAATTTCTCGAATGGCAATCCATTGATCTTTTACGGATAAAGACATAAAAACTGCACTCACTTATGTTTAGAGGTAGCTAGTTAAATGCACAATGTCACTTATAAAATAAATAAATATATATATATATATATATATATATATATATATATATATATATATATATATATATATATATATATGTATATGTTTTATTATTTTAACTTTATTCATTTTTAAACAGTCACTCAACATGAGACTGCAAAGCTTTATGGTATTCCAAGAACAAGAAGAAGGGAAAAGCTCAGTTGACAGGCTTCTCTTTTTTTTTAAAAGGCATAAACTTAGGTTTTGGTTAGGTATTCCAACATTGTTACCCGGATGACAGAGTTTTTAGATGCGAACTGGCGGAACATTTCACAAAAGTGTATTAGACAGCGACTTTCTGTCGGAAAACAATTGCCTAGATTCTATTTGAGCCTAACTGAAACTTTAACATTGACAAGTCCGGATTCGTATTTTTTCCAAATAGACCTAGGTCAAATAAAAATGATACTCACATTCAATTTTATCTTGGCTATAAACTAACTGATCTTACGTCATTTTTGTACTGATCCTGCCAAACTGTACCCACGTCATCCAGCCTCTTGATATAGGGTTATTTGGACGTATGAAGAAAGCATTGTTAAAGGTGGTTTTTAAACAAAATGCAATTTCTATATTACAAAAGAAATGGTTTGCGATCTTTTTTAAATATTATATTTGAATAAAAGTACTCAGACTAAGCCCATTGAGAAATCTCTTCAATTAGAGTTCACTGAAGCACAGGCAACTTGGCCATACATAAACCTGTTGGTGATAATTGCATTTTGTAGAGTTGTAACCACAATATAGAATCCTCCTTGACTGTAGTTGTTTTGGGAAGGTGTATAGTACACAAAAATAAACAAAGAAAACAAAACGAACAAAAAAAAAAACACAATATAGGGTAGAACAAGTTTTTTATTTAGATTTTAAACAACTTTCGACTATTATATGTTCTTTGATTAATTTATGCAAGACTTTATAATAACTACAGCCTCTGCTAAAGGTAGAGTTTAAAATATTTATACAGAATTTTAAAAAGCTGCGATAAATTTGCATCGAACTTTCCCAGATATGAGGAGATTAAAGCAGCAAACGAAATAACTAGTTTGATTTAGTGTTTAAACAAAACAGGCGATTGGAGACACAAAACAGCACATCTATAAATCCAAGTTTTCCTAAGAACCAACCCTTTACTATTAGATTTTTGTGTCATTATTCTTCTCCTGAAATTAAACAACAAATATGATGTCTGTTTTGCCTATGTTAGTTTTCCAACAAAGAGTTCCAGTAATAGTCCTATCATGATCAACCATCGATGGCTTCTTTCGCCCTATAAAGCTGTTGGTTAGTCATGGGCATTGTTTAATTTTATTTTACTTGGGATCCCATATCGTTTTAAACTTAGTGATACGTATGGTCATTAGAATATATTTTTATTAATAGAACAATATGAACCACAAAAGTAATTATTATACGATTGTATACTGATCTTAGTTAAAGTTCGCACTGTTGCGCAAGAGTTTTAATCAGCAACTGTTGCGACGTCAGATCACGTTGTATTGATTCTGGCGGAAGTAAAAGAGAGGAAAAAAAAAAACAGCAAGAGCGAGCAAAAGCGGAGAGAATTAATAAACGCTAAGCAACTAAAATAGTGATGTCATATGACGCAGTCATATGATCAGGGATTTCTAGTGCAATTTATAACTAAAGTAAAAAAGATATATAAAAATTTGATCCCAAAACAATAATTTGAAATTAATTTAAATCTTTATCAAATAGACTAAAATTTATTAAAAACTAAAAAAAAAAATTTATCGTGGCAAACACTTGCAAAAATAAAATTTTCAGTTGGTGAACATATGTTTCTTGCTAGTGTTATTATATATCATTAAATTCAATCAAGAATGAATGACAACTTACTTGGTACACTTTATTTTCTCAAAGCTCATTTTTTATAAATCTAACAATTATCAATAAAGACGTCACATCTGAATTTTATAAAAATAGATATACAAGTTTCAATGATTTTTTAAAATCATTGAAACCTGTATATTTACTTTTACCGATTTTACCGTTATTTACCAGTATATCAAAACTTACTGATAAAACCATTTTTCTTTTTTGTTTTGTTTTGTTTGTTTGTTTGTTTTGTTTTGCTCTTTATTATAATGTTAAAGATACAAATACAAATATACAAGAGAAAAATTACAAGTGAAGATATCGTAAAAATAAATAAATAAAAAATAAATAAAGAACGCAGATACTCAAAGAAGACCGTTGGATCTTGTCACAGAGAATCGTTTATGAAAAACCTGAAACTTAAAATTTATACAAAGTATAAAAAACCGTTATACAAATAAATGAAATCGTGAAAATTAAAAAATCCTATTACAACTAGAAAATATAAATAAACGAAAAATATACAAGTATTTAATTCGATAAATAAAAAGAAAGCAGACACTCGCAAAAGACCATCAAGTCTTCATCGAGAAAGGTTCGTAAATTTAAAAATCTCATAAAAATCAAATACATGGTCAAGTGTATAAAGCACAAAAAAATTTAAGTGCATCCATATATATAATCAGTTACATCACTCCATAAAAATTAAAAAAATAAAATATTCAATGTTAAAGATACAAAAATATATCATCAATCGACAAAGTGATTTCCTAAAGCTTATTTTAGAATGAGAGGTAAGAAAAATCAAAAAGTTTTAAACTATTTTATTCTAAAGAAAAGCTCCACGAAACGAAATGCTTGAATTTCCAAAATTAGTTTGAAAAAATAGTTGACGAATTAAATTATCATTTCTTAAATTGTTTTTTTTTTTTTCTTTAAAGGTAAATAAATTATGGAATGAAACAGGGTTGGAGTTAGTTTTACATTTGTACAAAAACAAAAAATATTAAAAACATTTAGCTGATATATATAAAGAATTTTCATTTCAAATAAGAGAGGCTTGGCATGAGTAAATCTATCTTTAAAATTAATAAGACGAGCAACATGTTTTTGTTGACAGTAAAGAGGCCTAAGTTTGGATTTGTTAGCACTACACCAAGCAATATTTGCAAAGTTTAAATGACAATGGATAAAGCAGTAATACAATTGAGTTAAATTACGTCTGTTTAAAGCACTTTATACAATATTCCTATACTTTTAGCAACTTTATTAGACAAGAATTATATGTGATAATTCCAATTACGGTTTTCATTGATATAGATACCCAAAAAGTTTTTTATTAATTACTCTTTTTATTAGAATTTTGTCAATAAAAAGTAAGGGTAAATCTCAAGGCAGAAGTTTTTTTTTAGAAGCTGGATGAAAAAGTAACCATTTATTTTTTTCAACATTAAGTGAAAGTTTGTTTATTTTAAACCATTCAGAAATTTTTTTAATTTCGATATTCATATTTTGAAATAATGATGTAATATTGTTATCAGATAAAAAGAGGTAAGTGCAATCTGCAAACAGGACAGCGATCAAGTTTGAATCTTTAAGTAAATCATTGATGTAAATGAGTAAGAGTAGTGACCTAAGGATAGAATCCAGGAAAACACCACAGGTTATATTTAATTGATCGGATGGGTCAGTTAAATACTATAAACAAACTGTTTACGGTTGCTTAAATAGCCTTTAAGTAAAAGTAAAATATTTCCTTTAATTCCATAATATTCAAGTTCTTTAAGGAGAATTTTATGATCAATTGTATCAAAAGCTTTTGATAAATCTATGAAAACTTCCAACGTGAATTAAGAATTTTCTAAAGATTCAGAAATATTGCGAATAATTTGGATTATTGCATGTTCTGTTAAGTTGTTTTTTTTTGAATCCGTAATGATTAACGTATAGTATATTATTTAAAGAAAAGTGATTATAAATTACGTTATATAAAATTCTCTCTAAAACTTTAGGAAAAAAAAAAATCTGATTTACCGGTCTGATTTACCAGTAGATTTAAAATCTGTAAATGCTCAATCCAAATTTTTTCAACAAAAGGAACGTTTTTAGCAAACTTTTTACATAAAAAGAAATTTCGTAAGAGTTAGATAATCTGTAATGTTACAAAAACCTATAAGATAATCTTACCTAATAATTTCATTAACAAAAGAAAAACCGTTTTTAGTAAATTGCGTCATAAAGATGAGGGGAGTCAGTAAGCTACTTAAGAATACTTTGTAATTGTATCCTAATATAAACTTATAGCTCTGAAAGATGAAACATTATTATTAGCATCTAATTTGAGCAGATATATATATATATATATATATATATATATATATATATATATATATATATGTATATATTTGCCGAAAAGCTGATACGTTACCCCCTTCCCTTTAAAATCTCTTCGGGACGGTCCTGCACACACACATATATATATATATATATATATGTATATATATATATATATATATATATATATATATAATATATATATATATATATATATGTATATATATATATATATATATATATATATATATATGTATATATATATATATATATATATATATATATATATATATATATATATATATATGTATATATATATATATATATATATATATATATATATATATATATATATATATATATATATATATATGTATATATATATCTTCAGACACTTGATTTACAGCTTAAACTAAAGAAGATATTTGATTATAAATGCTTTAATTTGAATGGTATCGGACACATGTTTGGAGGGCGGTTCCGGACAATTTAATCCATTTACATATTAAAAAAAGAAACTTGTTTATATAAATAGTTATACATTGATATAATACACAAACCCATAATAGAAATTCATTTAATTCTAGTAATAAGACCTAAGATTTGACAAAAGTCTTTTTAAATTTTTTAATTAGTTCAAAGCAAGTGTTAATATTTCTAAATGATGACATCCTTATATATCAGAGGCAATTCTAAAAGACGATTTTTTAAAAAATATGTTGAGAACATTCCAATGCTAATTAATTATACATTATATTTGTGTCACACGGGTAAAAAAGAGGTAAACTCTTGGTCAAACTATATATCCGTGGTCTCACCCTCCAATTTTGAAACATGCCTTTTTTCTAACATTTTTTCTTTTATGTTTTGTATATTATCATATATATATATATATATATATAGGGTGTTTCATATTTTAGTTTTGAAAATAAATTCGCAAATCGATTAATAAATTGACTATTTATATGAAAATAAGTTTGAGCAAAAAAAGAATATATATATATATATATATATATATATATATATATATATATATATATATATATATATATATTAGGGTGATCCAAAAAAACTTTTTTTTACTTTTTGTTATTCCTAAGGTCTAAATGTGTTCATTTATGAAAGAAAACATTGTACCAAAAAAATCAGCCAAATCGGTTAATATTTAGAGGTCGCGCTGGGGCGATCTTTATACCCCTCTAAAATTGGAGTTTTCAAAAGTTCAGTAAAATATTGACCTTCGTTTTCTGTGCACATTTCGGTTATTTACCGTTCGATTTTAATAAAATAAAGCTCTTATTACACATAATAATTTTTATTAAACAACATTAAACAACAACAGCTGCTCATTGTCGCCTGGTTTGTTTAGCACTCAATGTTGATTTTTTTGCATCTGGTAAGACAGCCCTGTTTTCTGCAACTAAATTTAGCACATACTTTTGCTGCTCTTCATCTTTTGTTAAGACAGCATTAAAGTCTTGTACTAACTTCACCCCTCTTTCGGTGCAATCATTAACAACTTTAAGAGACTTCACTACTTCTTTAGAGTCGGCATACGACTCATTGTTTTTCCAGTTTGAAGGATCTTCTTCAAGAAAGGAAATGTCAATATTTAAGAAATTAAAAAATGAAAGTGATTTACACGTTACAAAGTCCTCAAGGGATTTACTCATTACATTTGTAATATCTGCTAATTTCTTTGATGGCCTATTATTATCTACGCATTGACGCTGAAGGGCAGTTATCATTTTTCTTTTAACTTCAATCTCTACATCATCACTAAAAAAGGCCAAAGATATAAGTTCTTCACTTAAATACCACAGATGCCGCTTCATTGCCTTGGTTGCAGCGGTCGCTATATTTTCATTCATTTCACGATATTCCTCAATATTTTTTAGAAAATCTAAATCATTAAATGGGGCCGAGGCACTGAGTGGTGCAGAAAACCACTGTCGAACATATATTAACGCAGCAAACATGCTAATATCTCTTACTGCGTTTAATTCATGTTGCACCATTTTAAACTGATCTCTAAATAACCATATTTTAATTGAATAAATAAGTTTTGCCATCCACCGAGCATGATGGAAGGCTCCAGGTGCTTTAAATCTTATTCCACTAGGAGGTTGCTCTCCTAAATATATTAGACATAATTCAAGAAGTTCTTTATAATCATCTCGTGGTTGTGAGTCTTGCAAACATTTTTTTAAGAAATTAATTATAGACGATTTTTTTTTAATCGAGACGTTTGAAAGGTATCTTTCAGCTTCTTCATCTTGCACTGATGGGCTAAAATCATCTTTCTTGATATTCTTTCAGGCTTGTTTAAATCGTTTGAAAATAGCAACATCTGGTCCGGACGTTATTGGAAAATAAATTTTAAACCCAGATCCTGCAACAATTTCAGTAATGTGATGACGACAAGCTAAACTCAATAATTCTTTTCCTAAATTTTCTTCAAGTAAATTACAAGCACCTTTCTCAGATCCTGTATTGCTAGCTTTGGTATCAAACGACATGCCACAGAGATTATTAATAAGATTCGAAGCATCCCATTCATGGAGGGAGGCTACAACTGCAGTAGCAATGGCTTCTCCTTTTGAATCAAGAAGTTTTGGCACTCCCAGAAGTTTTTCAACACCACGCCCTGTTACTAAACTGACAAACGCTCAACATTTCCACTTCCATCGATGTCTGCCATCATTTTTCCATCCCAATGAACTACGAGAGGTACATCCGGTTTGAAATTTTCTTTCGTTTCATTGTAATGAGTTTCACGATAATCAGTTCTTGCTCTATGAAAAGTAGTAACAGATATAGAGAACTCTTCAATGGGAGCTCCTAAACTTTGCATTGTAGCTGCTATAGTTCGCATTGCCACACGATTGCTTACTTTTCCTCTATCTAACGAAGCGACAACTTCAGGGGTAATAATTCTTTTAATAGAACGCTTCCTTTTCAGACCGGAGCTTTCTGCAACATCATCTTTTGCTTTCAAAACTACGATATCATCATGATCGCTACAAGCAGAACTTGAAGGCGAAGTTGAATTCTCAAGAAAAACTACTTCTTCAGAGCGTTGTTTCCTTAACGCTTCTTTTTGCAAACGTTTATCCAAACTTATCTCTCTGCAAACTTTATTTTCTTATTTCTCTGCATCATCTTTATCAATGGAACCATGTTTCTATCATCTCGTTGATCTATGAGGAAATCGCGATCTTCAGCAATTTTTTTAAAATCAAAAACATTAGTTGGCGCAATATCAAAAAGTTTCATAATTCTCTTTTCAAAGTCTGTTACTTTGCTACTAGCAACAGCTGATTTCTTATTTCTGTCTTTTATTAGATCCGTATATTCTTTATGAAATTTTTCAAGCCTTGTAACTGCATTATCCTTTCGAATTGTAGGAATTTTAGCTTTTTCCCAAATTTCACAAGTTGATTTGATAACTGTTACCGAACTTTCATGTTTACTCAATCCTTTCACCTCATGGTGGAAGAACATTTTAATACTTCCAAAATCGTTGGAAGCTTAAGATGGGAAAGCATTGATATTGGTTGACCAGTTAACCATTTTGCTGTAGAACTGCGTGTTGACTTTGCGACTGCAGCCATTTTAAATTTTCTTTAATACAGTGTATGAATGAAAATACATTTTCTTGTCACCTATATTTCCAAACAAAATTAGTTTCGTTGAAACTCGCAATTATATCACTTTCTTAAAGTACTGTAATTAATATTATTAGTCAAGCAAAATAGATAAACTATTGTAATTTTATTTCAGGAATCACAACACTCTCGATAAAGTCTCGAATTGAACTAAACCAAATAATAAACCAATATAATAAAATATAATGAAATTTGGCTTAGTTTGCAATTTATTTTGCCGCTTTAATATGCATTTTTAAAAGGAAATGTTGTTTAACAAAAATTATTATGCGTAATAAGAGCTTTATTTTCGTTTTTATTTTATCAGAATCGAATGGTAAATAACCGAAATGTGCACAAAAAACGAAGGTCAATATTTTACTGAACTTTTGAAAATTCCAATTTTAGAGGGGCATAAAGATCGCCCCAGCGCGACCTTTAAATATTAACCGATTTGGCTGATTTTTTGGGTACAATGTTTACTTTCATAAATGAACACATTTAGACCTTAGAAATAACAAAAAGTAAAAAAAAAAATTTTTTGGTCATTTTTGGATCACTCTAATATATATATATATATATATATATATATATATATATATATATATATATATATATATATATATATATATATATATATATATATATATATATATATATATATATATATATATATATATATATATATATATATATATATATATATATATATATATATATATGTATATATATATATATATATGTATATATATATATATATGTATATATATATATATATGTATATATATTGTATATATATTATATATATAACTTTTATTCTTCTAAATAATATATGTTGGATTGAATATTAATCACATAAAAGGAGCATGTTGAAAAAATACGCCTCCACGTTTTAAAATACGCCACCGAGTAATAATAGGCCAGGTGAATAAAAATGAGCAGTTGCTTTTACTAAGTAATTGGTCAGCTTTAAGTGAATAAAAACTTAAGCAATTTTGCTTAAGTTTTTATTCGCGTAAAGCTGAGCGATTACTGAGAAAGTTGCTTAACTTTACGTGAATAAAAATTTAAGCAAAACTGCTCAAGTTTTAATTAACGTAAAGTTGAACAATTACTGAGTAAAATCAATTGCTCATTTTTATTCACCCGGCCTAATTTATAAATTAAATATATAAGTTTTTTTTTTTTTTAATTAAAAACAAAAACTTTTTCTTTCTTTTATGTAATTAATATTCAATCCATCATATATTATTTGAAAAAAATAAATAATTTATAGGATAAATCTTAAGAACCCCGCCAGGTGTTTAAAACACCTAACATTTTTGCCCAAAACCGAACTGAAGGGAAACCTAAAAATTATATATATATATATATATATATATATATATATATATATATATATATATATATATATATATATATATTATATATATATATATATATATATATATATTGACACACCATTGACTGGCCGATGAATTTGTTTCTGTTTACGGCTTGAATAGAAATCCCATCCATAGCTAAATCGGAATCATTATTTTGAAGCCTCTTTTGCGCAAAGAAGTTGTCAACAATTTTTTGTTTCTCACTTGCTCTCTCATCTGTTAATATGATCGATTCTGTTGCCTTATCTAAACAAACCCCGTGACTTTGTAATTGATTTTTAAAGTAGTTGTAAAATTTCCTGAGCATTTTATTATTTTGTTATAACGCTGACCATATCCCTCCACGTCTTTTGTAATTGGATTTTTTAGTTTTGTTACGTATCTCTAGACTGACATTTCTAAGAACTAGTAACTATGCAACATTTTTAGGTTAATGTAAATAAAAAACTGGTGCTAGAAGCCCTATTTGTAACTCTTAAGAAACTCTTAAGAACCTTTTAGTACTAAATTAGTAAAAAGGAACCATTAAAATAAGAAACTCCCTCGTACTAGCCTGGCTGGTTAGTTTTTTAAATTAAAAAGATACTAACAGCTGAACTAAAGCTATTTATTAAAGTTACTTATTACCCTATTTTTAAAACTATTTATTAAATTTTGTTATAAAAGAAAATCAAATCAAATTACAATTTAAATTGTTTTAATAAACGTGTTGTTAAAAAAACTTTTTCGAACCTGAAAATATTCGAATCAAAAAGTTCGAATATTTTCAGGTTTGAATGAAACTTTATACAGTTGAAACTCATTATAACTCTGAAATGTAATTTAATCATTAAGGCGGATTTCTACAAAACGAAAATATTCGCGCGATGCGAATTTTTTCATCGAGAGCATTTGCAGATAAAACATTTCTATCAAAATTAACAGAAATGTTTTATCTCCGCAAGCTTATCGACGAAAAAATTCGCTTCGCGCGAATATTTTCATCTTGTGGAAATCCGCCTTTATACGAAAGCATGAAAAAATTCAAGTTTTAAATTTTTTGTATTGATGAAAATTTCCCGGAAATATTCAACTCGGGTTATTTTATAATTAAAGGGTAAAATGTTATATCTTATTTAGGCAGTTGTTACGTACATTTTAATTGTAAAATATTGCAGAGTCGACGACAGCAGGCTCTTGGACAAGGGCGTATTTGAGATAAGACCATGTGGAGGGGAAGAGGGGGAGGGGGCGGCGAAACTAGTTTTTCTTAAAATAAAAGTTCTTCTAAAGTATGTCAACCTGGTACTCAAAAGAAGCGAAATTATATAAAAACTATAAAAATAATAATCAATTTACAAAAAAATAACTTTTTTCTTAAACAAATACATAAAAACTATTGTTTTTAAGCTGAAAATAAAAAAAGTCATTATTTTCAAGTTTAAAAAAAATAGTTTTTTTAAACATGCTTTTTTTGTAAAGTGATACTGTTTTTGAAGTTTTTATATAATTTCGCTTCTTTTGAGTACCAGGTTGACATACTTTAGAAGAACTTTTATTTTCAAAATTTTAGGGACCAGTCAAATTTTTAAGGGTCTTGAGCTACCCCTAAAATAATTTTTTGTTCAAAATAATTTTAAACCTAGTGTTTTAGTATTATATAGAACAAAGTAAATGGGTAGGAACAGGTTTTTTTCAAAAATGTTGTTTTAAGAGCCACCCTACCATTAATCGATTTTGACCTATTCTCGATCTTACCCATGTTTTCAATCTACAAAAATATGTTTTAGGCCAATTTGTATTTCATAGTATCTGTAATTTTATTTGAAATTGATACAGTTTCTTTTTGTAGTACCAAGTAAACTCGGTCGAATTCATTCGAATTTATCCCAATTTCAAATTCTTTCGAATTTTAGTTCTCAAATTCAAAGTGATCAAAGTTTGTCAAATTCGATTTTACGTCAAATTCGAAATTCAAATTCGAATTCAAATTACTCAAATTTTGTTAAATTTTTTTAAATTAAATATTGAAAATCCTCGATTTTTGTTTTGTTTAGGTAAACTACCAGGGCTTTATCACTCATCAAGGGTGGGGGTAGCGGAGATCTAACTGAGAGGCGACTGAATAAGTGCAAGTTTTATACCTGCGAATCTACATAAGGGCAAAGCACTTGCAAACACTGGCATGAGTGTAAACTGGCATAAATGTGCCAAAGGAATTTAGAAACACTAGCTTAAGTGGGAACCAATTGTGAAAACAGGCAAATTGGTATGTGAAAGTGTGAAATGGAATAAGTGCGCCAAAAGAATTTGCAAAGACTTAAATAAGTGTTAAACTTCATTTAAAATTGAAATACTGAACAGGGGTGGATGTAGAATAGGTTTTGTAGCCTAGAAAAAATTTCTTTTATATGCTTAATATATTTACAAGCGCAAATATAATTTAAGGGAAATACTCCACTATTTATTATCGGTCGTCATTCTATCGCAACTATCTCTTTAAACAATAAATTTTTGAATTCAAGCATTAATGAAATAACAAGTGAGTAAGTAATATTTATATGGGATCACTGGACGTTATTCCTGATTTTTAACAATATTTTTAAATATACATTTGACAAAAGGAACAAAAGGAACAAAAGGAACATTTTCCATATTTTTAGATAAATTAACCACTTTCAATGCATTGCATGGTATTAGTTGGTGGATTTCCATCTCTGTTGCTTGAAGAGGTTCCAGCTCTTACGCCTGAAAATATTGTAGTTTGGCTGGTTGAAGAAGACACAGTCTTGGATTGAAGACTGACATCCAACTTTCTTTTATTTCTTTTACCTCCTTCCTTTATAAAATGAATTTTGGTTGAACCTTCAACAAAGACTTCAGTTGTTTCTTCCTGAAAAAGTTCTCTTTAGCATCCCTCTCTGCTTCATCCTTGTAAAACTTTGCTGAGATCCTAATTCTTAACAAGTTGTCTTTACAGTAAACTAGCATGTGAACATTTTCGACCTCAAGCTTTGTCCTTCTGTTGGTCACAACTCTACCTCCTGATGAGAACACTCACTCAGAGTTAGCAGATGATGTCTGAAAAGTAAAATGAATTTAATATTGTCTCAAATTTTCAAACAAATTCAATTAAAATAGACTGGGAAAAACTTTCAAACGACTAAAATTCAAATTTAAATATGGTTGACAAAAGTTCAAAAAATTGGTTTTACGAATTTTGGAAATTGGTGAGCCCCTACCCCTTTTAAAAAGCTATTTCAAAACAAACTTTTATTTATAAAAAAAAAAAATCTTCAAAATAATTTTTTTTAAAGGTATTTTCTGGCACACTTGGCATCAAGAGGATACTCCGAATGACGCCTTCTTCACCATTGTAGTACATCGACATCGGCTGGAGGAGCAAGACTGAGAAAATCTCATTTTAGCCCTAAAAACAATAATGACTATAACAAAGAAAATATAAATATAATTTTTTTTTTAAACCTAAAAACATTCGAATTTAAAATTTGAATTTCAATTACCTAATCTTAGCTTTGATGCTGTAGTCTTCTTCATCAACTTCCTCAAACATCCGTAATTCAAGTCATGTACTAGCTCAACTTCATTTTCTTTGATCATCAGCTTAATCATTTCCCTGTAATTTGGAATTTCATTTTCGGCAAGTGGAAGTCTTTTGTAAAATGGGTGGAGAATCGTTCCATAAGCATAGAGCTTGTTTTTGGTCCTACAAACCGGAAATCTCTTTTCCAATTTTGACTGTAAGGTTTTGCAGAATGCTTTAGTCTCCTCGTTGATTGTTTGTTTATTGAGTTGAGAATTTAGATAACCATCGATATTAAAAAGTTTTGATACCGCATACCAGATGGTTGGTTTTTTGTCAGAAGAAAGTAATAAAGACATCTCTTCAATCTAGGTGAATGGACCAATGATGACAACAATCTGAATAAAAAATTATTACAATTGTTGATAATTATTATTCAACTAATTTATATGAACCAGGCCCCTACTCTTCTTAAAAATGGCTTCGACAATTTTGAAATTTGGAGACCCTTGGTGACATGTGGGTTCTAAATTTTGAAACTAAATTAAAAAAAGAAACATTTTGTCCCCTTTTAATGAAGACCTGGGCCAGAAGACTTCCTTACCTCGTGAAATAGGACCTGATATTCAATAACTAAATAATTTAAAAAAAAAAACAGAAAAAAAAAGCAAATTAATTTAAGAAATGTTCGGAATTATTGGCAATAACAAATTTTAATAGTTCGGAAAAAAATCTTATTCACCTGTTCAAATTTCTCTGATCTAGGGATTTTTTTTCTCAATTTGGGATTAGTTACCTTGCTAAAATCCTCTCTGATCCTCTCAAGAGCTGGCCTTAACTTTAGAATGGATAGCATCACCATCAAGCTGGAATTCCAGCAGGTTTCAATAGGTGCAAAGATTATGACAAATTTAACTATCAGAAATATTGTTAAAAACTTGGTTTAAAACTAGTCAAACTAGGTTATACCAAACGCAGCTTCATTCAAACCGTAAAAATAATTGTCTCATACTATACAATATACAATAATATTAGCGATGGATTAAGGGGGAGGGAGGGCTAGGGGTATAAAGCTCCGAGCCCCGCACATTTAGGGACTAAAACCTTTTTAGTGGAGCTTTTTTTCGTAGACTTTTTTATAAATAGCTCCGGGCCAACAACAAAAGTCTTATTTTGGCATGGAATAACCAAATTTGTATATAATAGTTAAATATAAACATAAACATATAATATATAATATATACTTAATATAAAATATATACATATAATAAATGTATAATCCAAACGTAAAATTGAAAATATTTTCAATTGAATATTGAAAATTTTAACGAAATTAATTACCAGTTTCAATGTTTGAATCTTTCTTATTGATTGTTTATCCTGACATCTCTTTCTCGATCCTCTGTTAATCAATGCTGCTTTTGTGAGTTCTAGATGACAGTCTCCTGAATGTATCAACAGCATTCTTCACTTCATGGATGCTGAGACACTCAGTCACCACGAGGTTAAGTATATGGTCAACACACCCAAGGCCTTCCAGAATTTCCTTTGATAGTTTTGGGATGGCTGCTAGCATATTAGCTGCACTATCACTTGTGCAGGTCTTGTGGATATTTGATGGAATGCCTACAATCTCACTAATTGTCTTGTCAAGAAGTTCAGCAATGTTTTGAGATGCATGTCTACCCTCTGCACTTCCTCAATACATCAGAAGCTTCTCCAAGGTCCAGTTCTTTGAGATATAGTGTCAAACCAAGAAATGGATCAGAGTTTCGAAACAAGAAAATAAATTTTCTTTTATATAAAATGTTATTACTAACAGGTCGTTCTAGGTTAATCAAAAGGCCGGTATTTACCTATAGTATGACTAGACTGCGGCTTAGGGCCCAACGACTTTCAAAAAGTTGTCTTTTCTCGTTTTATATACAAAATAATTGCTAGTATATATTTATATAAAATCATTTTCATTGCTATTATATATTTATTAAATTGAAACATTTCTAAATAAATTTAAGAGTAAATAATTAATTTGAGTTAAAAAAAAGTTAAAATTCATGTCGGACGAACAAAAAACAATATAATGAAGAAGAATATTGCAAAAATTTAGATTCTATGGAGCCCAAAACATTCCTGAAAATTATAAATTTAATTTACTTTTTGATTTTGACGAAAACATTTTGCAAAATCTTTTTTAGGGCGCCAAAAATTGATTTAACCTAGGACGTCTTAGTGTAAATTCAACCTTGGCCATCCAATGTTATTCCCTCCCCGGTAAAAAAATTAACAAAACCCTGTTTTTAATGAATTAATAATTTTTTTCAATTGACTTACTTTGATGACCACAAATCAGTTGTGAAAACCACTCCAACTTCATTGTATTTTAGATCTGTTACAATCTTGTTTGTCACTGCCTCCTTGACCAATCAGTTAAGTAGAGGAAGTTTTTCTCTAACCATAGTTCACATAGAACTATGGATCCAAGTATTTGACAATGTTTTGAAATGCTGCCTCATTGACATGGTTGAAGGCAAGATTACTGCCTATTAAATACTTCATCACAGCCAAATCAAATTTCAGCCTCACATTGTGTTTGACAACCCTCTGAAAGTATGGTGGTGTGGTTGTGACAAATTATACCCTACTACAAAATGCAGACTTCAGAAAAAGTTTCTTTCTGGTTTGCCTATTGTTGGGGTGAACTAAATTAAATGATTTAATGATACAAAATGGGTTTATTAAATAATTAAATTTGATAACGATTTATATTAACAATGAAAAATCAAAATCATTTCATTTTAAATTATAAAATTTGGTAAAAATTGCTATTTTACTTTAAAATCGAATTTAGTCAAAATAAAATTTTATTTAACTTTGTGAAGCATCAATTTCAGTTCCGGAATCAGAGAGAGTTGAATCTGAAAGACCAGATCGGTCTATCTTGTTAAAAATTTTCTTCTCAACTTGGTTGTACAACTTTTCAAGCTTCTTAGTATCATTTAGTCATTTTTGATTCCATGCTACCTCAAATGTAATAACTGCTCTGGCCTGTTCCGAATGTAAAGACCTAACTCAAATACTAGCTCCCTGAGTTCTCAGGGAGCTAGTATTTGAGTTAGGTGAAGACAGAACCTTTCAATAAATTGGTCCTGTTCCTGCGGGCACTTTAATCTGACAAGTTACCTTGGGATTACTTTGGTCCTTTTCATTAGAAGGTTGGATTTTTTCAAAATAAGACCACAATTGGTAAGTTTTTTTAACCATGTTGACTTGATTTTAGCTTAATTTTGGTTTAAAAATGAACTAGTTTTTTCAAGAAGTAGTAAAATTATAAGTATTTTTATTTATATTGTAATGATTGCTACATATACAATTCCCTATGGACATTTCTATACGATTTGCTCTTTGGAGATGTAATAATGATTGCACCATTACAATTTCCTCGGAAATTGTTTTGAATGCGCTTTTAATTCACGCAATTTTTTTATTAAATTCCGAGTTTTGAATTGTTACATTCTATTATTTGTTTTGTTTGAAAATGTTCAATTTTTCAAAACCAACAAATAAAAGCATAGTTTAGCGCGCAAAAATACTGTCGTAATGTTTTAGAATTTTATAATAAAGCATAATTTTGTTGCAGTGCTTGGAACTATTTTATAACTGCTTAAAAACTGTGTCTTTTGACTTAATTATAAATTCAATTCTAAATTTGATCAAATTCGAAACTCAAATTTGAATTTCAAATGTTTTCAAATTTTTATCCAATTAATCAGAATTCGAAATTAAAAATCAAATTCAGGTCTCTAATTTGAAAAAATTTGAATTCGAATTTGACCTCAAATTCCGAATTTAGTCGAATTTTTTCGAATCAAATTCAAAATTCGTCCGAGTTTAGTACAAAGTAACCAACGTCTGTAGTAAATTCGTTACACACATTCATTGATATACTTACAATAGGTGGTTGACTATTCTGATATTTAATTGTTTGCAGACACTGAGGTAGATTTGGAGACTTTTTCGATATCGACAAATGATTTACTCGAATTCGGAGAAATGTCATTAGTAATTTAATTTTTCGGGTGTTTGTCCAGCTTTTTTAATAAAAAAACTTTGTGTAACAAGTAGCTTTTACTCAAATTAACATTAATAGCTTTTATTAAAATTAAATACATATAAGGGGCCATCCATAAAGGACGTCATACAAATAGGGGGGAGGGGGTCCAGATTAAAAAGATAAAAAAGGACAAGGGGAAAGGGGGGGGGCATCATAAAAGGACGTCACTTTATATAATTTTTTTATGTAATGTGTTTTTATGAAGTTAACGTAAGGGAATGTTATGCTTTTATTTATCATAATATAGGAAGAAATTCGTGTTGATATTTATTAAAATTTTATTTTTGTATATATAAATATATTGAATATATTACAATTAATTATATATTGCTCAACACTTGGTAGTTTCTCGTATCGTATATATTATTAGTTGATCGCTACGGGTTTTCGTGCTAATTCTTTTTGCGAAATTCGTCCCCAAGGACTTAGTGTTGATATCATTCATGATTTTTAAATAGAGTTTTACAAATATTTGTCCGAAGAGAATTTCTTGTGTAGCAATTAATAATGTCTAAAGCGAATATTACAAATGATTGTCCAAAGAGAATTGGTTGAGCACCAATCATTACGTAAAGCATAATTTTTTATTATTTGTGCGGCAAAAAAGTGTAAAAGATCATTGTTGTCTGTATATTTAAAGATGGATAAAAATAGTCTTCTAAATTCGCTTATAAAATCTTACAACAATGCTCATCCGTTCGAGAAAAAGACTGATAGTCAAAAAAAAGTCCATAAAATATGGAATGAGATCAAGGAACAGCAAGATTTGGAGGTTCAGGTAAAGACTTTAATCCAAAAGTATACCTCAATGGTCTTTAAACAAAAAGGTTCTTTAATGTTTTTTTGGGCCCATCAAACAACCAAGCAATCTGTTCCTTTCCATGCCAGTTCTTCCTCTTAAAAGTTCCAGCTTTTTTCATATCAATTTATTGAGCCAATAGATGTCATTGATACCATGTCAGATGTCTCTCCACACGACATCCTTAGCACAGTTCAAATTGAGACGAAGAAGGCCAAGTCTTATACTCAAGACACAATCAAAGCAGAGATCTTTGTTTTGAATCAAGAAATAGTTGCAGAAAAAGAAGTGGCTTATGGACGATGCTGAAGAAGAAACCATTAAAAAGAAGAAAGCCAATGTCCAGGAGCTTACGAATAGTCTAAACAAGTTGATTGGCAATATGAAGTCAAAACAAAAATCAAGGGCTGAAAAGAAAACTGTAATGAATCAGGTAATATTTATCGCATCATATAATAATAAGTTACAATAATAATATTATAGAAAATGAACATTAACTTATTTGTATAGCTCTTTCGGTACTAAAGGTGTTCGCAAACCACCCAAAAGTGAAAAAAGCTCTTAAAGTACGTGACGGAATTTGTCGCCCTACTATTGAGGTAAAAAAATCTGAGATAATTTTGCACATTCTGTCATCATTCAACTTGCTGAACATGGATCTGCTGCCCATGACTAAAAAAAATCTGAAGTGTATAGGGTGAGAGTACAACCGATAATAAGTTATTCTAATGGCCTATATTAGGTCTCAATATAACTTTTCAGCCTCTGAACTTATTCACTGATTATTTTTTAATTACTTTTAAAGAGCCTCAAATCGTTGGATGAGCTTGGTGCCGAGCTCGAAAAGAGAGGTTAGAATCTTAGCAGAAGTGCTTTATATACTCGTTTGCTGCCAAAACGGAGCGATTCGCTTGAAGGAAAGAGACACGTCCACACGGTTCCAGTCAAGTTGATGGAGTTCAAAATGACCTTTATTCAAGTCACGTGGATGGTCCATTTTGTACAGCAACACTGAAAAATGTGGAAGAAGTTTTGGGCTCCAAAGAAAGTTGCTTAAGAAGTCAAGACGATAAAGCTTGGATCCCTATTGAAATTACTACTGCCAACAAACAAGCTCCTATATTGATGCATATGTAATATCGAGTTTCTCTTCCTGATCATGATTGGGTTATCGCTGCAAAGCACAAACTCATCCCGTCCGTCTACGCAGGTATTGCAATCAAACCAAATGGGCTTGGAAAATCTGACGCAGTTTCCTATTCCGTTCCCACTTATGTTGCTATTTGATCTGGAAAGCATTCATCATCGACAGCGTATGCTCACGGATTGGACTTTGAACAACTTTAGACTCTGCCAGAGTTTGATTCTGTCACAAAAGATTCTTTGATCAAGTTGGTCAAGCCAGTGGTTGTCTTCAGTGTTGATAGTGGACCAGATGAAAATCCACGGTAAACTAAAGTCTTCGAAACTGGTATAGCCTTCTTTTTCAAAATTTTTATTGCGATCTATCAGTACAGTTATGTTTCTTCTAATTTAAATATCTATTTTGTTTACAGCAGTTCATCATTTCCTTACAAACGATTTGAATGCGTTATTTATCATGACAAATGCGCCAGGACGGATTGCTTTCAATTGAGCCGATCGAGAAGGATGGCTCCACTGAGTAAAGAGTTGGCGGGATTGATCCTACCTTATGATCATTATGGATCTCATCTAGACTTTAAAGGTATTCAAATTTATTTTTAATGTCAACTGTTTATCAAAATACAATATATATATACAAGGCTTAAGGAGTTAATTATCTGCATTACGACTTATATTTAAGGCAGGACAGTGAATCTTCTTTTGGAGAAACGGAACTTTGAATTTGCTGGAAAGAGCTGTGCATCGGTCTTTTCAGGTCTGATGATTGACCAGTTTCCAACGGTGGCCGAATATATCGATCCAGACAAAAAAACATAGCTTGATGTCCATCATCTCTTATCAAAGGATCAGGACTGCCTCTTATATGCGCACCAGTCGATATTTCACGCAAATTGTGAAATGTGAAGGTCCCGGATGTTGCGCTTTGAAAAGGAGCTCTTACTTCCATGTTATTCCTGGTCAATTTCTGCCTCCACCTTTTCCAATTAGCCGGTCAGAAGCTGGCTTAAAAGCTGTATTCATTTCAGACGTTGCCAGCAAGAATCGTTTTCCTTCTGCATTTTTTCTTATTGCTTCCAATATTTAGAGCACCATTGCTCGATCATTGAAATCATTCAAACCTCCTCCTTACGATCAGTTTTGTCCCTCTGTGCAATCAAGTTTGTCTCAGAAAATCTGCAAGCACTGTAACTTGTACTTTTCCTCCCAAATCATGCTCAAAAAGCATGTCAACTTTACTCATTCCAATGCTATTAACTGAATGGCTGTTAGTCTTTTGCAAGTCAGGCCTGTTCGCATTGCCGCCAAGCGCAAAAGAAAGCTAATGGTCGTAGTTGCAGTAGAAGAGAACGCGGCCTTTGCTGAATGGTTTGATGAGCACAAAATCGAAACGGAGGGCCTTCATATTCCGAATGATTCAACTATTTCAGACGAACCGGACTGCTCTTTTACAATCATATCAATTGACAATCACTTAAAAATTCCTTGGATAGATGATGAGAGAGGCAAATTCCCATGATACACTTTGATTAAATTTAATATGTCGGATAAGACTAAAGTAATATTGAATAATTTTTTTTTTCAGAAAGGCAAAAGAACAAAAATATACGTGGAAATACCTAATCAGGTTCTGAATGATATTTATAAGGGGAGGGGGAGGTCAATTTTATGACGTTTTTTTTAAGGGGGGTATAGGAAAAATAGACAATCGGTGAAAAAGGAAGGATGGGTGGGGGGGGGGGTGGGAGAAGGGTTCAAAAAATGCATAAAAATGGTGACGTTTTTTCTTGAAGGCTCCTAAACTCAAAACAAAGTGCAAAATGCAATAATATTTTGCAATTAACAATAATACAATAATACATTTAATCATTATCACTAACTACTCTAAATCATGGGTAACAACTTAGTATAAGTTAATTAGTAACACCACAGATTATATGATACTAGCTCTGTTCACTCGGGATGTAAACAAAAACCACAGTAATACAGTTCTTTAGTAATACTGCCGTATTATACTGTATAGAAGATTATCTTCTATACCGTGCAAAAACTATGAGTATTATCACCAGGACAAAATCAGTGTAACCACAGTGCAGGCATAAAGTTCTTATTAAGTATGATATCATTACGGTTTACGATCTTTATCAAACGGACAATTTTTTAATTAAATTATTAATTAATGTATTATTTAGAAAAAAATACGAGCTATGGGGGAGGAGGCGAAAAAAAGGGCAATTGAATTAACTCAAATACACCCTTGCTCCTGGTCCCCCCCCCCCTTCCACACACATATACACACAGAAACTTTTTTTTTAAAAGGATTTTTTTTTTCTTTAAAGAAAATTCTAGATATAGAGGACTTTTTTATAAATTGGCGATTGTACCTCTCCACTTCGAAACCCGTGTCGTCGGCCCTGTATTGTGAAGTAGATTATAAAAATTTTAGAAAGCCCCCTTTAAAAAACAGTTTTTTTGGTATTTTGTTGAGTTTTTTTATTACAATTTTAAGTAGCAACTATAACAATATGTTTTCAAAATTTTCTAAAATTGTTTTATCCTATTATTTGCTAAGCATATTGAAGTTTATTGCCATAGCAAGCTTTGTTTAAAGCTAAACATAACTCCATCCTTGAAGGGGAAGGGGTAGTTGGTAAAATGCGAAATGTGAACTGTAATATTAGTTGTTAATGATGTTGTATTTTTTTTTTCCGTTCACCATTGAAATGTTTATTTTGTTATATATTTTACGGACTTCAAGCAGAAGCATAAATTATATTTAATTTAAAAGAAAAACAGCCTAATTTAAACAAAATGTTTCAAATACCATTATATTTGACTTTAAAAAAAAACTGACTAGCAAACGTTTTTTTAAATATCTTGATTATATACAGTTATATTAGCTGATGGCCACTATAGTGGTCATTAAAATATAATGGCTTAGTTAGCAAAAAAGTTCAAACTTTACCGGTTTGCATTTCGCGGTTTGCGGTTCGCATTTTACTAATTACCTGGGAAAAAGGCTTTTTTCAATATCTTTTAAGTGGCCTACGAGTTGTAAAATTCTAAAATTGTATATAAAAAGACTTAATTAAATATTTACAGTACATTACAATTTTTCTTAATTTAACGACGTTATTAATTAATGAAAGGCAAAAAGTAAAGTAACATCTTTGCTAAGATTGAACTATTTTAAAATATAGTTGGCAATAAAAATAAAAAATTAATGATTTCGAGGTCAATAACTCCGCCGCTATGTTTAAATAAGTGCTTTTAAGAGTCTCACTCACCACAACCTTGCTAGGGCACTTGACTTTAGAATTAAATTAATTATAAAGTTATACAATATTTTAAAATGGTTTAGGGTAGATTTGGGTAATATGAGCACCTTGGTAATATTAGCATAATTGAACATTTCTTAGATGTAAGCAGTAAAGCTAAAGTTGCTTTGTATTTTTTGATTCGATTTTTTGTGGTGATAACAGGAATCAGTACCATTAGCGTAAATTTATATGCAGTAATTAGCGACTATCATCTAATTAAAATGCTGTTAAATTTTTTGCGTTGTTAAAATGGTATCATCGCGCATGAATAAATCTGTGGCGCGAAATTTTGGCGCTAAGATAATGAAGTTAATTTTTTATAAAGAAAAATATGTTAACTAAAAATCCACTCCATTTTTGTTTGAAAAACAATGTATAGAAACATTTATTTTTGACTTAATTTAAATTTGCCACTTTTGTGTAATACGAGCATGCTCATTTACACAGTGTTTTTTTATTGAAATTACCTAGTTTAAAGTCCTAACATAGTAGTGGTTTTAATTGCTTTTTAAATAAAAACAAAATATAGTAAAAAAGTTCAATATTTTATTAATATTAAATATTTTTCTGTAATTTAAATTCAAAAAATTTGAATTTTTATCGTAACAAAGAAGTTGAACAAATATGGTGTTTTATTAAAGTAAGTGGTGAATTTATTGTATGTGGTTGTATATACAGACCAGGAAACAATGATCTTAAAAACTGTCGTCTTTTAACTAATTCTATTTAAAGAAGTTATAATTATTTTATTAAAAACAAAAAATACACTGACGTCTTGATTTGTGGCGATTTTAATTTTCCATCTTTAAATTGCAAATGGAACAACGAGTATCAAAGTGTTAGTGTCGGACCAACAGAGTCTTTATTTATCAATTGTATTCAAAAAACTTATTTAACGCAGCATGTTATAAAACCAACATTTCAGTTAAAATTAAAAATTATACAAATATTCTAGATCTAATTTTAACAGCAATTTCGAATATCAAGTTTAGCTCACACTGAGCCTTTAGGTGACACCCAAAGAGGTCATCAAGTTCTGAATTTTAACTTCAACACCATGCCAAATGATCAAATGGATATAGAAAATTCAATCAAAACCACAAAGCTACTATTTAGAAGAGGAGATTATAAAAAATTCACAGAGTTTTTGAATAGCCATAATTGGAGCAAGAAATTAAAAAATTTAGACGTCAATCAGAGTTATTTAAAGTTTATTAATATTTACGAAAAGGGATGCGATGAATGTCTACCTAAACTTAAATCGAACAAAATAAATTTCAGAAGCAATAAAAGATCTTTACGGATGAATGGATAACTTTAGCACGAAATAAGACCGAAAAGAAACCTTTGGTTTCGTTACAAATTATTAGGTTTTAAAAATAAAGAAGTAAATCAAGAATATAAAGAAAAAAATAAAAGAGTAAAAAATCGAGTTAAAAGTAGTATAAAAGCTTACGAAAAGAAAATCGCAGCAGAATCAAATAAAACAGTTTATGGCAAACTATTTAAACAGGTTCTTCTGCTCTGTATTTACAGATGAAAATCTTAAAGTTATTCCATTATGTGAAAGTGTAACAAATTTAATATGTCCGATTCCTTTATTCAATGAAACTGATATAGCAAACAGATTATATTAAACTTAATGTAAACAAATCTCCAGGAAGTGACAAAGTTTACCCATTAGTTCTAAATAATTGCGCAGAAAGTCTTAGCAAATCGTTAGGCATTATTTTCAACAAATCGCTAGAACCGGAAACACTACCAGAACTTTGGCTTGAAACAAACATTACACCGTTGTTTAAAAAAGGGGATCGCTTAAAGGCTGACAACTACAGACCAATCTATTTAACCTCAATAGTATGCAAGCTAATGGAAAGTTTTTTCAGAGATACAATAATGTAACATCTTCTTGATAACAATTTAATAAACAAAGACCAACATGATTTATAAAAACAAAAAGCTGCATTACAAACCTGCTAAAAACCTTAGATATTCTTATTGATCTTAAGAAAAAGGTGTCTGTGCTGATATTGCCTTTTTAGATTTCGCAAAAACTTTTGACTCTGTTGCACATAAAAGATTAATTCTAAAATCAGAGTCAATCGGAATAAAGGGGTTATTGTGTCATTTTTGAATAACAGAAAACAAAGAATAGTTCTTGGGAAATATGTATCAGAATGAGAAACTGTAAAAAGTGGAGTACCGCATGGATCAGTTCTTGGTCCTTTACATTTTGTAATTTTCATCAATGACTTAACACAGGGTTTAAATAACAAAGCTAAATCATATGCAGATGACACAAAAGTGATGGCAAAAATAAAAAAAAATGATAAAAATTTGCATAACAATTCCCTTCAAGACGATTTGGATTATCTCTTCGAATGGTCGACTAAATGGCTAATAAGCTTTTATAGTGATAAATGCAAGATAATGCACATAGGTCATGATAACCCAAAAATTAAATACACACTAAAATGCAATACTGAAGAATTAGGAATCTCTAGAAAATATTTTAAAGAGACATAGTTAGAACAAGACTTAGGTGTATATATTTCAAATGACTTAAAATGGGAACATCATATTGAGTCTATTGTTAACAAAGCTAATAGTAAGTTGGGGTTAATAAAACACGCGTTATATGGACATAAATGATATGAAACTATTATACTATTATACACTCGTGCAACTTCACTTAGAGTATGTATTTCAAATATGGAACCCATACTACGCCAAAGATAATAATCTTATAGAAAGATTTCAAAAATGAGCAACTAAAATTTATTTCCCAAAAAGTATTAGCTATGAACAAAGGTTACAAAATATGGAGCTTTCAACATTGGTTGATAGAAGGTTGCGAGGTGATCTAACTCAGATGTTTAGATTTTAAAACAATATTGATAAAATAAACTGGCATAATGAACCTGAAAGAATAACTAATACTAGGAGAGGACATGATCAGAAATTAAAAAGACAATATGTAAGAAACTGACCATCTAGGCATATTTTCTTCACCTACCGTGTTGTAGAAGCTTGGAATATTCTAGATCAAGATGTTATTAATGCAACTTCTGTAAATGATTTTAAAAACAAACTAAAACGCTTTAATGAAAAACGGCTGTTATGGTCTAACATCTACTGTCTGTGGTCTGGGTAATATGAGCATTTTTGCTTCTTTTTTAAAACCTCTGTGTTTTTAAGAAAAAATTTCGGGTGCCCAAATATCTAAGTGGATCATGAGTAGGGATCCCTAAAAATTGTTTATATGCAAAAATTTTGGATCCAGAATTATTTTTAAAAATATTCCAATTTTCGCTTATGGTGCTCATATTTCCCTAATCTACCCTAATTGTATACCCTATTTTTCAACTAACACTGCCAATTGGGCAATTTGTGTGTGTTTTTTATAAGTATTGTGCCAAGCAAATTAATTTACTGAACATTTAGATCAATTGTGTTTTATATTTTCATTTTTTGATAAATTATTATTATCTAACACAGCTAGTGCATTTATAACATGTACCTTTTATAAAAATGTTTTAAATGCAATCTTTACACATAAAAAATCTTTGTTTCTTTAAAACACAATACAAAATATTTTACATCGTATTTGAGAAAAGTAAAAGCTAGAAATGAATTGATGTATACAAAAACGCTCTATGTCATAAAAACTATTTTTAAGTCAGACAACTTTAACTATGTATAACATATATATATATATCACAAATTTTGATATATTTTTTAACAAATCTAATATTTAAAGATGTCAAATAGCACCCAGATTTTTTTTTTGAATTTATTAAAGTAATAATTTTGGATTTAATAAGTTTTTTCTCGTTCCCCGAAAAAATTGTTTTTATGACTAAAACGTTTTTGTGTACATCGATTCAAATGCGTTCTACGCAAGCTAACTTGGAAAACATCATTTCAACTTTACTCTACACAAGCTAACTTGGGAAATATCTACTTTTCGTTGTTCCACAAAAGAAATATATATATATTTTTTCTTTTTTTTATTACAAAATAATAAATATTTACAATTTTTTCTTTAAAATTACATTAACTCAGGTTTTATAGTTTTACAATATATAGTTTTTAAAAATGTTCGTAAATATAAATATTTTCTATTTTTTATTTATTTTATTATATATTTTTTGAATATTTTATTTTTTATTTTTTTGTGTGTTTTGATTTTATATTTTTTTGTGTTTTTTGGTTTTATATTTTTTTGTATTTTTTTCTTTTTTATTTTTTTACCATTGTGCGGAAAGAAATCGAGAGTTTAAATTAAGTTAAAAAAAGGAGAAATTCTAAAATAAGTTAAAGAAAGATACATAAGAAAAAAAAGATTTATATCAAAGCAAATTAAAAAGAGTTACAGGACTTTTACATAAACATTACGTTACGAGCACTATAGATAAACACTTATAATAATAATTTTGTTGTATAACATAGGAAAAATTGCAAGAGGGAAAGAAATCTTTACTAAACATACAACGAGCAGTTGTTTTATTTTAGCTCATATGTTTAGTTTCAGATTTCCATTTTCTACTTGACAGAAAAAATTTTTAATACAAAAATACTCACAGAAAATGTCCGCGGTGTTTCTACGGACATGATAATTATATTTTAAGGTAATAATATTCCTGATGTTTCTAATTATTACCCTGATCACTGTCATTGGGTCAATTTTCATGTTACTAAACATGTGGTCGCATCTACTGTTCCATATTGCACTCATGATGGTTTGAGTGAGGGTCAACAGCAGCTGCGAAGTGGGGTTTTTCTTCGATAAGCTCGCTATTTTAATCGAGAAAATCGAATTTATCGGAGAAAAATTGTTTCGGGAAGTCAAGGAGTTATATACATGTTTAAAATACTTCCAAATTTCAACAGAAGGAGGACAGTAGGCAAAGATATGGATGTTGTCCTTGATTTGACCACAAGTTCTACATTTGTTATTTTTGACGATCTGTTGCCTTGTGCTTTTGGCTAGCAAGGCCGCAAAAGCTAAACTGTTGTGTAAAAAATGAATTTGGATGTTTTGAGTTGGTCCGCATGCGTGGGAGGTGAAGTTTTTTTTCCAAATTTGGGTCCACGGCATTGTTGTTTTTGTTGAACTTTTCCTGAAAAGTTCTGCTAGCACGACTGTCTTTTTGTTTTTCGCCACTTCAAAGTAAATTTTTTTTGTTGTTTTTAGGGGGATGTTAAAAAAGGGACCCGTTTTTGCCTAATATTTCGATTGTTGTTTTGTAGTACTGAGACGTTTTGTTGTCCTAGTGTTTTGGAAAATTGTTCTGCTTTAAAAAGTTCCAGCTTTGGTTTTGGTTTGTAAGTTTTATAAGTGAACTCGCCAACCAATACTTTGAAAGTAGTAATAATCATGAGCTTTGTCCTCTTCCCATTCTTTCAGTTGAAAGAGTGTTTTGAGGCGAAGTGCAAGACTTTGCTCCTTCGGTGATAAAATTCCTAGACCCCCGCTTTTGACGGGTAAAAAAAGTGTCTCTCTCTAGACCGGATTGAAATTGGTCTTTTGCCACGGATTTTCGAAAATGGCTCTGTGCAGACGTTCTATCGCCTATTCGGGAACGGGCAGCACGTTTGCCAAAAACCACACTTTTGACATTGCTAACATATTTATCAACATAGTCTTTCCCCTAAGTGACAAAGTATGTAGTCCTAGAAACTTTTTTTTCTCTATTTTGTTTAGAGTTACTAACCAGTTGAAATTGGTAGTATCGCTCAGTCTGGTGTAAAAAGTAACACCTAATATTTTGAAACCGGTGTTGTTGTTCCACTCTAGGTCGTCCAATTCCGGGTACATTTCAGGATCAAAACCCCCAAGGACACGACCCTTGGTTTTTGAGGCATTGATCACTGAACCACTTGCTTTTTCAAACAGTTTTATCTTTTCGAAAAAAAAGCGGACTGATTTTACGTCCCTGGTTGCTGTATTTTGAGGGGTTTTTTGTATTTTGAGGGGTTTTTTGTATTTTGAGGGGTTTGCTGTATTTTGAGGGGTATTGCTGTATTTTGAGGGGTTTAGGTGTACCTGGTAACGGGAAAGCCTCTATTCTGCTGTCTGCTCTGACCACCAAAGCGAGAGCTTCGGCGACAAAAACATACAGCAAGAGAGAGAGGGGGTCGCCCTGTCTAACTCCTCTTTCCGTAAGAAAAGGAGGCTGACAGTAAACCGCAATTCAGAACAGATGCCGAAACTTCTGAATATAAGGTGTTGACAAAAGATACAAAATTTTCTCCCAGATTAAATTTTCGGAGAATCTGAAACAGAAACGCACGATCGACTTTGTCAAACGCCTTATCTTAGTCTATTGACAAAAATGAAACTAGGTAGATTTCTAAATTCCGCGTAATCTATAAGATCACGGACTAAATGTAAACTTGAGAATATTGTTCTACTTGGGATTCCGCAAGTTTGATTTGGCTCTATAATTTTCCCCATTACTTTTGCAAATCTTGGGGCCAGCGCTTTTGTGATTATTTTGTAATCAGCGCCGACTAAGGATATGGACCTCCAGCTTTCGATTTTCGACCTATGGACCTCCAGCTTTCGATTTTCGACATTCGACCTTCCAACGCCGATTAAGGATATGGACCTCCAGCCTTTACATTCGGTTAGATCTCCTTGTTTGGGAATCAGTGAAATAGTTGATTTTTTCATAGAGTGGCTGGTATTTTTTTTTACGAAAAGTATTTCGTAGGCAAGTTCTTCAAAATCTTTTTCTAAAGTGAGCCAAAAGGTTTTATAAAATTCAGCTGGAAATCCGCGATTTTCCGTTTTCAAATTTAAAAAGGCTTCTTTTAATTCCACACCTGTTAGGCGGGTATTTAAAAATTGATTTTCATCATCACTTAAACGTTTAGTGATGTGTGACCAGACATAATTTCGGCTGTCATTGCATAAACTAGTTTTGGTGTAAATGCTTTTATAGTATGAATCTATTTCACCAGGTTCACTCGTCAATGTGCCGTCATTCTTGCGAATTTCGGTAATAGACTTGTTCCGCTGTTGAACTTTTTTCTAAATCATACAAAAAATTTTGAAGATTTTCCTCCATCTTCGAATAGTTTTTGTTTCGTGCGAGTAAATGATTAAAAGAAATATACGTAAAAGTAAAGCTTAAGCGTTTTTTTGCTTATGGGGCATTCCACGTCAAGTGGAACCACCAATCTGACTTTACCGACTTGGATTTTGATGAAAATTGGCTCACATGTTGGGCATATGGACAGAAGAAAAACATGTAAATTTTGATTTAGGTCAATTATTTTTTGAGATATGACAGTTCAAAGTTTTGACTTTTACACTTGACCTTAGTTATTTAAAACGTCACAATTTTTTTGCTATTATACTTAGGAAGTTGATTTTGGTGGCAAACAGAAGCTCTTGCTTAGACGAGCAACTTTGTGTCTATACAAAAAAGTGATAAGTTGAATAAAAAAAAAGTTATTGGTCATTTGGTCAATTGACCTTTGACCCTGGTCGATGGCAAAGGTCAAAAGTCATAATTTTTTTTTTACAGATTAATTTTTTTATTGCGGATGTCCCATGAAAAAATCTTTTTGGGATTCCCATAAACAGCTTTGGAATAATATTAAAGTATAAGTAGGTTCTAAAAATTTAATATTTAAATACCTTGAAATTATACAGTATTTTAAGGTTATTTATTGAATGTAGGCCCTAGGTTATATAATAGCTACCATATACCAATTTACTATGATTTGGTGATACTTGGCCCTTATATATATATATATATATATATATATATATATATATATATATATATATATATATATATATATATATATATATATATATATATATTTATATTTACATATATATATTTAAATGTATATATATATATATATATTTATATTTATATTCATATATATATATATATATATATGTATGTATATATATATATATATATATATATATATATATATATATATATATATATATATATATATATATATATATATATATATATATATATATAGATGAATATATATATATATATCTCTCTGAAGGAGAAAAGTTGACTTAGACCATGAGGGTGAAGAAAGTTCATGGTTACTTCTCTTTTTTCTGGATTGCTGTCCAACACACAACCTATCCACCAATGTTCATCATACTCTACAACCATGTAACCAGTAATTGAACTGAAGTTGAGCGGGCAAACATTCTGTGATGTAATTTTTTCAATTCTAGACACAGAACTGGAACTATAATCTTGTACTTGAAGTTCATTCGTGGATAATTGTTTAAAGCAATGAAGTTTTTGGGTACCAGGAATCGTTTTAGCATTCGAGAATCTTTCCTTTAATATTGTGGATTCGATTTGCCAATCATTTGCAGTGAGGTATTCAAAGGAAATTCCATGATTATTTTCTTTAGCAAAAGTATATAATTAATAAGTGGTCATTATTTGATCATGGTATGGACGTTGTAAGCTTGCTTTTGCTGCTTCACGTTTAACAGTTCCTCCAACTCCATCACAAGGGCCCTTACCATGACTTGTGGCAAAGAAATGCCATTCAGCTGGAATACCAAAATCCTCTTTGTGATAGCACAGATTTATGAAATTCTTGCAGTTTTTGTATTGTGCTGCACAGCCATCACTAAAATATGTTATTTTTAATACCTCAAATTTCACTTTTAAAAAATTAATTAGTTTACGTTGAAAAAGATGAACTGCAATTGTGTCATGAGTATTACATTCCAAAATCAGCACATAACTTCCGTGACATAACTTTTCTTCATATTTATAATAAAAAACAAAAGGATGTAAAGTTGCTTGATTATTTGTCCAATAATATCCCTGTGCTGCATCTTGTATAACAAATGCATAATTTTCTGAAAAATCACCAATAACCAGAAATTCTCCATCTGATAAATTGTTTTTTCTTCCAGTCTAAATATCTTGCCTGCTCTTGAGCAATAAATCATGCCTTGTAAGTGATTTCAAACTCCCTAAAAATCTTTCAATAAATTCATCAGTGAATTGTATAAAGGTTTGAAGCTGGGACCTATTTGTTGTAGTCCACTGTTTAAACTCAATTTCTTTAACTCCTTTAATTTCAAAGCATTGCAACAGCCGTTCCTTTAGCATAGCAACTCCAGGGCAATTTTTACACTCGCCTAGAGGACATGCTGGTAAGGAATGATTGCATTGGATTTTTGCCAAAGCATGTTTCTAGTTCTTAATAAGGGTTTCTAGTTCATCTTCTAGTTGTAAATCATCCATATGTGATCCGACTATCATGAGTTTAACATTTTGATGAATGGTACATACACACACAGTGAGTACCACTTGCTTCTGCAAAGATACATTTTTTTGGACGTAGCTCTGCAAACTTTGAAAACCCAATTCTGATATTTGGATACTTTTCTAAAAATAATTGATAAACTTCCTTTAAATTACTTAAAACTAATCCTTTCTGAATTTGTTTTCTTTCCCCATTTTCCATAACAGATAGAAAATCTTTTTTTCCAGGCATTACACGGCTAACAGTGTCAGAGTAATAAAACTCTTTTACCATATCTTTCACATGTACAGGTAGTGATTTCCCTTTTTTTGGGTTAAGGGTAGATAAAACACTTTTGATTATTAAAACTTCTTTTGCTTGAGATACAAGTCGATGCGAACAATTAAATTCTCTCATCACTTTTCGATTACTCCATTGAGCAATATATATTGTCAAAAACAGGATCTTTTCACTCTTACTTTGTGTTGATTTATACTTATCCTGAAGCACTTTAACAATGTCATCAACACATGTGTTATTTTTAGTTGCTTCATATTCATCATCCTCTAAAGTATCAATTTCATCTGAATTAGTAGATAAAAGGTCTAATTTCCTTTTTACAAGTTTTTTAAGCTTTTTCTTTTTCTCCGGAATATAACTTTTAACAGTTTGTAACTTGCGTTTATCCAAGGGTGAATCACCGAATAACAAGGATTTATTAAAAATATAAATTTATACTTCGTGGCACATATAATTTTCATCTCCCTTGTCACTACAAATATCTTGAGATCTGGAATTGACTTGAGAATCTGACTTTGTTTTACAACTTGCAGAATTTTTATCATCACATAATCCTATTTCGGAAGGTAAGCCAGTGATCCTCTTTCGGCAAGTATCACATAATTTTGCTCCAGCCATAAGTTTTGAGGGATACATAGCTACTTGCCGACTAGTGGCTACCCTCAAGGTTTTATATTGTTTTTTTTTATGGTGTTGGAAAGCATCATAACAACAGTGTTGTCTCTTCTTTAACTCTTTTACTTGTGCTTGAAATGCCATTTTTAATCTAAATTTAATTTGAAAGTTGCTAAAAACTAATTCCTAAGTTTGTTCTATTAAAGTTGGTGAATTAAAATTATTACGTATACGTGGTAAAAGTCACGTAGATAAACGTGATGAAAGTCACGTATTCATTTATGGTTTTTAATGACTATTGTTGTTTTATAATTGTCATGGGAATTATAACTTTGTATTTATATACGATTTTATGTAATAAAACAGAAGGTTGAAAAACGCTCAGATAGTTGTTTTAAATATATATATATATAAACGAATACAAGAATGCAACAAAGTTGTCTTTTGATGACTAATTCAATGGAAATGAATTGATTATTTTAATATAAATATATATAGCTTTAAGCCTCATATAATTTAATACTGACTTAGTATGTATTTATAGTACTAGTAATTAAATTACAACCTAGAAAATAAAAGAAAAAAAAAGGAAATAGTTAATAATATATATTTCCAATAGGCTATTTACAGAAAATGACCTCAAAATATCGCATTTGTAAGGCAAATAAATATAAAATTTTTAGAACCTACTTATACTTTAATATTATTCCCAAAGCTGTTTATGGGAATCCCAAACAGATTTTTTCATGGGACATCCACAATAAAAAAAGCAATCTGTAAAAAAAAAATTATGACTTTTGACCTTTGCCATCGACCAAGGTCAAAGGTCAAATGACCAATAATTTTTTTTAATTGAACTTATCACTTTTTTGTATAGACACAAAGTTGTTTGTCTATGCAAGAGCTTCTGTTTGCCACCAAAATCAACTTCCTAAGTATAATAGCAAAAAAGTTATGACATTTTAAATAACCAAGGTCAAGTGAAAAGGTCAAAACTTTGAAAGGTCATATCTCAGAAAATAATTGACCTAGGTCAAAAAAATTTACATGTTTTTCGTCTGTCCATATGCCCAACATGTGAGCCAATTTTCATCAAAATCCGAGTCGGTGATGTTGAATTTGACCAAACAGTGGTTCCACTTGACGTGGAATGCCCCTTATTTAAAAGAATACACGTTTTTATAATTGATTATCTTGATTATAAAATTTGATGATATGTTGAATATTTTCGCTTGTGGGTGTTTATTATTTTATATTTTTAACTGAAATATTTATAGAATATTTATAGAATACGCAAATACTACGCATATTTATGAAACAAAGAAATGAATTTTATAAAACTACATAATTTTATTGCGATAAAATTTTTTTTAAAGTTTCCAGAAATTTTCAACCCTTTATCAAAATTTTCCGGAAACTTTCGACATTAATTTTTTGTCTCTTTAATTTCAATTTAAAAAAAAAATTTTTAAACAGTAATAACATTTAAAAAACTGCTGTTTTACTGTTACTGTTAAGCAGTGTTGAGAAACTCAAAAATAAAATTATGATAACCTGTTTTTTTTACTTACCGGGGTAAGTAAAAAAAAAAACAATGTAACGACAAACTTGATTTTTTCAGGAATATGTCATAAAATTCATGAATATAAAGAAATCAAAAAGTTCCTCTTTTGTTGACGTCCTAAGGCAGTTGACTAGACTTGCCTAATGACAAATGCATCTAAGACAAGGTCATGTTCGCTTTTGTGCGCAAAAATATTAAAAATTCTTGTGAAATAAATAAAAGTTTGTGAATAAATAAAGTCAAATAATTTTAAAGATAATATAGAAACATTTAAAAAACCTACGAATCCACTAACTGAAAAGATCTTACCAATATTAAGTATATTAAGTATGGCGGAAACACTCCAAGAAATAAAAAACGTGATGAAAGAAATGCTGGATGATTTTAAAAAGGAAACTGAAGTTTTATTTAAAAACCAAAAAAAAAACTGTAATTGCTGTTGTTCCCAGCGGGCACACGACGTTGGAATAACGTTGAAATAACTAAATAAGAATTAATAATGAATTTTTAAACGAAAAAATCCGTAACCTTGAAGATAGATTGCGAAGAAGTAATTTAAGAATTGATTGAATATGTGAAGACGAAGTCGAATCTTGGGAGGCAACCAAAGAAAAGGTTCATTCATTTTTTATTCAAAAACTGGGTTTAAAGGACATTGAAATTGAACGTGCACATCGCACCGGGACAAAAAAATTGGACGTCCAATTTTAAAAGAATCGACTCGTCTCAGAGGAACAAGCATTTATGTAAATAAAGATTTTTCGCGCGAAACGGTTGCAATCAGAAGAAAATTGTTTGCGGAAGTGAAAGAATGACGTTTAAACGGTGAGAATGTTTCGGTTCGATACGATAAAATTATTTCTTTTGAAAATAATGTTTTTAAAAACGCTCTAAATAAATAATCGAATTACGCATTCTTAAAAAGAAACCTTACGTAACCTAATTTTAACAACCGTGACTTTATTTAATGATTTTGAATCCATTACTTTTAATTTTTTCGAAGGAAACCGCTTTTCCTCTGATGATAACATCCAGGTAATTTTTTTGCGATACATTTACGGATTGTGCTTATTTTATCCGAAAGAATTAGAAGCTTTTTTTTTTCAGAATGCAAATAAAAAAATCGAATTAAAATTTTCCTATCAATATCAGAAGTTTAAATAGGAATTTTGAAAATCTTTTAGGTTTTTTAGAAGAAACAATAAATCTTTTTAATATCATTTGTTTAACTGAAACATGGGTTACATTAAACGATTTTGACAATAATTTTAATATTTCTCATTTTAAAATTATCTCACAAGAAAGAAAAATGAATAAACAGGGAGGACTTTTAATTTATGTTCATGAAAATATCTTTTATAATATGAGAAATGATTTGAGCGTCTCCGATGGGCGATAAAGAAGTTTTAACAATTGAACTTTTACTTGAAAAAACAAAAAATATTATTCTATGCTGTTGTTATCGACCGCCTGACGGCGCAAGCGAAAACCAAAGCGTGTTTTTACAACGTTTCGTGAAAACAAGTGACGCAGGAAAAAAAAAAAGTTTTTTAATTGGAGACTTTAATAAGAATTGTTTTCTTTATAACGATGACCATAAAGTTAAAAAATTTTATGACACAATTTTTGAAACAGGATCTATGCCCTTAATTAATCGTCCTACTAGGGTAACAATAGACTCGGCTTACCTAATAGATAGTATCATTACATTTTTAATAAAGACATTTTTAATAAAGATTTTAATAATGACATTTTTAATAAAGATATTCAAAAAGATATCATAAAAACTGATATATCCGATCATTTTCCTATATTCCTGATTTTAAACTCAAATTTAGAAAAAAATATAAACACTCCAATAGTTGTAAAAAAACGTATTTTCAAACAAAAAAATCTTGAACTATTTAAAGATCAGCCATGTTTACTCCTTAGGAATCATATTGATTTTAATGACAACGCAAATAACATTTATGAAACATTTTATAAAACATGGTTTTCTGTTTACGACGCTAATTTTCCAACTGTGGACAAAATAATAAAAAAAAAACAAAAGCTCAAAAAGCCCCTGGATTACGAAGGGATTATAAAAAATCGCCAAAAATCAAACAGAAGTTATATATTAAATATCTAAAAACAAAAACATCAGTTAGCGAAAAAATATATAAAAACTACAAAAATCTATTTCAAAAAATAGGTAAAAGCCTAAAATGAAATTACTACTCAGAACTAATTGTTCTTTTTAAAACATGTTGTTTTTAAGTTTTTAAAGCTTCTAATAATCAAGGAATATACCCAGACCAATTAAAAGTTGCTAAAGTTACTCCTATCTTTAAAGAGAGTGACAGATCAAATATTAGCAACTATCGTCCAATCTCTGTTCTTTCGGTATTTTCAAAAATTTTGGAAAGAATAATGTCTAATAGAATTTACATACATTTCAACAAAAATAACTTACTATATAACAAACAATTCGGCTTTAAAAAAGGTAACCCAACATGCAATAACCCTGTTTGTGCATGAAACCTCGAAATCTTTCGAAAAATCACAGTACTTGTTAGGTATCTTCATTGACCTATCAAAAGCTTTCGATACAGTAGATCATTATATTTTACTACAAAAAATATTATGGAATTAAAGGTTTAAAGTTTTTTTGCTTTAAAATGGTTTAGAAGCTACTTAACAAAAAGAAAACAATTTGTAATTAGTAACGACGGTTATCAAAATAATTATCCTGATATTGTATATGGTGTTCCTCAAGGTTCAATCCTCAGACCTCTACTTTTTTTAATATATATAAATGATTTGAATAAAGCTTCTAACCGTATAAGTATCATGTACGCAGATGATACCAATCTATTCCTCTCAAGCAGTAATATTTAATAACTCTTTACCACTATGAATAAAGAATTAAAACATATATCAAATTGGTTTAAATGTATTAAGCTAACTTTAAATATTAACAAAACCAACAAAAAAACCAAAAACTTTTGGACAAATATTCCATTCGTATGCAAAAAAACGATTTTCACCAACAATCTTGCCGCAACATTATATCGACGAAATTGAAATAAAAAATGATTCCGTTACAAAATTCTTAGGCGTTTATCTCGATGAAAACATCTTCTATAATCAACACATTAATTATGTATCTATTAAAATTTCAAAAAACATTGGGATCCTATATAAAGCTCGTAAAAAAAAAAAAGTTTTTTAATAAAAGTTGCTTAAGACAACTTTATTACTCTTTTATTCACAATTACATAAATTATGCTAACACTGCTTGGGGGAGTACTGTAAAAAGTTAAAACTTCTTTATCGTCGTCAAAAACATGCGATCTGCATAATTAACTATGCTGATCGTTTTACACATACAAAACCTATTTTTACTGAAATAAGATTATTAAACTTATTTGAACTCTAAGTTTTTAAAGTTTTATGTTTTGTATATTTATGGAGAAATCATTTATCCCCTACCGCTTTTAATAATATTTTCAAACTCAAACCTAACAACAAACACTTTATGAGGATCAAAAATTCTTTAAATGAGCCGTTTTGTCAGACAAAATTTAATCAATTTTGCATTGTTTCTCGTGGACCCCACTTATGGAATAATATTGTTCCGCGGAATTTCGATCAACCAACTTCCTTATAATTTTTTCAAGCTCAATCTAAAAAAATGTATTCCTTCACTTGATCATATACTCAGATACTTCTAATATTTTGAAAATTGTTATTCAACTTGGGTTTTATAACTTTTTTTTAATTTTTACTTTATTTTATTGTATGTTATACTTGTCTTTATTTTGCTTGCTTGTATCTTGTAAGGTTGCGACTACAAGGTCTTGTGATCGTCTTTCAGATCCTAGCTTATGTTTAATTGTTAGCAGTTTATATATGTGCGCATCTATACATGTGTAAGTGTATATATGCTTATATTTTATTATATTATATATGTGAGTGTTTTTATTATTTTAATTATGCTGATATTAGAACTTTTTAAATTGTAACACCATATATACGGCATATAATTGTACTGTGACATTTTAATGTTAGCGAAAATAAAAAAAAAAAAAGGTCAAGAATACACAGTACAGAAGTAATATATTTCCGGTTTTACTGACTGCTTCTATGAATTAGTAAAAGCATATCTGTTAACACAAAAATCTTTAAAAATCTATTGCATTCATTTCAGAATACATAAAGAAAAGTACATGAGTACAGGTGTGTGCTTTATGTAAATTTTATGCAAAGTTCACTTTTGTACTAATGTAATAAACATAAACAAAAATATGCAAGTTTTTTAGTTTCTGTACAATTAGGGAAAAGGCGCCTATGATGGCATACTTAACTTTGAACATTATTTTGAACAGTATCTTGAAAAGCAAAAATAAAAATTTTGGTTCATTTTTTGTTACATGTAGAACAATAATAACCCAAGGAGTTTTCATTATTTTTATTTTTTTTATAAGAATGACTACTTATTTAAAAAAAAAAGCACAAGTATGCCATCTTGGGCAACTACTGCTCCTATGATGGCATAGGTTAGCATGAAGGGTAACTTGACGATTTCATTTAACCTTAAAGTCTTTCCTCAGAAATGCCAGATTTAACGCTTAACCATCCTAATTTACCCTTTTATGTTACACAACACTGCTGTGACAGCAGTTGTAATTTTCGCATGCGCATAAGAGATATTGCATTTTATGTGTTTTTTGAACCAAAAATTTTTTAGTGAAGTAAAAATGAATTTTTACTTCACTAACAAATATGTTGTTTTTATATAAAAAAAAGATTTTCCCAATTCATTAATATTGCAACACACCTAACTCGTCAGTATGCCATCATAGGTAGAAGTCATCATTTTCATTTAAACAAGCTATGTCTGCCTTGTTCAATAGATAAAATTAAAATATGTATTCCACTCAATGCAAAAATCCTCAAAATAAAGTACATGAAAATTTCATTTCTGCACAGTTAATAATAAAATCACAATCTTAAATATATAAAGGGATTAAAAATACAATAACACATCCCAAAATCGATTTTTGTTGATTATAAAAGCAATATTTGTGCATATTGTGCATATCGTGCATTTGTACATGGGACGTATTTTTACTAAAACTAATTTAAATTCAGTATAAACATGTAGGCCTAATCACTTTTTCGCCATAATCAATATTTATGAATATAAGACCGGTATGCCATCATAGGCGCCTTTTCCCTACACAGAAAATACGTGCTCAAAGTTTAAGTTTTCAGAACTATTTCTAAATAGGGCGACGACGCGGAAGTAGGATAGGGGGTAGGATAACACGCAATCACTGTTTAATAAAAAAGTTAAATCGTTACTTAAAAAAAGCCTGTATCTAAAAATTAAAAAAATTAAATTCTTGGTCCCCCGGCGTAATTGGCCCAAAAATAGTCTTTTTTTCAACACCAATCATTTTAACATTTTTTTCACAATCACAAGTAACAAAGAACATCAAAATTGCAAAAAGTGGTTCAAAGCTTTTAAACTTTTATTCAACATCCTCAAAACCAAATATGTTTTATTTCACAAACCGTTTAACTATGATAATTTACCACTTCAGCTTCCTAGCTTATGATCAGCAACATTGATATAGTTAGAGTCAATTTTCCATCATTGATTAAAAATATTTTACCAATACTTGTTTCATAACTTTAAAATTTCAAAAATGCCACTTAAAAAAGCAAGCTTTTCCGTATTTTTTTTTCCGAATTTAATCCATGAAAAGTATACAAAAAGACAGGTAGTCATTAAATTCTTTTAAAGCAGCAGTCAAACAGAACTTATTTGACTGACGTTAACATGTTTTCCTATTTTTTAAGATTAAATTAATAATAACAATCTAACTAAACATAATTTATCCCATTTAGCACAATAATGACTACAAACAATTATTATATTATTTAATAAAATTTATATATCATATTAATTAATAATTTTATTTTATACTCGCTTATGAGATCGTAACGTAAATGGCATTTTTTTTTTTTTAGTTATGACATTTATTGTAAAAATTTTTTTTGTTTAACTTGAAAAAATTTTGTAAAATAGCAAATAAAAGTAATAATAAGAATGGTCTACTTGCTACTCGCATAAATTATCATAAATATGTTTATCTTATTTTCTTTAAATGTATACATATAATATGTTTATATATATAATACATATAAATATATTTATATTTATATGTATTATATATATAGTTTGTTTATCTTATTTTCTTTAAATGTATACATATAATATGTTTATACATATAATACATATAAATATATTTATATTTATCTTTATAAATATATTAAAGTTAATTACAAAATTGCATATTAAACTTTTTCTCTTTTCTTACTTAACGTCATCAAAATGTATAAAATAAAAAGTTTATTAATTACTCACACGCTTAATGAAAGTTTTATTGATGATTCACCCAAGTTTCGTACCATGCATATCCATTTATTTGTTGATTACTCAACTTACCCCGTTGGGGCTGGTTAAGCAGCTCCATAAACTTAATATATATCTTCTCAAAAAAATTCAAAATCTATACTTTTTTCTTAACAAATTTTTAGCATGTTAAAATATCTTTCAAATATTGAAAAAGTTGTATAAATCCAATTCACCGTTCATGAGATCTGTTAGATTTAGTAAAAAGTATTCAACTAGTCCCGCTCTACCCTACATATCAAAATCAAAAGAAAGGCTTTGCTTATCTGGAACACTTATAGATGTCAACGGCAACTAATGAAACATCCCACAACCATTAATTAGTGTATTTATATAATATAACGTGTATTTACTGCAAGATATCAATAACCAACTGACTTCATAAACTTTACTATTTAAAAGCCTCCATGTCACACTCACGTTGTAGGTAGGGAAGCAAAGCTTGTCATTGAAGCCAGTATAACATTATGTGAACCTCGACGTAGTGGTTTTATTCATTAAAAAAAGAGACACGGTTAAACAAATTTAAAAAATAATTGATCATTTTTTTGTAATATTTTCTTATTTTAGAAGTTCTTAGTGTACCTTAAGGTAATTTTTTTAAATATTGCAATTTTTATAGAGAGTTTCTAATGTTAAGAGACAACTTTTTATTTTTTCTATTTATTTTACCACCAGGCAAAATAATTAGAAAAAATAAAGAGTCCTTTACTATGAATTCTTTTGAAATAAATTTTATTAGTATTTCTCGGGTATCTAAATTTATCATTCAACTGAAAAATATTATAAAAACAGTAAGATACACCACTTGAATTTGTATCACCAAAAATCATGCAATTTACTATGAAAAAAGCCTTCAACCAACATCTTCCGTAGTTCTAGTAGTAGAGTTTTAGTTTCTACTAAAAGTGGAGCACTCGGCTTACTATTAAAAAGATCAAGATTCAAATCTACTCGCTAACGCAATTCTTGATCGTCTTAGACCCTTTCCCCGACCTCGTCACGATATCGTAACTCTTTCGTAACAAGTTCCGTATGAGTCGTTACAAAACCACTAACCCCTACCCCTTATGGCGTGACGTAATTTATGGAGAACCCTAAATATCAATCAATCAATCCATGTTTAAATAAAAGATCTCAAAACAACCATTATGCACAGATAGGAAAGTTACAAAGATTTATATTCTGGCAAAACATAACAACCTTCCATGAAATAAAAACAACTACAGCAAAAAAAGTACCCATAAATTAACATTGGTTTATGGTTATTTTTTTTTGCGGTAATTGTTTTTATTTCATGGGAGGGTATTACATTTTGTCTTTGGGGTAGTTTAGGGTAATATGAGCACCTTAAGCACCTTTTCATAAATAATTATGTTGAATCCAAAATTTTTGCGAATAATCACTTTTTAAGGATCCCTACTCATGATTCACTTAGATGTATGGGCTCCTGAAATTTTTTCAAAAACCCAGAGGTTTTAAAAAAGCAGCAAAAGTGCTCATATTACCTAGACCACTTGGTAATATGAGCACTTTAAATCAGCTCAAAAAAAAAATAATAATTTAATTATAAAATACCAACCTGACAATAAGAACTAATTTTCGGAATATAATGATTCATTATTAACAAAACTTATCATTGAAAGATCAAATTTTAGGGCATTTTTTTGTTAAAACAATATTACTTTGTTTTCCGTAAACAACAGGTTGTTTCAAGAGGACACGTTTCCGACTGGATAAAAAATCACAAGTGAATTTTTTAGTCAAAAAGCGATAATCAAAAACTTTTGTTATATTTAACCTTTATAATTATAAGTTTATTTTGAAGTTATTACTATTATATTTCTCTAATAAAATATATAAATATAAATATAAATAATAAAATTTTAAAATATGATTTTTCTCACTTGTGAACAATCATATGTTTATCATATATAACCGGGAATGTTACAAATTTTGTTATTTTGATTAGCAAAAATAAGTTAAAAAAGCATGGTAGACATGCTTCCCGAAATAACAAAAATCCCTAAATAAAATAAGACAGTTGGGAAAAAAGGTTCTAATGATTATGCATCAATTTTGCTGCACTACTTTACTATTGCCTTTAGAAGCCACTTATTTTTAACTTTTCTGTGATTCATCTCATGGACAGAATAAAAATTGGACTATGATGCGGTTTTCGCACGACATGGTTCACCAGAAAAACAGATTTGAAAATATTATACTAGCTTTTCCAAACAGAGGACTGGAGTGTGATCGAGATATGATTCTGATAAATCAAAAGTTTATACTAAAATTACGTGAAAAGGAGAAGGGTTTTTTCTGGCATTCTCAAAGACACTTTTAAAATGCCAGAAAAAACCCTTCTCCTTTTCACGTATTTTCAGTAGAAAATTCTAAGCATCTACGTGTCGTTATCAAAACATCGAAACTAACCGATATTTTTTACGATAATGGGTTTCGATATGAATCGCTATGATCCAATATGTTTCGATATGATTCCGATAAAATATCGTTTGGGTTTCGATATGCACGATATCAGTATTGCTTTTAGCGATAAATATCGCATAATTTATCGCTAAAAAATGTATAGCGATGAGTTTCGATATGATTCGATACGTTCCGATAAAATATCGTTTGGTTTCGATATTTTACAATATTTTGTATTAGATATAACTAAATGTTAAGTTGTTTTATATTAGACATTTTACAATATTTTGTATTAGATATAACTAAATGTTAAATTAAGTTATTTTGCAATATATTTTCTCAATTTGTTGATTAAAATATTGATAAAAATTAATAATCCCCTAATTTTGAATGCCATTTTTAAGATTAATTTGTTAAAAACGGCTCAGACAGTTAGGAGAACAATCCAAATGTTTGGCTTTTTAAATAAAAACATACCGTTTTTAACAAAAACTGGATGTTTTTCGGCTGATATTTTCGCGATAAGATTTAAAGTCTTTATTTCTAGCCTCTTGAGCTTCCTCTGACATAAGTCCGATGGGTAATGTAAGGCTTTTAATTATGTCATGTCCATGTATCAATACTTTGTGAACTGATTGAGCCATGTAATACCATGGATAAAGGGACACATATAGTCTAAAAGTGTCAAAACAATAATCCTTGAACTTTAAGCAGTCTATTTCATATCCTGAAGAGAGCGTTACCAAGATAATGTAAAATCTGAATATAAGGTTTTGGTCAATACCCAGAATTTCAGCTGTTTGTTCATACGCTGCAAAGCACGCCTTGAGGTATTGCCATCATTACTTGTTCCAGAACCACCACTTTTAGGGAAATCAGCAACAAGTCCCATTTTGTTCATAAAATCAGTCTGAATCTTTTGTTTAGCTACAGATGCCTTTTCTTTGTGTTCTTTAGATCTTGCTTGCCACTTTCTTGTTTCTTTTTTATATGCAATGTGCAATAACATTTCAAAAAATTGAATCCATGCATGAAGACTGGAAAGACCATATTTGAACTCTCTGTTAGTATAATCTATATTAAGGATATCAAGACTATTCATAGTTTTTGGAGAGACACCACACACTAAACAGCATTGGTATGAGTTATTTTTTTCAGATAATATTATTTAAACCTTCCCATCAATCATTGTAAGTTCAATAATACAATTCACTTCAATAGAAGATCCGCAAACCTCTAATAAAATCATACCCAAGCTTTCTATCTCACTTTTAATGTACTGATCTTCTTCAATCACAGATTCCTTGGATTCCATATTGTATGCAAATCTTATGGGTCTACCATAGGCTGTGGAGGATGACTTTTGATTTCTCCAAATAGGCACCTTTTCGTTGCTGTTGTTAAATCCAGTCAAATCCAATGGGACAAGACAAGTAATAAATAATGATTCTTCACGCTTTAAATCTCTGTTAATGTCGGGTTCTGATAAAACTTGTTTATAAATGCTTTGGCCAGTAGCACCATCAAAACCAGCCTTACACGTTAGTGTCATTGTTTTTATTGCTTTGTCGTTCAATATCAAGTGCCTTAGCACAGGTTCCTGAACTGCACAGATTCTTTGCAAAGTATGAGTCATTAAATCTTTTAAAGGAACTGAAGCTGAATAGTCCTCCACTGTTATGTTTGCAGGATAACATTTCAATTTTGCATCTCTGACATCATTGTAAGCGGGGTAGATGTTATACTCTTTCTCCAAGGCTCCGCTTCTAATCAATTGATAGGAAGCTTTTGTCAGACTTGCATCAATTATTAAAGCCAGTGCTTCGTCTGCTGAATATTTATTTGCTTTATCTGTATTTGATATATTTAAAACATTCTTGGCTGCAATAACAACAGATTCATTCCTAAATTTTTTATTAGCAGCAAAAAATAATTCATTGGATGAATAAGATTCAATTAAACAAGATACACGCCGTTTTTTAGTTTTATTAGAACTATTATCAAATGCAACTGGTTTTCGACCACGTCTACTTGCAGTTGGTTCATTGTCTTTTTTTCTGACAATTAAATATTCATTAAGCCAGTTCACAAACTTCTTTTCAAAATTTTTCACAGTATAGTTTGCAGATTTCCACTTTTTTTTATACAAGTAAACAAATCGTTGAACAGCTTGTCTAAAATCAACGTCTTTAAAATCAGCAAATTTTGGCTGAATAAATTTTAATATATCTTCAGTAATATTTTGTTTTGAAATGCTAAGATTGTTTTTTTGGAGAAAATTATGAATGTCTAAGTTTAACAAAACCATATCTAAATAATTATTGTAACAAGTATTTTGTATTTAAAAGTAAAATGTTATAATATATATGCCGCCTGGACTACTAATACTTGTTAGTAATTAAGTTACTACAAGTGTTAGTAATTAAAATTAAAAGTAATTAAATTACTGTCAGTGTTAGTAATTAAATTACTAACAACTACCGAAAATATGTTGTTGCTATGTTATGCAAAGTAAGGTATCCATAGTAACCAAAAAAAGTTAACCTCATAAGAATTCTGAATCTCATTTTAATACATACCCCCAATATTGTGTATTTAGCGCAAGTAAAATACTGTTAAAACAACGTTAATGTAAAAATGAGTTGTTGCTATGCAAAATTTAGTACCATAGCAACCAAGTTAAAACATACATAAAATCTGAACGGGGATTTAAGGGGACGAGCAATCAATTAAAACTCGATTGAAGCATCATATAGCTCAAATAAATATAAGACAACACATGGCAAATTGTGGTAATTATTAGTTATTGTGCGGCAAAAAATAAGTTTCTTAAGAAATTTTTTTTTTTAATCTGCGATTTTCAAAGTATAACTGAGATAACATGCTATGACAAATTTATTTCACACATTGGTTTTTCTTATCTCTAAATACTCTAGAATAACATGTACTAATTTTTTGTTTCAAAAACGTAGATGTAATTGAAATATAACACAACGTTGATGTCACCGTTAATTACTTATTTATAATTTTTTTAGTTTTTTATTTTATCTCAATATTCAAATGCTTAGAGTCCTGGTAACTAAGGGATTTAATATAAATAAATTATCAATAGATTTCTCCTAATATATGTAGATACTAAAATTAAATAGGTTTTCAAGATTAGACAACTAAAATTTTTCCCATTTTGTCCACCTACTGGCCCACTGTGCGTGGTGTGAACTAACAAAGTCCTATGCTTTAAGAAAGTCCTAATTTAAGAAATGACGAATTTCGTATTTATAAAAGAAACATTTGCAGAAAATAATTTTGTTGTTTAACTTGATATATGGGGTCATGATGATTTCCTAATTATATTGATGTTTTAATCGTTTGCGGGTAAATCAATTTTTAATTACAACAATTGTAGTAATTTTTAATTGAAATCACGTGACAATTGAATCAAGTTACTATTCTCAAATCATTCTTTAAGCGATCATCAAATATTAAAATATTTTCCCATGCTCCATTTTTTATCAAATCATGTTACATACTGATCGTTTAAATGCATTATATATCCCATAAATCACTACAGAAACAAATCTATTTTATTTTTTCAAATATTTATTTATTCAAACAAATTTGAATGATAAATAAATGATCAGCTTAAAATTGCCAAAGTAATGGTAAAATTGCCAAAGTAAACAAAATTTGATAGTTGTTGCGAACAACTATCAAAATTATTAACATATATATATATATATATATATATATATATATATATATATATATATATATATATATATATATATATATATATATATATATATATATATATATATATATATATATATGTATATATATATATATATATATATATATATATATATATATATATATGTATATATATGTATATATATGTATATATATGTTAATAAGTTTGATAGTTGTTTGCAACAACTTTTCAAAATATGTTTACTTTGGCAATTTTACCGTTACTTTGGCAATTTTAAGTTGATCAGGGAAAACTCCTTGGCTAACGCAAGACGAAAAGATTTTAAATAGAGTATTGTATGAGTTTATATAGACATTTCCGTTGATACCGTCGAATCCTATTGCTTTTTTTGGTTTAATCGTTTTGAAAGCAGCTTTAAATTCCTTATAGGATGTTTTAATGCAATTAAGATTTGTTGTTTTTTGAGGTAAAAATTCAAAAGAATTACCAGTATATGGAGCAGTTTTTGCTAAGTTAGGCCCTGCTAAAATAAAATGCTTATTTAATTCAACTGCAATATCGCTTGAAGCATATAAAATGTTATCATTAACTTTAATACCGTTAGGCAAAGCGCCTGAATTAGTTTTAGCTTTACCAGTGATTTCCCTTAAAACTTACCAAGTGCGTTTTGAGTTGTTTTTTTTTTCAAGTAAGTCAAGATAGTATTTTTTAAAAAATTTTTTATTTTGTCTTTCGAACTCTCTAGCATAATTTTTGTAAATGGTTTTATTTTCAACTGATTTCGACTTCATATACTTAATATATAGTTTTTGTTTTATTGTGGAAGATTTTCTTAGTACATCGGTTATCAAAGGGGATGTTATTTTTTTAAGCTTTTTGTTTATTTCAATTTTAGGAAAATTTGCGTCATAAATATCATAGAATGTTTTAAGAAAATTGCTATAAGCTAAGTTGGCGTCCTGAAAATGATCAATATGGTGCCAATGAAGCATTGATAATTGGTCATTAAATGGTGCTAAATTTGCTTTGCTATAAATGCGTTTACAAAAGCTATTTTTTTTATCTAGTGTTAATTTATTATCTGTATTTATGGAGAAAAAAATTGGAAAACAATCTATGGTATCGCATTTAATGATTCCTTTTTTAAGAGAAACGCTCCGTTTCTAAATAAGTCATTGTAAAACTCTTTAATGTTGTATTTGACGTGATACTGTAAACAATCAAAATTAAAATCACTAATTAAATAGTTTAATTTCTTTTCGTGGTTACTTTTTTTAAAAATAACTTTTTATTGGTTTTGGTTACGGTTTCAATTACGGTTCGACTGAACCGAAATTAACTTGCTAATTGTAATAAAAAAGTTTTTAAAAACTCTCTGGGAAAAAATTTTTGAATACTTTTTAAGTTACTTAGATATACATTATAAGGCTCTTAAAATAAATTTTATATAATAAATTTTTATAAAGAAAGATGTTAAAATTTTAGTTTGAATTAGTATTAAAATTGTAATTGAACAACATTTTGAACAATGCCAATGCCAAGGACCGAAATTTGGAATCACTTTGATGATTAGGTCAGTTCTACACCTGCTGAAGAGCGACTTGTTACTGCAAAATGCAAGTATTGTTTTGCAATTCGCAAGTTGACGGACAGAAACACATCTGGCATGAGATCACATTTGACAAGGAAGCATCCTGTTCAGTTTGCAGCCCTGGAGAAAAAGCGCCATGTTCTTTTTAATGAGTTACAACAGGTGCAATAAAGTTTAGAAACGTTTTTACTTTTTTAATTTAAATATTAACTTTTATTTTTATATGTGTTAGTTATTATTACTATTACATTACCAAGGTTTAACAAGATTTAACGATAAATATAAATAACTTTCAATAAATGCTGATGATTGTTACAATATTAGGTATTTTAACAGGTTTCATATTAATTTTTAGACCTAAAATGAAGACGAGGATTATGAGCAGGTCCGAGATGGTAAGGCGCTATTAGTGTTGGGCAGTAAAGTTAAACAAAGAAGACTTTCCGGACCATCAGCAAAAAAGGTCCAAAATTTAAAGCATTGGGTCAAATACAAGCCACAAGACCGTGAACAGCTTAGAGGAGACATTGAAATTGTCAAGTTTTTGGCCCGTTTAAATTTTCCATTATCTTTGGTTAAACATGAAGCTTTTAAAGATTTTGTTCACTACTGGAACCCAATAATGAATGTGAAGGATGCAACAACATACTCCTGATTCAAGTATGCAAAATTTTAATTGTTTTAAATAAATTATTATTTTGGGGTGGGGAGTCAATTCAATGGGAGTTTCAAGAGAACTAAATTTTTTAAAAAGCTACTTTTTTGAGAACAATCCACACCAATTTTTTTTTGGTTTCTTAGTAGGTAACCAAATTGATATGTAACGATAAATACCAATAATAACTAATTTTTTATTTTAATTTTAGGTTGCCGTTGTTGTACAAAAATGTGAAAATCTGTGTGGATGACATTCTAAAGGAGGAATCGCCAAAGACTGCTGGATTTGCAATCTCAACTGACCTCTTGCAAACCAGAAACAATGATGCATACCAAGCCAGTACATTGCACTATGTGAGTGAAGACTTCCGGTTAAAGATGTTTGTGATTGGAGTTTATCCGTTTTCCGGACAACATACAGCTGAAGCCATTGCTCTTCGTCTGGATAAGTATATAGTATTTTAAAGATAAGTTTTAGTATTTTATTTTTACTAGGTTAAAGTTACTGTAAATTAAATTAACCGTTTTTAATTATTTAGATAAACTTTTTGTTAAAAAAAAGCAAAAACCGCCATTAATTTTAAAATTAATGGCACAAATTAATACTTTTAATTATATCTAAAATAACAACAAAAGTAATAATTTGTATTTTAAAATATCAAAAAGCAAACAACTAATTTTACTTTGCTTTTCAGGAATGTCTCAGAGTTGGCCGGAAATAATGAAGTTTCGTCCGTTGTGTGTGTCCATGATTCAGCCGCTAATATGAAGGCGGCAATTAGCAAGAGCGATTTTGTAGAGGCATCTCTTTTGTGTGCTGATCATCTTTTGAATTAGGCAGTTGAAGCAACTGCCAAAGAAACAAAAGGTTTTGACAATTTGGATCTTTACGAAGCAATTTAAAGAGCAACTGAATTAAGTTTAAGATGCCACAAGTGATCTTTGTTTGAGCAAAGAATTAAAAAAGAGGTAACTAGTTTTTAGTTTAACATCCTTTTTAGCTTTTATAGCAGTTTAGTTTATAGTTTAATACAATACAAGCGCAATTTAAACTTCTCAGTACACTTTGAGTGACAAAATTTTTCTAATGATAGCTATCATTAATAACTGATAAAATGTTAACACTTAAAAAGTAAAAACATAACATAGTTAATATCAGTTTTTAATAATAATAAATAGTGCTAATCACCTTTTATGCTATGTTTCTTATAATTCTATTTTAATTTTTAGCTAAAGCTGTTGCTTGATGACAGTGATGTTGTTGGCAAGGATAAGTTGAAATTTGTGAAAATCATCACTCCCGTGAAAACACGCTGGAATTCAACTTTTATGATGTTGGAAAGCATTGTAAAAATGCGTCGTATCCTCTGCGCCATTAGAGACATTCCTTGAAAAGATGACACCAAACTAGCACCAATTGTTCATTCAGAAGATGAGTTTAATCTTTATGATGAAATTTTGCCTATTCTGAGGAGAGTTGCTGAGATTTTAGAATGTTTCTCTGCTGACAAACAAGTAAGCATTCACCTCGTTATCTCAAACATTTACACACTGAGGCACAAATGCCTGGATTTCATCAAGGCTGGTAAGGCATCACCAACAGCACAAATGTTTCACCAAAAACTGGTGGAAAACTTGGATGTACATTTTCCGGACGCTGGTTGTCAAAACCTTTTTTACTCTGTTGCCAACTTGCTTAACCCCTTGTACTAAGGAAGAGCTCTGAAAAAACTGGGTTGATTTGATGAAGCCTATCAGGCACTGATTACTCAATCCAATACTTATCAGAAATGGATTGCTGAAACAAGATTATTTAATGAACGGTTACATGCTGAAATCCAAGGTCTTGTTTCAGAAGATGATCCTTTCTATAATGTTGGAATGGAAGAAGCTCCAGCACTTATGGCTTCCTATTCTGGTCCGGCTCCCCCTGCAAAGTCGGACATTGTCACTGAATGGGAAATATTTCAAAAACTCCCACGGGTTGTTGGTGTGGATGTGCTGGAATTTTGGAGAGCAAATATGTACAAATTTTCTCTCCTAGCTCAAGCTGCTAAAAAATGGCTATATGTACCTGCTTCCTTAGCATCTTTAGAAAGAGCCTTTAGTGCCGGTGGTGGAATCGTCTCTTATAAAAGAACAAAATTGCAGCCTGAACAAGTTAAAGAATTGTTGTACACTCAGCAAAACTACCCTAAGATCTAGATCAAAAGATGGTTTCTAACCAGTCAGGATGAAAAAGAAAAATTGTTTGAAGAAGCTTCTACCAATGACTCTGAGAATTCAGCTGCTTCAAGTCAGGGACCTTCAACTTCAACTCTTACATCAGCAGTTAAAATGGATGACTAACTTAAATTGGTTCATTGCCTAAGTGGCGTCATTGGTTTGTTTTAATGCTTAGAGTTTATAAAATTTGCCATATAGTGATTTAGTGATTTTAATAAACCTTGTCTTTGAGATTAAATTTTAATATTTTTCTTATATTAAGTCACAAGCACAAACCTTAACATGTTAAACATGTCAAGCCAACAATTTATCAAGTAAAACGTTGTTATTTTTTGTTTTTAGTTGTTTTTTGCTTCAGCTTAAGTCTTAAATAAATTAAAAAATCAAAATTACAAATAAAGTTTTGTTTATTTCTTTTTTTACATTAAATAGTGCACTTGTCAGTTATTTTATTAAAGTTATTTAGGTTTATAAAAAAATTATTTTTTTAGTGGGAAAAAGTAATATCGTGAAGATCGATAAGTATCGTTATCGTTTGAGTTCCGATATGAGTTCTAATATTTATGGTAATTGAACGATAAATATTGTAATGAATCGATAAATATTTAAACTTTATCGTGCAAATTTTTTAGTTACGATATTATCGTAATATAAAACTTACGATACGCACATTCTGATATCTTATCGCATTGTATCGTAATAAAAAAGTTTCGAGACGCAAACCATAAGAAAATACCATGTTGCTAAATATAGAAAAACACATTAAATCCTTCATTGTTACCACTTTCCTAATTAAAACCTAGACACTTCGAGAAGTTTAATCTCTAAAAACCATCCATATAAAATAATTTTTAGAGAGAGCTAGAGCGAGTAATTTTCTGATGCTATTGTCACAAAATCAGTTAAAAAGAAGGAAAATGTCATTGGAGCCCCTTCAGCCTTCAAATAGAGTGCCTATACCTCTTTCCTCATCAAAGTATAAAGACCTACAGCATCTCAAATATTTTTGCAAGTAAGTTTTGCACAATAATTTTATGTTTTGCACAATAATTTTAGTTTTGCACAATAATTTTATGACTATCTTCAATATTAAAGAGGGGATCAATCACCACGTACTAAAGACATTTAAAATACGATTTTTTGAGACCAAATGGCTGCTGGGATAAGATAAGTTGTGTTTTGAGAAAAGAAACTACAGGTTAAATTGCTAAAAGCCAACCTTAGTAAAGAAATATGTTTTGCTACTCAAAAACCGGGAGAGTCAATTTTAGATAGAGGTTGCAAAACTCTATAAAAAACCAACAGTTTTTGCAAAAAATTTAAATTCATTTTTTCTTTCATTCAATAGGGCAATTTAAGAAAAAAAATCATGGTTAGGCTGTTTCTTGTAAAACAAAAAGGTTAGGGAAGTCTTCGAAGATTTAATTTGATTTATCTCATTTTACGAAAAACTGACATCCCCTGTACTTCCCTTGAGCCCTTCAAATATATTCTGTATATTTCTGTAAAATTGCGAGCATGTTTGACTAAATAATTTCGAATTTTTTATTTATTTATTTTTACTTAGAAAAACAGCAAATCTACATATTATTATCATTAAAATCAGGTTGCATAATATTATTATAAAAAGATGTATTTGCGGTAACTTTAAGTTTATTGGAATTAACATAACGTCAAAATGTTTCATTTAAATTGATGAAGCCTTAAAATCAGCTAAAAAAAAAAAAACACTATTAAGTTAAATGCAAGATAAAAAATAAAGTAATAAATAATAAATGATAAATAAATAATAAAAAAAAGCAAGATAAGTAAAATAAAAAAATAATATGGATGTGATATTTTTAAAAACATTGGTAAAAAATAAAAAAAAATGTCTCCGACGAAGAACTTGCTTTTCTATCAAACTATGGTTTTAAAAAAAAATAAATTAGACTAAATAAAATGCACATCTCTGAAAAGAAGGAAAATGTGTCATTATAATATCGTCTGACTCGTACTTTTTACAGAATAATAAAATCACAAGACACGCTAATCATATCTAAAGTTACTAATAAAGAAAAAAATACAATTGAGTAAATTTTTGTTTTAAATTAAGGATTTGATCAGGATTTTTTTAGTTTCTTTAGTATAGTTTTGGTTTTTTCACTTTAATCAAAAGTTCACTAAGATATCCAAAAGTTCTTCATACAATTGTTTTTTCTGTTTCAATTGTACCCTTAAGACGTCGAACATGTTTGAATGTCTTTTCTCATCCAAAATTGTTACCAGAAATTCTGATATAGATATAAATCTTTTTGTTCATTTAATTCTAGTGTCTTTGTCCTTTTAAATTCCAATTGATCATTTTAAACTTGAAAATGTTTGTTAACAAACAGTTTTAATCACAAATTAGAATATTTATGGAATAAAACTTCCAACGGTATTCATTTTGTTTTAGCTCATAGAGCTTAAATTGTGGTTGAATTAACTTCGCCACTTAAAACTTTTGGCAAAAATGGTAAAGGAAGTCTTTACTAATGTCACAGATAAGATTGTTTATATTATACAAAAAAAAACTCAAAAATCGACAACTTAACTAATTTTTTTGATAAGGCTAAGAAACTTTGGTATTGTTTTTAAAAAGGCGTTCGAAGTCTGTAACTCAATACTTTCCAAAGAGTTGCAATTTTTACTGATTCTAAATTCACAATAAGTAAGAATGCTAATGAAAAGGTTTTACCTGAATTAAATGATGTTTATCAACACATAGATTGCGTTGATATAGAAATTAAAAACAGTCCATGCGATGACGAATAAATGCCCACCAACAACTATTATTATTACATAAAAACATTAGTTATATTTCGCATGATTTTCACATTCCGTAAGTCCTTACTTAGAAAAAATATCTTACGTGTTTTAATAAAATATTTTTAAAATATTTTAAGTCATTCCGTAAGTCCTACTTAGAAAAAATATTTTTCGTGTTTTAATAAAAATTCGATTTTTTTTTTTTGTTTGTATCTAATACTTTACTTAATTTTTTTTATAAGATAAATTTTTTTTTTTTTGTTTTATTACATTAAAAAAATTTGGAACGTGATTTTTATCATTGACAAAAAATGACTTTTGATGTTTGATATAAAAAAAAAAAAAAATTCACTTTTCTTAATACCACCTGTGGAGTCCTACTAGGTTCAATTTTTAGACTTTTTTTAATTTACATAAATGACTTGAATAAAGCTTCAATACTAACGAGCATTATGTATACAAATGATACAAACTTATTCCTTTCCAACTGTAATGTCGCTGAACTTTTTAAAACAGTGAACACAGAACTCAGACATATATCTAATTGGTTCAATTGTAATAAGTTAAAGTTGAATACTAATAAAACAAAACGGGTTTTATTCAATATAATATATTCACTGAAATCTTCCTTGTCAATTTTAATAAAACAAGATAATAATAATATATAATGTAATACATATAATTTTAAATATATATTTTAATAACTTCTAGTTAATAAAATATATATATAAAAATATATATGTCCAATATATATTGTAACTACTTTTTTTTTTAATATGTTTATATTTTTTCTCAACGTTGTTGTTTATGTTATTTTTTATATTTATTTTTATTACAAAATTAATTTTTTTATTAAAACTTTATGTAGTTCACATAGAAATGCAAGATATACAATATGCTTACAAATGCAGTATGCTTTAATTTACTTTTGTCGATACTACCCCAAGCAAAATTAGCATAATTAATATGGCGTAAAAAATTATTTAAAAATTAATATGGCGTATATTGAGTTAATATGTAAAATCATTGTCGAAATTTGAAATTTCGACAATGATTTTAGAGAAATGTTGTAAATTTTAAACCTTGATAATTTTTAAAATTTAAAACGAAATTTAAAACCTATTATTAAAATTTATGTTTATAAAAAAAAAAATATTAACTTATTGCCCTCATGTTGAAGGTAAGGTAGCAACCTCATATTAAAGTTCGAGTGGCAACCTCAAGGTGAAGGTAGGGTAGCAAACCTTTTGTGGTTCACAGGCTCCAACAACTACAATTTTTTTGAAAAATATTCTCGTTTGAAGTATGCATAAACATATTATAATTAGGAATTTGGGCAGTATCTGAAAGTGTCATATCTCAAGCATGAAAAAACCCTTCCTATGCCACTGCTTGAAGAAAACAATACTTTGACGCTCATAATTCAGGTTTATTCGGATTATTAGATTGAATGAATATTCTGAGTTCGTTTTGTTTAAATATTTAAGTAAAATGCTTCTTAATAATTTTAAATGCAAAATATTTCTTAGCTTGGTGTTAATATCGAATAAAATATGTTTACTTATTCTACCAACTTCATTCGTAGCTGGGATAATCAGACGAGCAGTAGGTTTAATAATATATATATATATATATATATATATATATATATATATATATATATATATATATATATATATATATATATATATATATATATATATATATATATATATATATATATATATATATATATATGTACGCATAAGTACGGATAAATTTATTAAAAAAAAAAAACTAATAAAAATAACTAATAATTGATTGATAAGTAATAGTTTATTTATTGAATCCATTTACAAATTTCAAAATGCTTTACCATATTATTTATTATATAAAATAACATATTTTTTCATACTTTTATAAATAGACGAAGAAGAATCTTTCCCAGGAGTCTGGAACATCACGGTTAGCAATAAGGTTTCCCTGGGCTGCAGCTTCAGCGGTCACAATCTTTCCATTAGCGTGTGATTTAAAGAAAACACTGTTATAGCTAGGAATAAGGGTGAATGTTTCCCATTCACCAGCATTATCTCTGTTGGCAATGAGAAAATTGTTTCCACCATCTTCTGCGCAGACGAATTTTCCATTCGCTAAAGATTTAAGAGTAAACGTATTGTGGTCAGAGAAACAGATTTCAAAGGTCTCCCATAGAAGCGCGTGGTTTCTATTGGCTATTAAGGGATGCTTACCTCCGTTCTCAGCACAAACAAACTTTCCATTGGCTAAAGATTTGATAGCAACTGTAAATTTTATGGCCATTGCAATTAATTATTCTAAGAAAAAAATATATATAAATTTTATTTTTAATTTTGCCACTCAATTTTAAAAAGGTTTTGTAGGACTAATTCTCTCTAAAAAAAGGAAAAGTTAATTAATATAAAGTTTTATGGCGTTAAAAATTGAATAATTTTTTAAGCTTAAGTAATGAGCAAGTAAATTTTAACAAACTTAATAAAAATAAATCATTTAAAATTTAACCAATTGAATCATTTAAATCTTCTTTTAACCATTGATCAGGTTTACATACATTCATACATACATACATACATACATACATACATACATACATACATACATACATACATACATACATACATACATACATACATACATACATACATACATACATACATACATCTATATATATATATATATATATATATATATATATATATATATATATATATATATATATATATATATATATATATATATATATATATATATATATATGTGTGTGTGTGTTTGTATGTGTATATATATATATATATGTGTTTGTATGTGTATATATATATATATATGTGTGTGTTTGTATGTGTATATATATATATTTTATATGTATTTTTTGTAAATTAAATTGTTGATGGCTTATTTTGACTACCATAATAGCGCACTTTATTAAAATAGGAAGAAAAAGTTTATAAATTAAATTTAAAAATTGACATATTTAGCACACAGTTCAGATTATTCCGAAAACTTAAATTGAGTTTACTAATGCATAAGCTTATTTAAACTCAAAAAAGTATTTTTGAATCCCAAATCTCAAAAGTGCGGAGAGTTTCAACCTGTCGGTCACTTTAGAGAACAGTGTATTACACAAGTGATGATAATTTCTAAAAACTACTCTTCATTTATTTTCAAAAAATATTTCAACATAGTATCTGTATTTGAAATCAGAAATGATAATACAATAAGTAAACTCGTAAAAATTTGTGTTTTGAAGAATCAAATAAAATTATTTAAACATAAACAAGTATCTTGTAAAATTTATTTGCTTGATTATTTTATGTTTTCCAAGTAAATTTTGCCCTTAAAATAGTTTTTTAAATATTTTTGAATAAGTGAAAAACCACTAAAAAATCTTGATACTTAAGCAGTACCACTTGTTCTTAAATACAATATTAACAAAACTTAAAATATTAAAAAAAACTAAAAGCAGATATATCTCACATAATATTAAAAGATAATACATTGAGTTTTTATTCGTTTAATATAGTCTAGCGGTTTAGCGGTTTCTTACTAGGTTTAAAAGAAATCTAAAAAAAATTAGAGGTATTGCGGACGTCTTCAAATTTATATTGTGATTAAGGTGAATAAAAAATGTAGATGCAAGGCGTACAAGGTTCTAACTTAAATTAGTTTTTTTGTATACACTCATCAGCTGAACGGGGTCTATTAGTCACAATAGAATAAAATACCTTTGATTTCCAAATATATATATTCAGAGGTCTATATATATATTGATTCACTCTAATACTTTTTAGATTTCCTAGGTTTTTTAATTTCCCTTGTATGCCGCCTTGGTTTCTCTTAATCTTCTGTTTGTTTCTCTCGACAATAAATCATACATATTAATAAACACTTTTGTCATTAATAAAAAAATAATTTCAAAAACCAACTGTGCCTTTTTTTAAATTATTATTTTATTTTTATCGTAACATACTGTATTGTAACACCCTATAGTATTAAGTGCTTAAAAATACATATATAAAGCATCGATTTCTAGTTATATTATTTAAAGAATTGTTAACTGTTTTTTTTTTTTTATAATATCATTAAATTTTGTTTGTTTGTTGACTTTAGCTAAGGGTTTATTGCAAATGTTTGATCTGAAACATTTGCATTAAATTATAAACATTCTACAAATAATTGAAACTGATATAAGGGTTGTTTATATATTTTAAAAATTTGTTGGTTTAATAGTTTTTTATTGGTACGAGTGTGTCAGATTTTCTTAACAAATAATTTTAAAATATAACTATCCTGAAAAAAATTATTTTAATGGCGTAATTGTATAATAGTTTTAATTATTGTACGCAGCAGTAGAAGATTAGTTGTTTAAAAATTCCAGCATTTTTATTCAAAGACTCAAATCTGCCAAAAATTATTGAAGGAGTTTAATTATGCTCTTTTTAAACTTAATTTTTGAAAGATGCGTTGAAAATTTGAATTACATTCTTACCATTTAATCTGAACTGCTGTTGCATTTTTTGCATTGAAATGAAACTTTGCGCATTGTTGCCATTTCTTAGTGAAGCTTCATCATTTGCAGATTTCTCTAAAGCCTTATACAATTGTTGCCATTAAGCTGTCAATGGCTGGATTGCAGTGTCAAAATAAACTAACAGTTTTTTCGTATCAAATTTTTTGGTAACATGACCAGAAATATGTCAAGTTTCTAAACAAATTAAAATATCTGATTAAAAACCTGACATATTTATGGCAAAATGCCAAAAAAAAAGCAATGAAACATTTGCAAACGTCATTTTCTATTACTATCTGAAAATTAGCCTTTTGTGTACGCAATAAAATGCAAGAACTTTAATTAGAAACCTGAGTAGTTAAAAATATAAAACAATGTAAAATAATATATTAATAAAATAAAAATATAAAATATAAAAACATAAAACCTCGCCTAAAATTAAACAAGACCAAATATGCGTTTAGGAATCTCTTTAGAACATTTAAAACATGCACATTGCGAAGTCCTGACAGAGTGGCTAAGAAAATAATTTACTCTCAGGCCCCAAAATTGATGTCTACATCACTTATCATTGCTAAGTCTTATAAAAAATATTCTCTGATCCGAATAACTACCGTGGTATTAGCACCATTCCAATCTTTACAAAACTAAGAAAATATCTTATTTTAATAATCTGTCCAGATATAAAAGAAACTCAACCTCTTCAATTCGGTTTTACAAAAAACAGCTCAACCTTACAAGCGGTGTTTGTTATAAGAAAAACAATTAAACAATGCAACAACAACAACTCACCTGTCTATCTCAGTTTCCTAGATGCTGAAAAAGCATTTGACAGCTGTAGCTGGGACATAATATTTGAGAAACTATACCCTAATAAAAAAATACCGCTTTATATTATTAATACTATATCATTGTTGTACCATGAAAGCAGTGCTTTTGTCACTTATCTAGAATGCGGTAAACATGAACAATGTTCATGTTTACCGGATAAAAACAAATTGCAAACTGTACAATAACAGTCGACCACCAACAATTAAAACTGAATGATAAACTTAATCATCTAAGTTTTTGATGGGATACTTCTTTGATCTTCTTTTGCATCACTTATTCGTTCAAATATTGATCATAGAATATTAAAATTCAAGGCAATGGTTCTATTGTCCAGCTATAGAAAACTTTGGCGGATTCGGTGCTTACGTATGGTCTTGAACTTTGCGATTATAAAGACGTACTCATACAAAAGCTTGATGTAGGAATAAGTGCACTTAAGTCACTCTTCAATGTTTCCAAACACAACAAAAATTATATTTATTCTTTGTTTTACATCTAAGATGTATCAACAATGGTACAGCAAAACAAGTTAAACTTATTTATTCACATGCTGAGCAATAAAACAACCTTAGGTATTGTAAATTCGCAGTTCAAAAACAAAATCGCTAGGCACCCTTATTTGAAGTTAATATTCCAAGATAAACTTATTTTCTTTCAAAAATGTAACTTTATAATAATTTACCTTGTATTATATACAGTTGGTGATTAATATATATATATATATATATATATATATATATATATATATATATATATATATATATATATATATATATATATATATATATATATATATATATATATATATATATATATATATATATATATATATATGTATATAATATAAAAGTATAAAATATAATAACGTAAATCTTTAAATTTTTTATAGCAGGCTTTATAATGATAGGGTACTGTTCCTAATCCGACCTGAATGTAAATATGACAATTGACAAATATATCCCTTCAGACAAAGGAACAAGTGTTTATTTTTCATACTTACATAATTATATAATTACAGAGAAGGAATAAGCAGTAATTGTAACAAGAAAATTAAATCCAAATCAACTACAGCATGTAAACGTAATTTTAAAAAATATAAGAAGTTATTAAAATATATATAATATTTAATAAAATATAAATAATATTTAACTTATACGAACTTCTATTTAAACAAATTGAATAACATAATTTATGATTTGCTGGCAAAATTTTGTCATAAAACAAATTATAAATGTTGTAAATTTTTTAAAGTATTGTAGATCATCATTTCTGATCCATAAAATAATTTGAGTTAAAAAACGTATAAATTATTTTTTAATTGTCATTTGAAAAAGACATCTAAATAGCTAAAAAGTTTGAAGTGATGCATAATGTTCAAATAGGAGACGCGCGACAATCATGCATGTTATTGTATTTAAATAAATGTAACTGTATACAATTAAAGTTAATAATTAATTATGTTTTAAATAGAAAGTTACTATTTTCCTATAAATGTATTTACACACGCATCAGCAAATCCTGTTATTGCAATTGAGATATCTGTATTGTTGAATAGATTACAGAAGAAACAAAATATTTTCTTCCATTTTTTTGGAGTAAACTAGGATGACTTTCACCGTCCAAAATTCTTCAGCAAAAAAATAAGTATAGTTAAATAAACGATTCTCGCAATTTCTTCGGTAGCTGTTTAATTGACAGTGTACAGAACCTTTCATAACTATTTCTTGAATATTATGGTTTGTGAGACGCCAATCAGAAAATTCTTCCCATGTACAAAAAGAAAGCAAGCAAGTTACATTCGCAGGAAGTCTGTTTTGAGGTTGGGTTACCGTCGATGGTTCATTCGTTTTGCTCGATTTTCTGTTTTGGCTCGATTCTTTACCTTTTATCTCAACTTCATGTTCTTTGATTTCGCTTGAATTGATTTCACATGGCAAAGTATTTATCTCAGAACCATTGCTGGACTATGACGTGTTGCTGAACTCAAAAAAATATCAGGTTTAGCCTGGTTTTTATCACATCCGTCCTATTTTTTTTTAGCTGTTTTAGATGATACTGAAAAACGCTCAAAATTAAGCAAAAAAGAATTCAGGAATTTTCTATATCGACGTTTTTATTAGAAAATTATTTACAAAACTTAAATAGAGAAAAATCGATGTAATTTTAAACATATATAAATAACGGTTAAATATTATCAGAACGAAGTATTTTATTTGGCAATTATTTATTTACTGTTGATCTTAAAAATTGCCGCCTGTGTGCATTGCACTCTTTGCACAAGCCACCAGCCAGCACTGAATATAGATATAGATATACAGATAGATATATAAATATATAGATATAAATAGAAACTCACGCATATACGACTTTTACATAATATCAAAAATAAAATTGTATAATATATACAATTTTTATTGGTAACACTTAATTTTGTTTTTAGGTTTAAAAGTCGTTTAATTGAGGGGCCAAAAATAATTGGAGGTAGACAAGATTTTATATTTGTACCATGTCGCCATTGAATACTATATAACAAAAAAAATTCATTATAAAGTTTTATTCCGTTACTGTAAAGATTTGTAGTATGATTAAAGAATATATACATTATACGTAGCTAATATTTTATTTTTAATAGTTAGCTGTGAAAATTTTTTATTGGTTGGTGGGTTATTCGAAAGGCGGGCGAGAGGCAATACAAAAATATTTAATAACTTAATTAATAAATTTTTTATCCAAGTTAATATAAATTGTGAAGGTTATTTTATGCTAGTTATTATTATATTTAAGTAAATGTGCTGTTAGAAACATTTGAAAAGTTTTGTTAACTTAACGTTCCGCGTCGTAAACGTGATAGCGCATCGAAGCTAAAAGGTGCAAATATTTTTATTAAAGAAGATTATTCCAGCGCTACTAGAAAAATCTTTCCTAGTGGAGCTGCAATATACTTTGTTAATTTGCGTTATTTTTTTGAGCGAAAAATTGGTACATACATGTATAGTAAAGGCAAATTGATAACTTAGCAAGCCCGTAAGAACAAAAATTATATTATTAAATTATAAGGAAGGGGGGCAGTGTTGGGAAATCTTTTTTTATTTTTTATAGCCATTTTTTCTGTAAAAAAAAGCCCTAGGTCCCAATCCACACCTGTTGGGGGAGGAGTGCAATACTACTGGGTAAGTCAAATAGTAGTAGGTCACATATTTTTATCAAAGGAACTAACGCCTAAACTACGAATAACAAAATAGGTCTTTCCTATTTATTTTTTTATTTTATATCTTAATTTGTAATCGTTTGCTTTTTTCTAAAAACTAGTTTCAAAACTTTTTTTTTTAATTATTATGGGGGCAAATGCCCCTGCTGAGTCCCCGGTTGCTACGGGCCTGTATAGTAAAGTTATGTTTAATAATTGTCCAACAAAAAATATTTAATCAAATATTTATCGACATAAATATTTTATCATTATATTTATATTTAAATTCTAATGTACTTTTTTGATTCAAAAATAAATTAGAACGCTGCTTTCGAATATGGTTTTGAAAATTTAAAATTTAACTTTTTTAATAAACAATATAAATATTTTATAAGAAATTTAAAGAAATTTAACAAATGCATATTACTTCGATCCTAATAAATTTATGGAAGCATAAGAAATCAATTCTTTTTCTATATTACATGAAAACATTAAAAGCATAAATCAAAGTTAAAAGCCGACGACACGGGTTTCGAATTGGAGGTGGACAATCGTCAATTTCTAAAATAAAAAGCCTCTAAATATGTAAGTTTCAAAAAAATTGAAAAAAATTCTTTAGATAAAAAGGGGGGAAATGTCGGGAAATGGGGAAAATTCTTTAAAAAAAAAGTGGGGAAACGGCAGGGAATGGGAAAAAATGTCGCGGAATGGGGAGATGGGGGGGGGGAGAAGGCAAGGTAAGGAAAGAGGCAAAGTCAGAAATTTTTATCAGAAGACGAATTAATTTTAAGTTTGATTGCAAAATAATTCAAATCAATAAAAAATTTTAAATTTACACAGAAATACTACATTGTTGACATAATTAATATTAATAATAATAATAAATAAATTCACCAAATTCAACTAAAATCAAATAAAAAATAATAAACAAATTCACCTAAATTTTCAAGTAGAAAGCAAAACTTAAGTAAAATTTCAATTTTATTGAAAACCTTTTTGAAAAGATAAGAGTACAAAGAAGATTCATCAGCAAAAAGAATTACTTGAGCACTAAAACTACGGTAAGGAAATCAAAATCTTATGCAAATCTTATCTCAAAATCTTATGCAGAAATACTATTTCTGCATAAGATTTTGAGAGAAGCTATACCTAGAACTCCGATAAGGTTATTTTGACCGCTCACAATTAAGGCAGAAAATAAGAGAAACATTTTAATATTAATAAGTATATTATTTGCAAAATGAGAAAATATCTGCAGTATTGTTGGTACAACTGCTGCATGTTTTTTGTTTGTTGTTGATTTTTGGCGAGAAGATGGAAAGTAACGGTCGACGTCATCTTGCGCATGCCATTAAATTTTCCATGAGCATTTTCAGATATTGCCTCCTCGATAGGCGTTGCCCTGTTACTTCTTTGTAAAGAATAAATGAATTTATTCCTGCCAAGTCCAACATATTGAAGAAGCATGCTACGGACCACCGTCGGACTCCAGATTTGACAGAATAGGCTTTGCACATCTGGTCAAGTGAATCCACACAACACTTGGTTTCATTGTAGAAAACTACAGCGTTGGGTTTACTCTTCCTACTCCCTTTGTCAACAGTTATATATTCATGTCTTGATAACATAAGAAAAATATTTTTTGTTGTCTTTACTTTATATGAAGCATTACCTACATGGAAGAAGGAAGAGTAATACATAGGTTTTCTCTTTACATTAAGGATTATTTCATGTCGGTTACTTTTAAATGTTTCAAAAAACGCGGTTCTCTACTTTGTCAGAACCAAAATAAAGGGAAGCTGTGTGAAAAAGTTGTCTGTAGTAATATTGTACCCTTTATTTAAATATGGTTCTGCCAGTGTAAGAACTACATGTTCGGCAAGTGTTCACCAGTCCTTGCATCATCCTTACCTATAAATATAAACAAACAGCAATCACACATTACCCGTTCTTACCATAACCTTTAGCATAAAATTAAGTATATAGTATCGTGCATTTATTAACATATGGCATTTCACGGAGGAAGTATTTGAAACTAATCCGCTAAGATCCGAAATTGAATGTCAAATTTGTCTGATTTATTGGTAATATACTGTGTGAATCTGCACCGTGATTTAGACGGAAAGAGCTACTCATCCACTGAAATATTTTCAGCTGGAGTATAGTGCCGCTGGCAATTGGCTGTAAAATAAGTTCCAGATCTTTCCAGAAAAAAGTGCAAACTTATTTTGCGGAAGCCTGGCATTCCTTGATTGCTTATCATCAAATCTTAAGTACTTTATAATTGCCTCGAACCTTTGTCTAGGCATAGCACGCCGAAAGTTGTTTCCCCATACCGAGTTTCACAATTCACTAACCGGCAAATTTTTTTCACTAACGAGCATATAAAAGACCAATAATGATGTCCAGTCCTCCTAAAAGCATTGTCCAATTTCTTTCACTTTACTGTAATTATTCGGCAACGGTGTATTTCTAAAAGAATTAGATTATAGAGACCATAAAGGACTTGAATAAAAATTAATAATATACACATTTGATGAAATATTTAAACTTGTATTTTTTGCAAGAATGTCTCATTAATTAAAAGTGAAAATCGTTTACCTGTAGCACATGGCCAAGAGGTTGCAACAAAAATTGTGTGCTTGTTGTCTTCCGCGTACATATAAAACTTTCAATTAGCCGTTGGGTTCCGTTTTTAGCTTTTAAAGGATTACTTTTGGCTCTAAATCTGATCCGCAACTCTCATCTTCAGACTCTACCGAATTCTTATCAATGTCACTTACATCATTATTAGCTGACTCATCACCTGATTCGTCTTCACCAATGCTTGTTAGCTTGGCTAATTCTTCAAAGATATTGCGTGACATAATGTGTAAAATAGAAAACGACTTTACTATGACATAATGATACAAAATGATAAATTGAGAAATCTTCCTAACGCCAAAATATTAAAATTAATTAAAAAACTACTTTGTCATAACAGTATAATGACTTCAAAGTTACAAAGTTTATATCATTTTGTTTAAGGATATAAATTTAAGTGGACTTTTATATTCAAACCTCAAATTAAGTTTGAATATAATAGTCCACTTGTTTAACTATCTCAATACCATGACAAAATTAGATGGGGTTTATGCTAGTATAAAATCTGAAAACCGCACTGATTATCTTATGTTAAAACTGCAGAAATAAATGATTAAATTGTTGTTTTCTCTAATAATGCTTCTTTATTCTACAAAAATTTGAAATATATGATTAAATTAGGCCTTATATAAGTCACAACAATTGAGTTAGCCACACAAGATTTAAACGTGTTTAGACAATCCAGAAGTTTTGTAGAATTGCATTTAAAATTAAATTTTTAAAAAAAGTATATATTGGGTCAAAATGACCTTATTGGAGTTCTAGGTATGTAAAATTGCTGTAACTCTAGTATTGGACTTATAGTTGTCGGGAAGATCATTAATGTAGATAAGAAACAGAATAAGACCCAAGTCAAAACCTTGAGGTACTCCAGAAGTTACTGGAAATAAACACGAGTTTTAGCCTTCGATGATGACTTTAATAAAGTTGTTAGTAAGAAGCGATTTGATAATTTAAAATTTTCACAGATACAAGCAAGCTTATGGAAAAGACTGGCATGCTAAACCTTGTCAAAAGCTTTAGTTATGCCTAAAGAAATTGCTCTAGCCTCTCCGCCTCCATCTAATGTAAAACAACTCTCAGTCACAGCAGTTAGCAAGTCAGCCTTTTTGCGAGATGATCAAAAACCGCATTGATTGTTTGACAGAAAGTTACATGACTCAAGTTAGGATGTGAGAAATTTGTTCATCAAAGACTCAAAGACCTTGCTAATAATAGAGAGAAGATTAATAGAACGATATTTGGAGGGGTGGGAATACTCGCCGGAGTTTTTGAAAATTGGAACAACAGATTTCCAGCAGAAAGGAAAACAAGACTCATTCAAACACTTATTAAGTAGTTTAGAGGGAATTAAAGTGAGTTCTCGATAGAAATTTTGTAAAACTATGATAGGAATGTTGTCTGGATCACAAGTCGTAGAAGAGTTTAATCGAGATATGACTATAGTTAAGGAAATTGTAGTGATTTCAATGTCTAACAATGAGCTAGCCGATTCGAATGGAAAGAAGAGAGTGACCAAAAGATTGCGATTAGATATAATAGCCGCACAAAAGGGGTGAAGACTATGGAGTAGAATGAGGCTTGACTTGGAACCAACAAGAAGAAACAAAAGCTTCAATTCCTGCATAAATCCAGGAGGTTACGTAGCAGGCGCATTTTTCAGCTGAGTGGAAAAAGATAACAGCCCAAGGGCCGTCACGAAAAAAATCACAAAAAGAATCCCAGTCAGCTCTAGGGTAGTAGTAAGTAGTACGATAATCGGGAGAGTTCAAAAGGAAAATACGACATAAAAGATTTTATGAGATCATTGATCAGATGGTCAGAACCACCCAAAGAAGAAAAAGGAGAAAATGAACACAAGCTAGAACCAGAGACCAGATATAAATCATGGAGAGAAGGTAATTGATAAGGGTTGTTAGGAAATGAGTCATTAAGTTAACTATCTGAGTGACATAGTAAGCTTTATATTGAAGTTTTTAAAAATTTTTCTCTCGAATTTTTTTTCGGAAAAAGATATTGTAAGTTCTTTTGAGAAATTTTAAGAATCAAGTTAAGTGCTTGGATGTAGTTTTTTCATGCTCTTATGGCTTTAAAAAAAACTTTTAAACTAAATATCTTGTCCATCAAAAAAGGTGACAATTTACATGACTATTTTAAAGTACTTTGATAAAAACCAAATCATAATAATTAAGTACATAAACAGCGATGGTTCAGTTTTAATGGAATAACGACAAATAAAGTCAAATAAGTTGATGTACATTAGAAGGTTTTTATATTTTCTTGAAGATTTGAGCATTTTACTCGCCATCACATATGAACAAAAGATAATTTTCAAGTTATACAGTTCTTATCTGGTATCCATTTTATATCTATTTAAATACAATAATTACCAATACGATTTTAAAAATAACAAAAAAACTAGCTGTCTGGAACAATAAAACGGGTCACTTTAAGTCTGTTCTACCTCTATCATTTTAATTTTTATCTTTTATATGGTCTTCTTATTTTATTAATTTAGTAAACGGTAGAAAATAATATGTTTAAAATTTTGGCGTGACATTTCTACCGGTTAAATTTTCAAATTGAAAGTTTTTTTATAAAGATACACAAACAGTCCTCCTCTCAAGCCCCACGCATGCGTAATCGGCAGGTGAGGATAGTTGTTTTGTTGGGTCGGGATTTAATTAAAAATTTAATTCAAGAGTTTTTATAAAATCAAGATTCAATTCAAGAGTATTTACCAAACAAATAAAATGCAAAAAAAACTTTAACTTATATAAACGTATATTTCTTGAAAAAACAACATTTTTGCAGATTTACTTACATATTAACAAAATACAATAGTAATTTTAGTACAACTTTTTCTTAAAAGTAGATCGATTATTAATCTAAAAATGTAAGTAAAAATAAAAAAAAATCAGTGTTCCATATTCAATTCATGGTAGGTCTGTCCCAAACCAACCATTTATATACTTGTTATTTAAAGTTTATTTTAAAAGGTTTTAGGAAATGGTAAACTAGATTAATACTATAGCTTAGGCTTAAACTTAAATTAAACCATTAAAATCATTATGCATAAAATATAGAAATATTATATAAAATAAAGAAGTTATATATCTTCATAACTACTGATGAACAGGGCCGTACCAAGCCAATTTTGCGCTTTGGGCAAGAAAAGAAAATTGCGCCCCCCCCCCCTCCAAAAAAAAGAAGAAAATTAAACGAAAAAAATGATTTAATGATTACAAAATTTATTACATCAAGTTATAAGTAAAATTTGTCATTAAGGTTGCACAAATTTTAGTTCAATGTCACTTTTCTGGCTTTTCTTTAGGCAAATTCACTAACGACATCATCAAAATCAATGTTGTTTGTCACTTCATTTTCAATTGAAATTATAGCCAAACTAGACAAGCGTTCTTGGGCCATTGTTGACCTCATATAGTTTTTTAAGAGCTTAAGTTTACTGAATCTTCTCTCACACGTAGCAACTGTGACTGGTATAGTGAGGAAGATGCGAATAGCAATTGCCGTGTTGAGATAAGCATATTTCAAAGAATATTTATGAATGAGCTGCAAAATGTCGATCGGGCTAGATTTTTCAAAGTTGTCCATCATTGCGGCAGCTTGATATTTAAAGCTTGCCATTTCTGACTGGAAATCGGATGAATCTAAATCCGCCTTGTAAATTTGAAATAAATTTGCAGCTTTTTTCTTGAGTTCATACACTGAACTTTTAGAGAGTGAATACCCACTGAGGAAGTCAAAATTAGAGGATACAGCAGACATAGCCCCAAACCGCCACTCAATTTGTGTAATAATGCCGTCAAACATAAGGTTGCACTGAGATCCGAATTTTGTTTCTGCTGTGAGAAGATAAGAGTCATCTTCAGCTTCATAAAGTGCCATCCGCTTCACTTTGCGCTTCCTCTTGATTGGAAAACCACCATCAATTCCGCTCTGGTTAGCTTTTTCTGTGCCATCTTTGATAATGTTGTCCACCCCAACATCTCGAAGATTCTGAATGGAAGCCTTGAATCCTTTCATTTTTTTTGCGGCAATGTCAATTGAAATGATTTTTGACTGAAGTAGTTTGTTTTCCCGGTCAATTAGAGAAAGAATTTGACACCAGATTGGATATCAAACACAAAAAACTGAAATCAATTTGAATGAGAAGTTCTTTTGCACTGCTAACGGTGACAGCATTTGTCATGGGATTGTGGATAATGGATTCCAAAACTTGAAGAACGTCTTTGATTTGTCTGTGCAATGGTGTGATTGCTTCTTTTTTGGCAGACCATCTTGTGTCACTGTTTCCCTTAAATAAGATGGTCAATGTTTTCATCAGTTTTTCCCATCTTGACGTGGAGCTTGAAAAAAAGTTAAAGATGGCTTGAACCTTTCCAAAAAACGTAATCATAAGTGGGGAAATCTCAACAGCATGAACACCAACAATATTTAAAGTGTGAGCTGCGCATGGAACAAATCTTGCTGACTCATTAAGAGAGTGGATGTGAGCTTTGACACCATTTTATTTTCCAGACATATTGGCTCCATTGTCATAGCCTTGGCCCCGGCAATCGGAAATGTTTGGACCATCCTTCTCCAATTTTTTAGTTATCTCTGTTGCAAGGCCTTTTCCGGTTTTTTAGTGAGATTCAATGAACTCCACAAAGCTTTCCTTAATTATGCAGGTTTCATCACTGAAGTGGACATACCTGATGATCAAAGTCATCTGCTCTTTGTGGGAGGTATCTGGAGTGAAGTCAAACAGAACAGAGTAGTATTTAGCTTCTTTGATGTTTAACAAAATGTCGTTCCTGACTTTCTGCCCAAGTAACTCAATCAGCTCATTTTGATTTCGAGGAGAAAAGTGGGATATTGTGGGTTTTTTTGCTTTAACGGACGCAATGTGTTCAGCCACAAAAGGATAATAATGTCTAATCAACTCAATAAAGCTCAGAAAAATGCCACTGTTTTGTTGACCGATGTCTTCTGTTGTTTCCCGAAGGGCAAGATTGTTCTTGGCACAGAACAAAATTGCATCAACAATCACTTTCAAGATTTCTCTCCACTTTTTCATCTCTCCACTGATAACTCTCTGCAGATCAGAATCCAGGGTCTTTCCTTCCTTAAGGTTTTTTTCATGCTCAGGAATTTTTGGGTTTAGTTTTTTCCAGTCACAAAACCCTTTGGAAATTTCTGAAAAATTGTTGGTTTTTGTTGTTGAAAATAACAAACAGCAAAAACAAAATAAAGAATCTTTTTTGTTGCTGTACTGCAGCCAAGTGCGAACAAATTTTTCACCATTGGGATGAATTTTTTCATACCATTTTGAACTGAAGTGTCGCATTCTGTTGTCAAAATCACACAGCGTGTTTGGGAAAAATTCTCTCCTGTCTTGCTCTGGCCCATGCTCAATCAAAAGCATCTTGTTTTGTTCGTTATTTTAGGCCATGTTGCTGGATCCCTGTGTTGAAAATTTTTTTTCGAGGCCACTGGAATTTCTGAGATTTCTGAATGAAGTTCATCCTTGTCCATTTCAGCTGGGCCTGAAAGCTGGGCATTTCCATCTTCCCTTATTGGTTCTGAATCAGTTGTGCAAAATTCTTCTTGACTTTGGCTGATGAAAATCTCCTCTTCAATTAATTCCAAATGATAATCTGAACTTAAGTCAATTATAGGATCTGATGAATTGTCATTAACTTCAATACAAATATTCTTTGAAATAATTTGTTTCTCCACTAAGTTTGTTACCAACCACTTTTTGAAACAGTTTTGTAGTTTCTCGTCACTTTCTTGGCGCTGTTTTCTTTTCTTCTTAAATTCAGCACCAGATAATTTCTTGGTTCGATTCATAATAGAATCATAATGTTCAAAAGTTATCAAAGGTATGTTAGTGTTAAAGGGCGCTCTTTTGTTCAGTAAATGAGCTTCAATATTTAGGAGTTTGTGTCAAGAGGCGGAATTTTAATTAATTTTCTTATCAACAGCAGCGACGCCGTAAAAATTTGTTTCATAAACTGATTATTATTTTTTTTAATTTATGAAAATTTGCGCCCTTCCAATTTTGGCGCCTCAGGCCGCGGCCCGGCCGGCCTTGCCCTTGGTACGGCCCTGCTGATGAATAATATAACGAAATACGTATAAAATATATATTTTTTAACAAATTAACAAAAATTTACTAATTAAGAAAAAAATGTAACAATTGCCAACTTTGTTTTTCTATATTGGATAAAAACGGAATATGGTAACTCTAAGATAAAAAAATTAACTGAATTATGACATAATATAAAAGAAAAAACACATGACATTTGAAATTGGAAATAAGTTTACCTGTTATTAAATGTAAACTTTTGGGATAACTTTTGCAGTGGTTATAACTATTTATTGAAAAGCTAACTATAAAATATGTTTCAAAGGGCAAACGTATTAACAACACAAAAGATAAAATCAAAATATGACAAAAATCGCATTTTATAGCAAAATATCGTCTTGATTTTTAATAGATGATTGAACGGAGTAAGTTCATCTACTAAAATGACCTATTATTTATATTTAATGATAGTCATCAACGAGAAGGTGAGCCAAGCTGTCTATCAACATAATCATCACAACACAAAAATAAGACATATTGCATAAGACATTTGTAAGTACACAGTTTGGTTGGCAAACCTTACTCAACAACCTATTGAGTAAGGTTAAAAACCTTACTCAACAGGTTGCCAAGTGGCACTTCTTTGAAAACATGTAAACAACATAATATAAATATATATATACAAGCTATAAACACATATAACCTTATATAATAAATACAATCTTACATTAAACATATACACACATATAACAATTATAAACATATGACAAACAGGGCCGTCCTAAAGGAAGGAGGTGGGAAATAAAGCATAAATGAGTTTTTTTCAGGAATTTCCGAACTTTCATTAACTCACTAAAGTGTCCTATCAAGTTTCTGCTATTGATTTGTAAATAATTTTTACCTTGTTGAAAAAATTTTTTTTTCACAAATCACTAGCTTAAAACACTCGGAAAAATTCGGAAAAGATAAAAGAATTTTAAGTGAGTTGATAAAGGGTGTCCCACCCCCTAAAGCCGTTAAATGTACATTTGAGTTGGAACATTTGCACATCTTTAAACAATCAACATTCAAATTTAAAAATCTAAAGAATATAAATGAAGAATATTACAAAATATTACGCTATCTGTGAGACATTTTCCAACAACCATACCTTGAATATTTATCAATTTTGAAAAACCAACTAGCTTTTGGAATGTTCTTGAAGATACAAAATATTTTTGACATAGTTACACAACCAATTTAAACAATGAGAAATTTCAATTTTAAACAATGAGAAGTCGAACCCGAAGGAGTTTAGCTGCTTATAAACTGAACAGGTAGTTTATTTTTTATTAAGGTCATCTGTCACAATTTGATCAGCACTTTAATATGTTTTGACATTTCTTTGTTTTAATTTTAATTGATTAGAAATAGCCACATTATATGATTATATTGTAATAAAATCGAATCTTGAAAAAACAATAAGGCTTCACAGAATAAAAGTTTTGTACTTCAATCTGGTTTAAAAAGATCTTGCTTTTATTTTTCAAATAATGTCCATCATTATTGTTTGTTACTTTATTTCCAACATTAATTGTTTTTTTTAAAATATTAATAAAAAGTTAACAGCATTTTTATTATGAAATCATTCCTGCATTCTAAAAAATTAACAAGCAAATGCTTTTTTTTAATTTTCTAACTAATTTTTAATCAATTTATTTCAGAAAAGTTCTTCATTAAATTATACTAATTTTTTTTTTTTGGATTTTCATATGGAGAAAAATTTTAGAAGAATTTACTGTAATTCATATTGAACTGTTTGATGTTAAAAATATATATTATTCATCATACTGTTGTCGTCTAATTTTATGCAAATATTTATGCCTAAACTTAGAAAATCTAGTAAATTTGTGAAGCCACAAGTGAATGATTAGATTTACTTAATTGTAGCTATTGATATGATATATTCATGCAAAAAATATTTTAAACACTCCATGCAGAATAAAAATTTCAAAATTATATATCATTGTTATCATTTCTACATTTAAGAAAATAATATTTTAGGTTTATAAATATAGGTTTATATATATATATATATATATATATATATATATATATATATATATATATATATATATATATATATATATATATATATATATATAT
>NC_088920.1:11987500-12117500 GCF_038396675.1 Hydra vulgaris | reverse complement strand
TACACACTTTTCCCAGCGATGCTCCCATCTCTGTAACACGGCAATTTTTTTTGCAAAATAATTGTTCGCGAAGGTGATTGGCTCTACATTTAAAGAAAATCTCTGACCTAAGAGCGCAATTTTTAAATGAGGAAACAAAATAAAGTTGTGATTCTTGGATTTTCGCCATGGTACCCGCTGAGGTGTGAGACGGTGCGTTGTCTTGGTGAAACAGGATTTTCTTTTTCTGCAAATGTGGCCGTTTTCCGCAAGTTGTTCCTTTAGCTTGTCAAGCAATGATGCGTAGTATGCTCCTGTAATGTTTTTTCCTTTTTGAATATAATCGATTTAAATAACTTTACCACTATCCCAAAAAACAGTTGCCATCACTTTTCCAGCCGAAAAAACAGTTTTTACTTTTTTTGGAGCCAGTTCACCATTTGCAACCCACTGTTTGGACTGTTTATTTGTTTCGGACGTAAAATGGTGTATCCAAGTTTCATCTACAGTAATTAATCGTCGCCGAAACTCGGATTTATTGCGCCTAAATAGCGCCAACAGAGAGTTAGAGATGTTTATTTGAAAATGTTTTGGATCCAACGTGAGCAAAACGAGCAACGTGAGCATCCAACGCGCGGACAGCTTTCTCATGCCTAAATTTTCATGTAATATATGACAAACACGTTCTTTTGATATGTTCATAACCTCTGCTATCTCTCTCACTTTAATTCGGCGATCGTCTAGCACCATTTTTTTAACAATCAAATTCTAAATTAAAACTTAATTATAAAAAAAAATTATAGACTTCAGGTGTCCCAAGGGGGTAAAGGGAGCAAAAAGGTCTTTATAATTAACTTTTTTTGTTTCAATTTTGAGATTCTTTTTTTATATTTATCTATTTGCGATGCTAATTGTAAAATTTAAAACTAAATTAGCTTTTGGCACCCTTTTAACCCTTTGGGGAAACCTGAAAACCATTTTTTAAAGAAAATTAAAAACAAACCGCTCCTTTTTTTGGTGTACCTGGGTAGTTGCCTAGATTTGCCTCATGGAAAATACGCTTCTTCATATTAGGAAATATCCATAAATGATGGCAAAGGGGGAGGAAGTACTGAAAAGGGGGAAGGAGTACTGAAAAGTTTGACAATAATTGACAATAGTAAGGGGAGCGTTGAGACCAAAAGGATGTCAATTAAAAAAAAGAAATTTATGTTTATACGAGCAGACATTTATTTATACGAGCAGACATTTATAGGCATTTATAGTTTATACGAGCAGACATTTATAGACGAGCAGGTATTTACATCTACAATGTGGCATAGAAATGGTATATAAGCTTTATGGGAAATTTGATTTAAGTTTCTTAGAGACATTAAACAAATGAACAATTTGCCAACATTTCATTTGACAGCAAATCTAATTGTTTACAAATTATTACGAGTCAATACTTTACTCAACTATTTGTATATAAAATTAACAATCGTTATTTGCTCCCTAACGGATTATAAAATGTGCTTCATAGCGAACAAATAAAGTCATTTGTCATTATTTCAAATGCAATTGTCATTACTTCAAATACGAAATTCTAATTGCTCTCAAGCCGTTTGTAAAATGCGATGAAATGCAAACACATAAAGTCATTATTGCAAATACGAAACGCTAATTGCTCCTTAGCAACTTCAAAAAGATATTTTAAACAACTTGCGCTGACAGGAGCAAAGGCATTATTTAGATTGTTATGTAAACAATACTGAACAGGGCCGACGACACGAGTTATTTAAAAAAAGTCATCTATATCTAGAGTTTTCTTAGAAAAAAAATAATAAAAAAAGGTCCTTTTGAAAAAAAGTAAGGGGGGAGGGGCACGTGCCCTTTGCCACCTCCACTTGGAGTATTGGCCCAAAATGACAATTACTTGCTCTTGAACTTCATTTCCTTTTTATTGAATAAATTGATTATATAAAATCAATTTATTCAAAAATAAAAATAAAACAAGAACAGTGGCTCAAGACCTTATCAATTCTGAGATTGCAGCTTTGAATTGTGAAGTTGCTGGACTAAAGACTAGGAAGAGAAGTAGATTTATTGCTGAAGCTGAAGAGGATGGTTTGAAAAAGAAAGAGACGAAACTAGCTCTTCTAACCAAAGAGCTGGTATAGAAAAAATATGATTAAGCTCAACAGAAAAAAACTGAAAAAAGCTAGAGATTTGGAAATCTGGTCGGAACATCCACAAGTCAAGAAAAAATTAAAAATCAGAAAGAAACCTGGTCGACCGTCATTATACATGGTATTATAGATGGCTCAATCAGTTTACAGAGCATTGTTATATGAACATCACATAATTAAAAGCCTTACATAACGGCCTTCAAAATAAAAAGATCAACCTCTTCTTTTAAAGGCCGTTATTGATATTGATGTCCATGGTTCGTCCGCTGATGAATGATGTCGGTCAGAGTTTATCCAGTTAATACAGTTTATAATATAAAAACCATTTTCTTTTAAGTAGTTCATTATATCTAAATATATCTCTTTTTTATTTAGAGCATTAAAACCCTCCACCAAATGACATCCGAGGTGATCAAAATTGGATACACAATCAGCAAGAACGCCCTCTATACTAGTGTACTACCGACAAGTTATTGAACATCAAAAGGCAAAAGACAGTCCTGTAAGATAGATCAGAACTCAGAATAAATCTTATTTAAAACATGTTGATAGACTTTTCTGCAGTTCAACTATAAAATATATTGAAGAAGTTTGTTCAATTTTGGGACCAGATGAAGTGTGTTTTATTAGCTAGGACAAAAAGGCCAAAGTGTGCCGATTGGAATCATAGCAGCCAAAAAACAGGTGCCGCTGTTGATGCGTTTGGAGAACCGGGTAACTCTCTCGGACCACGATTGGGTAGTGGATGCTAAACACACGCTTATACCATCTGTGTACGTTGGAATTACTATCAAAAGAGATGGTCTTGGAAAAAAGATGCTATTACTTAATCTGGACCTACAACATTGCTGTTAGATCAGGAAAACACGCATTCTTACCAGATTTTGCTTATGGATTAGACTTTCAGCAGCTCTTGGATATCAGAAACTAATATGGATAAATATATCGTTTTGTTTAGTGACGATATAGGACTTGTAGAAAATCTCAGAAACCAGAAACTAATTGAAATCGAAATTCACTATATATTGAAGAATAACTTCGACGATCTTTTCATTGTGACGAACGCTCCGACGCAATGCATTTAACCGAGTTGAGCAACGAATGGTACCTCTAAGTAAAGAATTATCTGGGGTAATTTTTCCACACAAACATTACGCAACCCATCTTGATTCTCAAGGTAATTACAAATATTTATTGATAAAAGTTAATTAGCAATATTTATTACAAGATCAACGTTGGATTGCCCATCATATTTTTACGAGTCAATACTTTACTCAAATTGTGAAATGTAAAATTTGTTCTTGTTGTCGGAATATAAGAAGCTCTTACTTGACTTTAATTTGAGCACTATCTCTTTCGCCACCTGCCTCGGTCTGCCAAACAAGAGATGGTCTCAAAGCAGAAGATATATCAGAAAAAGCCAAAGAGTTGTTTCTATCTTTCCTGTTTATCCTCATCGCATCAAACATTAGAAATATTCTTCCTCAACCTGCTAAAATATTTTGAATTCTTTACTATGGTGCTTTTTTTTTCAACTCGGTTTAGCCTAGCTGATAGAATCTATAAAAAAAAGCAATATCTACTTAGCCTCTCAAGCCATGCTGAAAAAGCACGTTTCTATCCATTCTTCCGGTTTATCACTCCCTCCTATCAAGAGAGTCCGAAAAGTTTGCATCGCTGCTAAGCGTCAGACAGAATTTATGGCAGCTGTCGCCGTTCAGAAAAATTCGGAAACTGTTGGTTGTTTGAAATGAGGTTAACGCAACCAATTCTTATATTTACAATAAAGACATGTTATATTTATAAATACGGGCCGGACCAAAAAGAAGGCATTGACTGTCTTTTCAATGAGCCCCGTTTAAATACTGTCCGTGTTTAGAAACAAAAAATTAAATATACACAAAACGTATAAAATACATAACTTTTGTCAAATAATTAAATGACTTTTATAATGATTTAAAAATAAAAAAAGTTTTGTATTCTAATACAAATATATTTCATACATGCTTAACAATGTATATTTAGTGCTAATGAAAATGTTTTTCTATTTTAAAATTACCTTTTAAAAAAATATTGAAAGTCTATTGTATTAAAATCTATTCGAAGTAAGATTCTTTTAGAAACTATTTTAAATTTTTCTAGTGAGTAGTGTTCTTTATTGAACTTTTTAATAAAATTTTTCCATAAAAAAGGTCCTCGATATTGAACTTGATAAGAACGCATTTTTAAATTAATTCTCGGAACAATAAAGTTATTCTCTGAAAACATTGTTGGATACTAATGAGATATTTCACTAAAATAAAATTGAAATATAAGTGGAGATATTCCTTGTGTCATTTTATATATGAAAAGTAATATTCGGTAAATTTTAGTTCGTAAATATTTAAGGCCTTGAGACGATTTAATAGTGGTTCGCAAGACACCTTTCTGTTTGCCCCAAATACAATCCTACAAGCATGCTTTTGTTTACTATAAAGTTTTTATAAAGTTGTAATATTGCATGGGCAAGTTGTAATATTGCATGGGTACAAATCATACAAAATTAAAAAAATTGTACAGTAAACAAAAACATGCCTGCAGAATATTATTTGGAGCTAATAAAATTGTACCATGCGAGCCTCTTCTGCGTATACTGGGCGCATTAAATGTTTATAAAATAAACTTACATCAAGTTTTAATGTTTATGTATAAAACAAAAATGGGACTATCTCCTAAAATATTTCAGTCCTAATTTGAAAAAGTAGAGCATAAATATCCGACAAAATTTTCAAATAATAACTACATTGTCCCTAAATATAATTGAACACAAATTACATATTCAATTCAATATCGTGGACCCTATTTGTAGAAAAAGTTTCCTAATATTGCAAATACGGAAAAAGTTAGTATACATCAGTTTAAAAAAGAATCGAAACAGGTGTTATTACTTATGGATTTTAATATATCCGATTTTAAATGCCTCTTTTAAACTAAAATTCAATTATATAAAATATGTATCAGAATTTATCAACTTTTTTTTTTGTTTGTTAGTTTTTTCATTATTTCAGTTATGGTGTTTCCTCTAATCTTAAAAGTTATTGGTGAAATCTTAGTTTTTCAACATTTTACTTAACTATTAATGAGTTGTTATTTATTTTACTTTTAATTAAATTGGTTAAAAATATACATACATAAAACGGTTTTTTTAAATTAAGTACTCTTTTATTTTGAATTTTTTGTTCTTTATTTAAATATTACTTTATTACAAATTGTTATAAATTTTATTTTCATATTCTTCAACAAATACTTTGTATAATATACGTATATAGTGTGGCTCTTGAAAATACGTGCTCTTTAATTAATTAATTTATTTTTTGTTTTTCTTTTTTACTTTTCTTTCAGTTTTTCTTGTTTACTTGATTATTACTTATTGAAGTATTTCTTAAACTAATTGTTATTTATTTTTACATTTATAATTTTTAATAAATAGTTTGTAAAGTGTAAATATTTTATCCGGCTATTGTAAATACGTACGATTGGGGCTCAGTGATAAGACAAAATAATGTCTTCTAATTGCCCCGCCAGTTTTTTTTTTAATTTATAAACCTTGTAAATTGTAAAAGTTATTAAACGGCGAAATAAATAAATAATAAAAAGAAAAAAAAAAACGTCACAGAAGTTTTTCAATAATTAAAGGAAGTATCCAGAAGTTTCCAGAAGCATACAGAAGCTTCCAGAAGTTTCTAGAAGAAGCATCCAGAAGTATCCAGAAACATTCAGAAGCATCCAGACGCATCCAGAAGCTTCCAGAAGCATCTAGAATCTTCCAGAACAGGTTCACACAGGTTCATTTTACTATATAAGAGACATGTAAATCGACATGTAATTCAGTTAGTATATGGAAGTCAATCAGTTAGTATTATCAAGACAGTTTATCGAAGTGAGTTTTATCAAAGTGTTTTATCGAATAACTTCAATACAAGAAGTGAAATACAACAAGTGTTTCATTACATCAATACAGTCCGCATCCAACCAAGACGTTGTGTTCCACAGAGCATTATTGTATCATCACAAGGTAAATGTAACACAGTAAGCCTTGAGAAGTTAACGGTCTAGGTCCAATACATCGAAACGATGGAATAATGGCCCGTTTCATGTATAAAAATATCCTGAAAGATGTTATGTTACCTCATGCTTAATGGAATGTGCCAATAAAATGGGTTTTTCAGCAAGACCAATCCGAAACACACTGCAAAAGTAGTCAAGCAGTGGTTTCAAGACAAACACCTATCTGTGATGGATTGGCCGCCTCAATCTCCGGATCTCAACCCTATTGAGAACCTGTGGGAGATCGTCAACCGCAGAATTAATTGTGAAGGTGTTCGTAATAAGGATTAACTGTTTGAACAAATCTAAAAGGCCTGGGCAGCGATTCCACAAAGTTTCATTGATCACCTGATCGAATCTATGCCTAGAAGATGCAAGGCTGTGAACAACAACAAAGGATTCGCCACGAAATATTGATAGCGAAATACAGCTTGGTCAACATTTTGTCGAGTTGCACTTGATTTTCCAGAAGGAAATCAATTTTTTTAAATACTTTTTTTTAATGATTAGTTTATTCATTTTCGTTTAATAATAATGAAATTTGTGATTAATAAAAATTGAAAAAAATATATATATATATATATATATATATATATATATGTATATATATATATATATATATATATATATATATATATATATATATATATATATATATATATATATATATATATATATATATGTATATATATGTATGTATACAACTATGTATGTATATATATGTATGTATACAACTATATTTATATATATATATAGTTGTCTGATCACTAAGCCCCGTAATATATACCATACATAGCATAGCTTTTAAAAACCGTGTAAGATCTTTTAAATATTAATTAAATTTTCTTAAAAATTATGCTTTAAATAAGGAAAGAAAGAAAAAAATAAATAAAATTAATAAAAAAAATATTAAAAATAAAAAAATAATTTTTTATTTTTTATATTTTAACCTCCTATTTCTTCTTTTTTTTTTTTCAATTTCTTTTATTAGTTTGAGAATATTTAAGAAAAAAAAAAAAAATTAAAAAAATAATAATAACAAAAAAAGAACAATTTTACATCATACATAAACAAATAATAAAATTAAATCGTGAAAAATTTTACAATAGAATTTTTATTTTTACTTTTTCATATGTGTATTTTATATAAAATTTATAAATATATTCATAGTTATATAAATCAAATTATAAGAGTACTTTTATTTAACGCCTTAGAAGAAATATAATTCATTGTCGTTTAGTAGAAGAGTTGGTTAAGCGAAAAGTGTGTTTTAAGATCATCATTTAAAAGTGTATTCCATAATTTAGGTCCTCGATTTGTGATCGAGTATTTAGTGGCTGAATAATAGGTTTTGGATTGATTAAAGTTATTTTTTGAGAATCTTGTGCTGTATATACGATTTATTTTTGAGTAATTAAATAAAAATTGAGTAAAATAAAGGCGATGCCGTTTTTTAATCAAGTTTAAACATAAATATAAGAATTTGATAAAGATTTATTTTGAAGACATTTAATATATTTAGTTTACTAAAAAGTATTTTTGTATGGGAGAGTCGACCTTCATTTGTAATAATCCTAATAGCATGTTTTTGTTTGCAGAGAAGTTTATTTATTTTTGTAACGCTGGTGCTGCACCAAGCAATATTTGCATTGTTTTAGGTAACAATGTATAAATGAAAAGTATATGTATTTCAAACAAGATTAGTTTAAAAATTGTTTAGCTTTAAACAGTATACCAATATTTTTTGAAATTTTATTCTCAATTGTATTAATATGTTCTCTCCAATTAATATTTTCATTTTGAATTACGCCCAAGAATTTTAACGAAATTTCTCTATTTATTAAATTATTATCAATAAAAAGATTTGGTAGAATCAATGGAATAATTTTTTTTTCAAATGACTTCCTGAATAATTCAGTTGCCCAAACTTGCCCCGTTGTCCTAATATCCGTTAACACTAGCTGGGTAGATAGAATTAATAACAAGTCAACATGTTTAAATAAAATCAATAACAAGTCAATATGTTTAGAATCAACAATACAACAATATATAAATAATAACAATTATGCGCATCAACCATATCATTCGCAAAAAGATAAATTTACAGAAAGATAAAAAATATTTATATACAGAATATACACTAATAAAACAAAAGAATTATTAATCCTACACGTAGGACAACTAAAGAAAAATAGGTCGTAATTGCTTTTTCTTAAGCATCATCCTACACGTTGGACAACTTTGAATAGTCTCTAGGGCTTTAAATATACATTGGTCACAAAAAATATGACCACAAATTGTTGAAGTAAGTTTGCGTCCATCAGAAATTATCTAAATATAAGGAATTTATTTCATCTCAAAAGCACCATAAAGTCTTAAAAGCATCATAAAATCTCAAAAGCATTATAAAATCTCAAAAGCATCCTAAAATAGTCACTTGAAATTCCTTTTTAAAATGATCTACCTGATCTAAATTATCCAAACAAACAGAACAAGTTACACTCGTCTTTTTCGAAGATATAGAATCAGACTTTCGCTTCCTATACATATATATAGATATCTTATTAAAAAGTTAAAATTAAATGTTTGTTTAAAGATTTATAATTTTAAAATTCAAAGAATTGCATTAGCCAACTATTTCAAAACATTTACATACATTTACGTACATTTGCATACATCGACAGGTTTTCTGTTATTTTAAAATTATCTTTTGAATATTTTGAAATTATTTTGTTATTCAAACACAGCTCTAAACTTTTATGCACTAACTAATGACTGTTTTATTCTGACTAAAGACTATTTCTCTTTTATCTAACATTAGTTTCTTAAAAAATCTGAGTGAACTCTTCTCTAAACTCCTTTAACTGTTTAAATAAATTTCAATTAGGTTTTCAAAACATTTTACTTACCACGCATTGATAAGTATAACTGAAAACATTGATGATGAAAATCAAAAAATACTGTCAAAAAATCTCGATACTGGTCTTTTAGTTTGAGCTGTTTTTATTGATTCTTGATTCCTTATTGTTTCTAATTTACGTAAAGGACACAATCAACTCCGTTCACTTCTTGTCATTTTGCCAAATTGCTGATGGTACAAATCTCTTGCATATCAACAAATTGTATCGTTCTTTATATGAATATATAAATTAATATCTAAAAGGTATAATTTACTGGTTAAATGTTAGCCTAATGTCTTAACTAAAATCTGAACTTTGTTTTTCTTTAACAATGTTGAAATTCAAATCATAATTAATAATAAACGGCTATATCTTCGCGATTAAATATCTTGGAGTATTGATTGTGTGCTATTTTTCATGGATTTTTTATATTGATAAGCTATGCAAGAAACTAACTTAAGCTAATGGAATACTTTCAATAATTCGTCATCATGTTGATGAAGTGAACCATTACGTAAATAGAGTTAACCATTATGTTGATTAAGTTACCCTTAAGAATAATTACTATTTATCATTCTCATCTCATCTTAGTTACTGTTGTCAAGTTTGGGGTCAAATTGGAAACATTACCAAGTTCACCATCAGTTTATTAGAATAATAAACTTCCAGCCTTTTACATCAGATACATCGGAGTCCTTTAAAAACCTTAACGTTTCAACCTTTTCAGCACTATTAACATTTCCTTATCTTGCTTTTGACTCTTTAAATACAAATTTACTCACTTCCATTACAAACTGTTTAACAAAAAATAAACTAGTAAATGCAGTAGTAGGGGGTGCGGGCCGTACCGGGTGATACCATCATGACCTGACACAGGGGGTGACACTAAAATGAAAAAAAATCCAAATATGACTAAACTGCTCACGCTCGTGTTAACTTATTTTTGCATTTGGCTTTATCAATAGTTTTTAGGTCAATATTCTTTATTAATAACTCCGTTATTTCTTCATTTCAAAAATCTTTCGTCTTTTATTCACAATCAAATGATTGTATCGACGCCACTGCATTTATGTTCTACAAGCAATATATAGGGTAGAGAGGGGTAATTCCATCTCCGGGGTAATTACAACCCTTAAAAAGATATGGAACAATACAAATAAACTAAAAAACTTGAACCACCTTTAATTCATGTTTTTGGTTGCCAAATTTCTGTTTCTCACAATATATATCATTCCTGTATCCATACTGCTTTAGAAATTTGTTTACAAGACTTTTTTTGGAAATCCAAAATCACCTTCAATGTAAGTACTTAACTTTAAAATATTTTTTCATTGATTTTAACATAAAAGAAAGTTTATCACTAAACAATGGTAGTACTGCTAGATCTTTAAATGCCATAACTGAAGTTTAATTTTATTTTTTGCAACATTGATGTCAACTTGACAATATTTCTCGATTAACTTAAAAAAAGGAGATCATTTTTTGGCGTTTCTGTTGTATAAGGAGCTGAAAGCCAGAAATACATATATAATGTGGTTATGAAGACACATATTCTTGTTAAAATGGTAAATACTTTCTCTGTGACATTTAATCTAAAATTCAACTTTGATTCATTAATTTTTTTATGACAGTTATTGCCCCATTACAACTTCATATATTACTTGCAGTCAAATGAAAGCAAAGACCAAAGCAAGATGCTCCTCAACACCAAGCCATTCGTGAATGAACTTATCTACCTTCTGGTTCATGGGATGTAGTTTGAGCTAAAGAGGTAGGAGAAAATGTTAATTCATTTACATCAATATCAACTGCAGTCAGGGCTGGTCTGACGACCATCATCGTTTTTGGCACCTTTTTTCTTCAAGTTTGCGTTTTCTATATTTAACAACTGCTTGCTAATATATTAAGTCTTCGGATATGATTTACATCTTTTGCTGGTCTATCAGGAACTCTTTATCTTCATCTTGTGGCAACAATTCCATTCACAAAATATGTATTTATCTTGGCAGTGAATTTTCTTCATAACTATGTTAAGCAGCAGATTTTCTTCTTTTGAGGTTAGACACTTTAACATGCTGCTGGTAAATACTCTTTTATTTAGCTACTAAATGAGGTTTTTTCGAGTAGGAATATTAGCCTTAAACTAGAACATCATGTATTGCAGGATATAGAAATTATTGACTTTTATTTGACAATCATTTCATAAAAAACCTGGCTTAAAGCAACACCAGTAGTTTGCAACTAACTCGGTCCATCTATTGTAGAGAAATTGTCCAAAAAGCCAAACATTTTTAGTTAAGCATGTTGCTTTACAAGCATAAAAAAAATCTGAAGCAGCCTTCTTTTTAAGTATATATATATATATATATATATATATATATATATTATATATATATATATATATATATATATATACATATACATATATATATATATATATATATATATATATATATATATATATATATATATATATATATATATATATATATATATATCAATTCTGATTAAAAAAATATATTTATAAAAATAAGTTTGTTAAAATTAAAGTTAATGCTTGGGTTTAACTTAACTGTCAAATTTATTAAAAAATATTACTAAATATTGTTCAATATTTAAAATTTATTTATTCTTAGAAATAAAATTAGCCCATTTTTATCGTAATTGTTTTTTTGGTTTTCTTTCCTAAACATTTTTTTTTTACTCAGAACTAAATTTTAAATAAGCGTGTTCCGAGGCTGTATCAAAAATTTACACAAAACGTAAGTTAAACTTTTTTTATAACGCAAGTAGAGCGCAGCAATTATTTTTTAATGAATAATATACAACAATATCATTTTAACAAATGGTGGTCGGAAAAATAGTCTTTGCTTTTACAACAAAATCGCTAATAAAATAGCAAACTTTTATTAAATAAAATAGATAAATTAACGTTATTTTTTTATTTGTTACTCATAAATTTTTTTTAAATAAAAATTCATTTTTAGTTGCAAACTTTTAAAAATTATTATTTAAGAAATAATCATTTAAAAATATTTAACATATTTAAATTCATTTATACAAATGCCCAGAAAAACAATTTGTTTATATAAAAAACACTAAAAATGTAAAATTAAATTTAATAATTTAATATTAAAAAAAAATAAACATTTCCTAATAGTAATAATAAAAAACAAGTTAAATAAAATTTTACTTGTTTTGTGTTAATGGCAGTAATTTAAAAAAATTTCTTTAAAAATAAAATAATAAAGAGAACTTTATGACGTCAAATTCACATTAGGCTAATGCGTTAAGCATTTTTAATTAAAAACAAGATACATGTAATTTTGCTTTTAATGGTAATATACTAAAAATATGCTAGAATAAAAGAAAACTATTCTAAAATTTATGCTAAAAAACACTAAAAAATTACTATAAACAACAACAGAAAAACACTAAAAAAATGCAAGAGGAAAAAAATAAGATTTTTTGCAAATCTTTTGCAAAAAGTAGAGTAGTGAGAGACTTACCTGAATGATTTTCGCCTATTACGAAGACTATCGTCTTCGTCATTTTCATCACCATTAGTGTGAATAACTAGGAGAAAAAAAACTTTAATTACAGTTAAATTTTATAAGTTCTAATTAAAATACTTTTTATATATTAAGATTTCATAATAAAATAAAAAATCAAAAATAAATGAAAAATTTTTGTTATTTCTTACTAGAAGGTATTGGTTGAGGATTGAGGGGTTGAGGATTAAGGGGTTGAGGGGTTGATATATATATATATTTATTTATTTATATATATATATATATATATATATATATATATATATATATATATATATATATATATATATATATATATATATTTATATATATATATATATATATTTATATATATATATATATTTATATACATATATATATATATATTTATATATATATATATAAATATATATATATATATTTATATATATATATATATTTATATATATATATATAAATATATATATATTTATATATATATATATATAAATATATATATATATAAATATATATATATATAAATATATATATATATATATATATATATATATATATATATATATATAAATAAATAATATATATATATATAAATATATATATATATATATATAAATATATATATATATATAAATATATATATATATATATATATATATATATATATATATATATATATATATATATATAAATATATATATATATATATATTTCAGCAAAGTCAATAGAAAAAAAATTAAAAAAATAAGATTTTTCAAGTATTATGAATACGTGAGATACATTGTAATTTAGTTTTTTATTTATTTAAGTTGTGAAGCCCAGTTTTTTGATCAATTTCTTTTACTCAAAAACTGTCAATAATTATGGCTGACTGGGTAAAACGAAAATTCAGCAGTAAATAAGCTTAAGACACAGCTTAGTGAGAGAAAAAAAAGGGAAAACAAAATTTTTCCAGCAACTCTTAAAATTAAAGTGTTCTTTAATCCTTTACAAACACAAAATGATAAACTTAATAACCAACTTACAGGCCTTCCCAGGAGAGGCGTGCGGTCGCACGCCTTGAGTGAACACAGATATTTTTTTTTGTGGATAACTCGGCCACGCTTTTTTAGCATATATTAAAAATAACGCATTTTTAAAAAGGCGCTGAAAAATCAAATTAAATTCGTTGTATTATTTTGTAATTTTTTAAATAATTTATTCTTTTCATTAATAAGGAAATAATAACATAAAAATAATGCGTCATTAATATATGCTAAAAAACCATGGCCAAACTCTCAAAAAATATATATATATATATGCGTGGTCACTCAAAACGACCGACCGCACGCCTCTCCTGGGAAGGCCTGAATTTATAAATTTATGTATATATAAGGGGTCGTCCATACATTACGTCACGCAGTTTTTGAAATTTTTTGACCCTCTCCGCCCCCTTGTAACACATGGTGACATTTTATTAACACCCCCATCCCTCCAATATTATGCAACATTTTTGTAACCCCCCCCCCCCATCCCTAAAAAAAATTTTTAAGGGATTTTAAATATGATAATGTCTATAATTTTCTTCGCTTCTTTAGCTAAGCAAATTATAGACATCATATTTATCATATAGAGTTAATTAATTAATACTTTCATTTATATATATATATATTTATATATATATATAAATATATATATATATATATAAATATATATATATATAAATATATATATATAAATATATATATATATAAATATATATATATAAATATATATATATATATAAATATATATATATATATATAAATATATATATATATATATATATATAAATATATACATATATATCAAGCCTTCCCGGGAAGCGTGCAGTCTCACACCTTGTTCATCCACATTTAAAGTATTTTTTTAGACAAACTAAGCACGGCATTTCGCATCTGTTTAACTTATAAAGCGTTTCAATAGTGCGTGGCAAAAAGCTAAACTTACCTACTGAGAAAAAATAAAACAATCCTAAGAAAAGGAAACAAAATTGTAATGAAATATCAAGTTTAATTAAAAAAAGTAAATAAACAAAAATATTTTTTTTTATAAAATTTGTATACAACTTTTGTATTCTTTTTTTTAGTCGTTGAAAAAAACATCTTTTAAAACGATTTAACAACAATTGAAAGTTTTGATATGCAATTTATTCACGATTTCTAAATAATTAAGAGTCTATATAATTAAGAAACTAATTTGCAATGTACACTAGAACTATAAGAAGTTTTGTTAATTTTTTTTCTTATGTTTATTTGTTTATTACGTTTGTTCATTTTTATGTCTTTTCATTTTTAAAAAAGTTTTAGCTATATTTGACAATTTTTCACAATACTTATATAATAAGAAAATAAGAAAATAAATTGTTATTTATCTGTAAAAAATATTATTAATAAATTTTGTTAATGACGGAATAAGTTAAATAAAAGTATAGCATAGTTACTTTAATAAATGTATTTACTGCATTTGATGCATTCTGAAATTGTATCTTTTATATTGCCCAATTTACATTGTTGATACGAATTACTAGAGATTATGAACATAATGATTGCGCTGTTTAAAAAATTACCAGACATGAATTTTTATACAAGAGAAACTGTAACGAAAACATTTAGTACTTAATGAATGATGAAAGAAAAAGTTTTGATAGTCTAGGTCGAACCATTTTTTTGTAAAGTGGAAATTATTTTTTATTATTTCTCCATTGTTCATATACTTTATACTAAGTGAAGTCGATGGTTATAATTTCTATGATGCTTTTACTCTAATGAATGTATAGGACAAATACATTTATTTTACTTGATATTAAAGTAATTATCATGTATTATCACTTAACATTATTATTACTTGAGCTGAAGAACAAAATTGTGAAAATAGTGATAATTCTAACTGTTGTAATGAACCAATTTATTTTTGGCGATTTTATCTAATTCTTCATCCACCGTTTAATTCATGTGAGCAAATGTTAAGTTTCAGTTTTGATGAATTATAACTCTTACTATTTTATAACTATTTTTGCTATTTCAGATTATTTGGAATGTCTCAGAGACGGAAGTGCTATAACGATCCTAACAAGCTCTGTTACATTTGCGGGAGGTTTATGTTTAAAGGAGATGAGCGTTCCATTACACCTCGAGTTAAGACCCTGTATTATGCTTATTTCAAGATGAAACTAGGGGATGAGGACAAGGTTTTCGCCCCCCCCCACCTCATAAGATCTGTGTTAAGTGTCTGTCTAACCTGTCCCTGTGGTCTAAGGGTAAATTGAAGAGAATGTCTTTTTCCATACCTATGTCGTGGTGCGACCAAAAAGATCATGTAACTGATTGCTACTTTTGTTTGACAAATTTTTGTTTTCAATTTACCAGAAAGAAAGCTAACAGCATAATTTACCCTGACTTTCCATCAGCGATAAGACCGAGAGCATATGATGAGGGAGAAGAGCCTCCTGTGTTTTCTTATAATCTTCTCAATGTTGTTTTGAGTGATGATGATGATGTGCCGAATATGAAGAAGAGCGATGAAGATGATGATGATTGGCTGCCAAAGTCTATCAGCCAGAGACAGCTGGACTTGTTTGTTAGGAAACTTGGCCTGTCCAAACAGGATGCGTGTTTGGCTGGTTCAATGCTAAGAGAATTTGGTGTCCTAGCTAAGAAAATGAGAACGTCTATTTATAAGACAAGAGACGCAGCTTACATGCCATTTTTTAAGACAAGTGAAGACAATAACTTTTTATTTTGTTGTGATACTCCTGGTTTGTTGATGAAGATGGGTATCTATACACAAGCGGAGAATGACTGGTGGTTGTTCATTGATGGCAGCACAAGAAGCGTAAAGGCGGTCCTTTTGCATAATGAGAACGCATATCCAGCCATCCCGATTGCTTACTCAATTACAGCAAAAGAATCTTATGAAACTATGAAATCTATTTTGCAGCTTGTTCGTTATGACACATTTCAGTGGAGAGTTTGCTCGGATCTGAAAGTTGTAGGTCTGCTGATAGGTATGCAAGGAGGTTACGTGAAATTTATATGTTTGTGGGATAGCCGTGCTAAACATGAGCATTACATCAGGAATGAGTGGCCAGCACGAGGCACTGCGACCCTTGGTGTTCACAATATTCGCTATGAGCCACTTGTTCAATCTGACAAAGTTAGATTGAACAAGTGGCTCATAGCTGCATTGCACATAAAGTTTGGCCTCTTTAAGAATTTTGTTAAGGCATTACACTCTGACGGCAAACCGATGAAAATCATAAAAGAGACCTTTCCAAAACTGTCACTTGCAAAAGTTAAGGAAAGAGTATTCGTTGGACCAGACACTCGAAAACTTTTGAAAAGCCAACAGTTTACTGATTCCTTGTCCCTGATTGAGCTCAGAGCATGGAAGACTTTGAAAGACTGTGTGGAGAACTTTCTGGGTAAGTATCTGAAAGTTTTAGGAATTAAGTACATAATACTTGTATTCTATCAAAGAATTTCTTCTTTGCACTCATTTATTCAGGCAAGTACCGGTCGGACGACTATAAAGACATCATCTTAGTACTATTATCAGCCTTCAAAGAATCGAATGTGTACATGTCCCCAAAGAATCACTTTTTGCATAACCATTTGGACTTTTTCCCCAAGCATTTTGAGAGAAACATTACAGACGAGCATGGAGAACGTTTCCACCAAACGATTTCAACTATTGAGCATTGCTACCAGGGGCGCGCCGATGAGAGAATGATGGCTGACTTCTTCTGGCTGACTTACAATCCTGTTTAGTTTGTCTTTTGTCAATTATACACTCATATACCCTAACAACATCGCTTAGTTTTATTACAAAAATGGGAAAACCTCTAGTTTACCAAAAAAAAAAAAAAACGCCTAAAAAATAAGAAAACAAAAGGAATAAAATATTTAAATATTTTTTTTTCAACAATTATTTTTTTTAATTATTAAACTTTTTTTTAGCTTATTTCGCATAGTCTTCGGTTCTTTTCTTCCAGTATTGCTGTTTTATTTTCTAGTTTTTTATTGCTTTGATTTGCTGCATATTCTTAAAACGCCTACTATATAAAAACAAATTGTCTAAAAGTCAAATTGTCTAAAAAAATTACTTTAAGTGTGGACATACAAGGCGTGCGACCGCATCAGTTAAGGGGTTAAATAACATTATAGATAAACAAATATTTAAACAATAACATAATTATTAAGTTATCAGCTACTTTTATACCGATTATATCTTCAGAATGCTTTTTCTTTTTTTTCTTTTTCTTTGACTCTCTTTTATCTTCATAATCGTTAATATTATTACTGCTATTACTGTCCTGTTCTTGTGAATTGTTGAACATGGGTTTTGGTTCAGGCAGATCAATCTAAATATTTATATTTATCAAAAAATATTTCTTATTTAGATAATATTAATAAAGTAAATTATGTATAGTGCTTATATATTTATAAAATAATTATATATATAGTATACTATCTATAAGTATATTATAAACATAGATGAATATTTTATCATATGATAAAAAACAAATAAAAATTCAAAATTAAAATATGTTTGTATATATATATATATATATATATATATATATATATATATATATATATATTATATATATATATATATATATATATGCACTTAATATATATATATATATGTACTTAATATATATATATGCACTTAATATATATATATGCACTTAATATATATATATGCACTTAATATATATATATATATATATATATGCACTTAAATTATATATATTTATGCACTTAAAATGCCAATGATGATGTCATACTGACATATACAAATGCAGATTTAAGTTAACAAAGAATATATTTTGTTTACAAAATATATTCTTTGTTTTAAAACTTTATTCTAAACACTTGTTCAGACAAAGATGAAAGCAACAAAACAGAAAGAAAAAAAAAACAATAATTTTTGTTACAAATTTCCCTTTTTTTTTGTAGATACTATCCAAACCCAAATTCTCATTCAATGCATGTACAGAATTCCCACGTTTTTTAAGAAACATCATAAGTGATATTTCACACATCTGCATTTATTGATGTTCTTAACTTTTTTTTACAAATTACTATTTGTATTAACAAAAAAAAGTTTAGGTATGAAAAAAATCATATTACAAATTAAAAATTATTTATGTAAACAAAATTGTAATTAAAAAAAAACAACATAATTTTAAAGTGTAAAACTTTTCCATCATTAAAATCTATCAGGAGTCATTTTTTACATTGTTAATTATTTGGTATATTTCACTTTGGATTGTCATAAATTCATTTAAAGATGCTCACATCATTGCATCACAGCAGTTGTCGTAATATGCAAACGTGAGGTCTTGGATTCAAGTCAATCACTACGCTAATTTTCTTTTCGTAGAAAATTTTATAGAGCATGTATATAATTAAAAAACAGTTTTAAATATACCTTAAATATATTTTAAAACATGCATTTGACAATATAATTAATATACATTTCACTACATGTATAAATGTAAGCTAAATATTTTCATAAAAACAAACAAACAAATAATTATTTTTATTTAACATTATTAGCTAACATAAAAGTTAGCTTATATGAAAAAATTTAAAAACTCAGATGCAAATAAGACCAATTTTAGTTGAACTTCCTTCAAAGGAGGAAAAAATAGAAGTATTGAAAAAATGCAAAAACCTGATAAATTCTAAAATCACAGGAACATTCGTTGGTCCAGACTTGATACTTGCATCAACATATTCATTTGTCCAAACACTTAGCGAGAGAGCACTAACTAAAGCCTTAATAGAGAAAAGAAATAAACTAAATGATTTGGAAGAAAAAAGTAGTTGACTTTCAATTTGGAATAAGAAATAATGAAGTTGTTAAGATCAAGACCATAACCATGCAAATATGAAACCCAAAGTTATCTCTATTATCGAAGGTAGCTCAAGTATATACTGCTACATTAAATTTGCATAAAAACTTATTCACCGCGTCTAAATCAACAAATCTAAATGACAAATCAAGTGAGGTAAATTTTATGTACACCAATGTTTGCTCTTTGGACAACAAAATGTTTGAGTTTGAAGCTTGCAATAAGTCACAAAAAATAGACATTGCTATGATAACTGAATCTTGGTTTACAGAAACTTCTATAGCTGCAATAGATAACTACCAAATATTTAAAAAAATTTGGTAGTCATCAATATTCTGGAACTGTCAATGGCAATTTTTTGTTCACTCAAACTGAATCTGGATGGCAAAACCAAGGCTCCTTTAAAGATTATATTCAAAGAGTAGACAACGAATTGAAAGATGTTGCACGTGCTGTTTTCATTTTCTTAGACAATCATCCAATACGCATTAATTTTCATTTATTTAAATAGTCCAAATATCGGGGAACTCACATAGTGTCAACTGCACTCACATTCTTCAAATATGTGATACATCAATTTTGGGCTATATTAGGATGGAAAAAGGAAGTTAATAATTGGAAAAGAAAAAATAGTTGCAAGGAAGTAGATGAGATTGAGTTTATAAAAAATTTTAAACTGATGAATGATAAAATTATTACAAATTCAAAAATAGTTAATGGTTTCGGTGGTAAAGGCATTTTCCCACTAAATATTAGGAATGCTCATCTTGAGTGATATATTAGAGTAGATAATGATTCTGAATCTGCTTCAAAGTAATGATAATGATTCTGAATCTGCTACAAGTAACTGAATATTTTGAAATTCCTACTTTTTCAAACGCAGCTTTATCTAGTAAAAACATTATCAGTAATGAACTAATTCCTCCTGTTCAAGTTATAATAGGTTGTCAGTATAAATAAAGTGGTTAATTTTTTTGATTAAATATTTTTACATTGATTTTTTCATGTAGAATCTTCTTGTGTACCAATTGATTGACAAGGCAACAGCTATTCTTTATTACGTCTCAAAAATACAGGAAAATATAGAGCCATTGCATAACCTTTTGAGCTACACTCCTGGTTACTATGTTCTGAACTCTTTCGTTATGAAGCAGCAGATTGATATACTTTCATCAGCATTTTGTAATGAAACGACAGTTCCGGTTTCTTTAACTTTAAATTAGGATGTGCTCAAACTTCTAGAACCAATTAAACGCAAAACAAATAGAAAATACAAGAAAGTTAATTATGGAATCTTTATGAGTGACAAAGTTTTAAAAAATGTATTAAAAAGTGGACAAAGAAAAGGTAAAAAAGGAAAATGAAAAAAGAATTGAGAAGAATGAAAAATAATGCAAAAGAAGGTTAAAAAAATAAAGATGGAAAAAGCGGAAAAAAGATCTAAGTCATCTGAACCTGTTGCTAACAAAAAGCATGAATGACCAGCTATAAATATTTAATATGTATATTTTTAGTTGTTTTAAAAAATAAAATTTCTTTTATTCTTTCAAGTTCAAATAAATTTAATCTTAATGTTTCTTTATAAATTTATTGATTTTTTTCAAAGAAGAATTTATAACAGGTATTTGCGGTATTTAATTTTTTTAAATACTGCAAAAAATAAATTTTTCGACCACAAAAATCAGATTTCATACTGCAAAAAACATATAGGTTAAGTAACTTTGTTTTTAAGTAAAAACAATAAGGTGCAATAAAAATGGGATAGTAACACGTTTAATATTTTCTTTACTGCACATTTTGCTGCGTATTTCATTTGAGGAAAGTATATGAGTAAAAAATTATAATTAAACAAAGTTTCAATTTACGGAGTTCAGAAAAAAACAAATCTTTTACCCTACAACAAACAATAAAACTAAAATTAAATTAATAGAAAATATAAATATTCAAAAGGAGATTATAATTCCTTCAGTGGAATAGCTTAAAATCTGAGATTATTAGTTTTAAAGTCTTCTTTAGAATATACAATGATGGTTTTTTAGTTTGAAATTTATTAGGAAAAGAAAGGTAGTAGGGGGTGTTCATGAACCCTGGTTTAATAGCAAAGTCAAACAATTTGTGAAAGAAAAAAGTTCAAAATGGCAAAAATATATAGCCAGTGGCGAAAAAATTGAGATTCTCCATGATTATAAAAATTTACAAAAACTAACAACAAAAGAAATTAAAAGGGTGGTGATGGATTTTAAAGAAAAAAAAGAAGCATCCAATTGCAAAAATAATTCAAAATCATTCTATAAATCTATTCTATTCTTCATTTTATTCTATAAATCATTTTTTGTAATTATTCAAATGTAAATAACTAATATAAGCCACAAAACTCAGTATTAAAAAATTGTTAGAAAAAATTATCCTCAAATCGAAGAGAGATATGTGAAATTCAGAAAATTATAGCTTGTATGAAAGGACAAACTCTAAACAAATTTTCAATCTGTATACCTTATTCTATAAAAATGTTCTGAAAAAAATTGCATCGTTAAATCCTAATAAATCTAAGGGTTATGATTCCATTCATCCAGCAGTCTTGAAAAATTTGGCATTAACTATTTTGGCACCCCTCTCTTTATTGTTTACCGAATCGTTTATTTCTCTACTATGTCTTCAAACAAATGGCTATTAGTAATTGTTGTTCCATATATCAAAAGGGAAACAAAATTGAACCTGGAAACTACTAACCTGTGTCTTTAACATTGATTTCGTGCAAGTTAATGGAAAATTTAATTATAGATAGTCTAATATATTACTTAAACAGTAACAAACTAATTAATCCTAACCAGCATGGATTTATTCCTTCAAAAAATTCAGAGTACCTCAAGGCTTGGTGCTGGGACTTATATTATTTGTTCTATACATTAATGATGTTGGACAATATTACATGTCACTGAAAACTGTTTGCAGATGAGACAAAGATGTTAGCAGCTGTTTCTAATAAAACATTTAATAAATTAATAGCTATGGACTAAATAAACATAAAATGGAAACAACTGAAATGAAAAAAGACTTGGGTGGGTAGTTCACAAAGACCTTAAATAGAAGGAACATATTACAACTAAAACTAATAAAGCTAACAATTTTTTAGAATTAATAAGGAAAACATTAAAAAGTAATAACAGAATAGTAATAAAACAATTCAATATCTATCTCTAGTAAGATCTCACTTGGAATATGCAGCGTCGTCTGGTGTCCATACTTAAAAGGTGACATTGAAACTGTAGAAAGCATACAAAGAAAAATTGACCAAAATTATTAATGAATTAAGAAATTACAGCTACAATGCTATCAATATAAAATCCACAAGAGATTTGAAACCATCAATTGCATAAACCCTTTTAATACCAACCAACTGCATTTAAAAAATCATCAATCACTTACTCATAAAATTGTGATTATCACTTTTTTTCCAACAGAATTGTAAACAATTGGAATAAACTAAATTCTCAAAGAGTAAATCAAGAAATAAATTTAAAAAAAAGATTGTTTAGAAACATTCCATTTGAAGGCAGTTATAATGCAACTTTATACTGCATTCCATTTTTTTCTATTTTACAAAATCATAGCTATAACTTTGTATTACTAAATTATTATTATTATTATTATTATTGTTATTATTATTATTATTATTAACATTTGGCAAATAAATATTTTAAACCAATTTATATTCTAATCAATATCTACAACAATATCGTTGTTTCAACTATTGCCAATTGGTAGTCTTATTTTTATTAGCAACAGCTTACTCAATATGGATTAAAATTAATTTTAATCCTCTCTACAGGTTAGGAATGCATTTAAAAAAATAGGAATTTAATAGGAGTATAATCATATTTTAAAATGAGATTATACTCCTATTTTAAAATAGAAGTATAATCTGAAGTAGCTTCATATTTTCATTTATAAAAAGTTAGAGCATGGTTTTTTTTCTAATGCCTTTGTTAAAGGGATGCAGTTTACCACATGGTATAATATATAAAACATCTTTATGGGCACACCCTAAAGGCATAGGGAGAACTTGCACCCTTGAGCCATATGCACATTTATCCTGTAGGGTTATCTCCATACTTACATAACTTATTAAAAAGTGCTGATAACCAGCATGTTATAAATATTATATATACAAAATTGCGTTTTGAAAAGAGAATAGACCATTATTGAATTCATTTTTGAAAAATTTGATTTTGACGGCAAAAAGTAATTTTTTTAATTTTAAAAAGAACCTAACATTTTATTTATACCATTTTGTCTTATAATAAAGATTTGATACTATCTGTGTTTTTCCTTATAATACTTTTATATAATTGCATTGTACTCATTTATATAATTGCATGTATATATGTATATATATAGAACTCTTATATGTTGTCCGAAAGTTTTTTCCATATTTTGTTGACAAAAAGTAAAAATTAAAATGCAAGACCGGAATTTTTTTTTAATTAATTGATAGACTGCCTGCCCCAACCAAACCCTCAGTCGATGTAGCAGCACTCCCTTGCGGATCAGACTAAAAAAAAGTAGATGTAGCAGCACTCCCTTGCGAGTCAGGCTATTTGTCAGTCGATGTAGCAGCACTTCCTTGCGTGTCAGGCTATAAGATAGTCGATGTTGCAATACTCTTCGCATATATATATATATATATATATATGATTTACAGTAAAAAAATTAAAAATAAAAACATTTTATTAAAATAAATAAAAATAAAAACATTGTTTATATTGTTAAAAACATTCAGAATGTTTTTAAAAACATTTAGAATGTTTTTAAAAACATTCAGAATGTTTTTAAAAACATTCAGGTCAATTAAATTTGCGTTTTTGTGGTTTTTTTAAAAAACGATTAACTTGTAATTAAATTAATGGTTTTGACTTTTGTCCAACACGCAAATGTTGGACGAAAGTCAAAAGTAATTAAAAGTGACATATGTGTTGCTGTAAGAAGGATTTTTTTCTTCCGTGCTTCCAAAATGCAACAAACTATAGAACTATATATATATATATATATATATATATATATATATATATATATATATATATATATATATATATATATATATATATATATATATATATATATATATATATATATATATATATATATATATATATATGTATATATATATATATGTATATATATATATATATATATATATATATATATTTATACATATATATATATATATATATATATATATATATATATATATATATATATATATATATATATATATATATGTATATATATATATATATATGTGTATATATATATACATATATATATATACATATATATTTATATACATATATATATATATATATATATATATATATATATATATATATATATATATATATATATATATGTATATATACATACATATATTTATAAATAATGGGGTAAACAGATTCTATCTATTAAACAGCTTCGCACCCCTTCTTCATCTATTAGGCTAGGGTATATGCATTTTTTTATACATTGTTTCCAGTTTAGGATGTTGAATGCTAGATCTTCTTGACTAAATGGATGGGTTTAGCTCGTGTCTCTGTTTTTATGACGAGGCAACACATTCTATTATCTCCTAATGAGAAAACAGCTCTAAAACTCAAATTTATGGTTCTGAGACTGGCTGGTAGTCAGGTTTCCCAAATTATGTGGTAGCTCTCAGTGAGATTGATTCCATCTACAGCTGTAAAGCATCAGAGTACTAACAGTGCCATGTTGCACATGGATGATATCACTGTTTGTACTTATGGTGTGCATTGTTAAGGACATATTTTGGAGCCTTTTGTTACAGCTTAGGGTTTATTAATAGTAATGAGGAAATCGCTTGGACTATTAAATAGTTTACTGAGAAATATATGTGGATTGAGTCAAGTTCTTGAACTATAAAACACAAAACTATAAAACACAAAAAACTATTGTCATCACCAAGTTCTCTAAATCTATCATTCACTAATATTCATGAATTTCAAAGTAACTTCTGCTGTTGAGTCTTATCTCTAGCAAAGTTCACCAGACCTACTTGGTCTTAGTGAGACTAATTTGAGTTCAGCTGCCTCATCTTGTGATCTTAATGTTGATGGTTATCTTCCTTTAATTCGTATAGACTTGAAAAAAAACTTGTTCAAAAAAAAAATTATTACAACATCTTCAATTTAGATAAACAAGAGTTGTTATATATGAAACTTTAGCTTTCCCTAATCAATAAAACTTTGATAACTATGAAACAATAAATTATTGCAAACCTACACAATTTTTCAACTCCTTCTTTTTCCATTCCTTTATAGCTATAAACTTTATAACTTTGTAACTTAAAACTCAATACATCAAGTTATTTTAAGTGTGCTAATTAAAAAAACGAAAAGAAAATTAAAAAATTTAATAGATTACCATTATTATTAAAAAAACAATTTATAAAGAAAAATAATTTACTACCTTACTATTGGACACATTTTCATCAATAACATCTTGGCCCAGTTCTTTGTAGAGAGATGTCTGTCGAGTTTCTAATTCAGGACAATATAAGGTTTCTTCCTTCTTTTTTTTAGACTTTGTTATAGTAAAGGGTTTTGCACTCATATCATCTTTTGAACTGAAAAATTTTATACAATAAGTTGCTTTAAAATAATATTTGTAAATACATTTAATTGGATAATTATTCATGAAATTGGATCATAATTTGGTTTTAATCATATATATACATGATTCATGTTACACTTTCAACCAATAGCAGTAAAAACAATTTATAATTTATTTGAATATTAAAGCAAATAAACAGTTTTAAGAAGTAGATAAAATTTTATTTTACAATTAATTTCATGTTTTAAATTAAAAATATTTCTTTTATATCTTTCTAAAAGAAAAAAATAATTCTTGTTACTAATCAACATTGAATTATACTATGAAGCAACATACATCTCTAATGCTTTATTACTTCATAAAAACCATGCTATTTGTCTTAAAACTTCTATATTCTAGTATACAACCATTTCTACTACAAACTAGTATATAACTACACAAAACAGTTTATAATCCTATCACAAACTTAAACAAAATAATTGAGTCAGCTAATGGTTTCAAAAAAAAACTATCAACATAAAAAATTTTTTTTACATTAAAATAAATTTTAGGTATAAAATCTTAAAATAAACAAAATTTAAAAATACTTACAAATAATAGTTTTGAAAAATGTCCACTCTGTTTTTGACATATATCTACAATAAAAATTGTATATAAATGTGCATAACACTGTTAAATTTAATAATATGTATCCTTGTATCCATATGTAATATTAAAAATTCAAACTGGCTTGACTGCTTATTTGTGTCTATTTTTTATATTTGCGTCTTTTTTTTATACACTGATTCAACTATATCAATGTAAAAACTTTTAATTATCTTTTTTTTTTCACAAGCAAAAAATTTTTCGAAATTTTCTCTTTAAATTATTCTTTTATATTTTTTTTAATTGAAATATTCCCTAAGCCTGTTAAAATTCTAAAATACCTGAAGATATTTTTTTTTATTTCAAGTTTTTAATTTCATAGAAGATTTTCATCAAAATATAAGTCACAAATTTTTAAAGCCAAATCACGTTGATAAAGTTCAGGCCTTGTTTTAAAGCGTTAAGCATAGAGCGATTTACGTACTATTACGATTACGCCTTAAGCGATTTTTACGTAAGCAGTAAACGTTTTCGATTAAGCGACTTTTTTTTTCATTGTTTTAACTTTTAAATTATACAATAAACGGTAAGATAAAAGAAGTAATTATTAAAAAAAAAATTGCATTAACTTTTGAAATGACGTTTATGTAAAAATAATTCTTACAAAAGTTTGAATGACAATTATGTTTGATATTAGCTATTTATATAATAAAATTAAATATTAAATTTTTTTATTAGTAAATATTTACTAATGTAAAAAACTCAATTAAAATGACAAGTTTAATTTTATTCTGCTTTTATTTTATTGTAATGATTGATTTTTTAGGCTTGAAGCAAAGATCATTATAACATATTTTAATTCTGATAAAAAATACATGATTTTTAAAAATTTTATTAAAAATTAAAAATATATAAAAAATAATAATAAAAGTATTTAATTTTATTCGAATAAAAAATATATAATTTAATTTAGATTTAAATAATATATAATTTTGATTTGATCTAAAAATTTATTTAACTATATTAAAATTTAAGTTAATGTTTGTGTTTAATTTAACTGTCAAATCTATTTAAAAATATTACTAAATATTGTTCAATTTTTAAAACTTATTTGTTCTTAAAAAAAAATCAGCTTATCTTTATCGCAATTGTCTTTTCGGTTTGTCTTCTTAACAGGGTTGGTACCCAAACCCAAAAACCCACCCAAAAGGCCAAGACCAAAAACCCACCAAAAACCCAACTTAATGGGTCTTTGGTCTTAAATTTTTTATTATTTATTGTTTTTTATTCATAAATCAATTTCCATTAACACACACGATTTAATGCCGCTCATGACAGATGACAAGCAGAACAGACTTTTAACCGTCGACAAAGTAAGGTTAACTTTCAAGGTTTTTGGTGTGGGAAAAAGTAATATTACAAAAAAAAAACCCTGATGTCACTTTCTAAACTAAAGAAAAGGAAATTGTAGACTTAGGAAATTGTTGTTCATTTTAAAATACTTATTTCAATTAACGCATAATTTTTGTCTTGATAGCATTTGTAAAGATTTTTATTAAATGGTAAATTACTTGTTTAGTTCAAAATAGTTTGTTTTTTTGGTTGATAACATAATTTGCTGATTTCATAACCACTTGCGTAACTTAAACTTTCCATTTTTTGATTTCTTAAATAAAGTTACTTTATTTAAGACAACTTTTTTTACTTTATTTAAGACAACTTTATTTAACACTTATTTAACTTATTTAACTTGATATTTATAACAAAACGTGCCTATATGAATTTAAAATAGTTAAAAAAAACAATACTAAATCCTTGGATGAATAAAACTCTAATAAAATGTTCAAAAAATAAACAAAAACTTTACAATAAATTTTTGAAAAACAGAAGTGAAGATAATGAAAAAATATACAAAAAATATAAACGGTTTTACGAAAATCTTCTCATGAAAGCTAAAAAAAAACTATTATAGTGAAGAACTTACAAAAAAAAAATTCGATCTAAAAAAAACATGGGATGTAATTAATAATCTAATGGGAAAGAAACAAAATAACTACGGCTTTACTGCCTCAAAGAATAAATATCAATAAAACTGTTATTTATTGTCCTTTAAAAATATCGAATGAGTTAAATAAATACTTTACAAACATTGGCCCGAACTTTGCTAAAAAAATTATAACCACACCCAACTCATTTCAATTATATCTTAAATCGTTAAATGATGTAATACTTAACGATAGTGACTTTTCTCTTAAAGAAAATGAAACAGCCTTTTCTTTTCTAAAAAAAAATAAATCACCTGGCTTTGATGACGTTTCTAGTAATATAGTTATTTCAAACAAAAATTACATTTCCAGACCTTTGATTCATACTATAAAACTTTCAATTAATGAAGGTATTTTCCCTGAAGCACTAAAGTTGGCAAAAGTATGCCCAATTTACAAAAACAATGATCAATCAGAAATCTCTAATTATAGACCTGTATCAGTACTTTCTGTATTTTGCAAAATATTCGAACGTGTAATCTATAATAGTATTTATAACCATTTTAATGAAAATAATTTATTTTACACAAAACAGTTTGGTTTTCGAAAAACCCATTCAACTGAACACGCAATAATTGAAATAGTAGACCAAATTACTAAAGGATTCGAAAACAATAACTTTACTCTAGGATTATTTATTGACCTATCAAAAGCATTGATACGGTTGATCACCTCATTTATTTAGAAAAAATTAAACACTATGGAGTAATAAATAAAGTCTATGATTGGTTAAAAAGCTACCTCACTGAAAGAAAAAAATATGTTGTTAATAAGGAATCAGGTGAACTAATAATTATGTGTAGAGTTCCGCAAGGGTCAATTCTTGGTCCCTTGCTGTTCTTGATCTATGTAAACGATTTGCATAATGTTTCAGCAAAACTTAACGCGATAATGTTTGCTGACGACACAAATCTTTTCTTATCGAACAGTGACATTAGGCAACTTTACTCTGAAATGAATTATGAATTAAGGAATGTCAATGAATGGTTTAAGACTAATAAACTGTCACTCAATGTCACTCAAAACTGTCACTCAATAAAACAAAGTATACTCTATTCCATAAAAAATCACAACAGGAAAACCTTCCCTTAAAATTACTAGATTTAATTTTAGATGATAAACTAATGGAAAAAAATGAGTCAATAAAATTCTTATGAATTTGTATTGATGAAAATTTATCATGGCTTCCTCACATAAATTATATCCAATCAAAAGTTAGTAAAACAATTGGTTTTATGTACCGTATTCGCCCATATGTAACATCAGAAAGTCTGATAAACTTAGTTGATAAAAAAATATATTTTAGAAAATATGTTTTTTATTCAAAAAAAAAAAAAACATTTTTAAAATTATGTTTACCGTAATTCTTTCATCTAATTACTTCTAATATAAAAGGCACCCCAAACTCACTTTAAAAATTATTAATCTAAGTTAAATGAACATATTTGGTAATATTTAAATCAAAATTTTAAAATTAAAAGAGCAGTTAGTACAATTATTAAATGCTTATGTTTTTATTCAAATAGTTATTCGAATACAAGACGTAAAACAATTTTGTTAATTTTCAAAATATTACGCGATTCAATATATGTAAATAAATTATGCAATATTAATTAAAAATTGTTAAAAATATTTAAACATTTAATTACTAATTATTTAAATTATGTATGATGCAAGAATAGAAAAACCTTATAAAAAGAAAACAAAAGACCTCTCCTATTTAAAAAAATTTAAGTTATGGCAGAGTCAAATTCTAAATTTAAATTTTATTTTGGAAGCTTTTCATTTGGTTATTCATTTTTTTGTTTTAAAACTTTTAAGAAAATATGTAAACTCATGTAAACTCTAGAAAAACATAATATTGTTTGTATTTTGGATACTAACTTTACTTGTTTTAATAAAATTTATTTATAAGAACTAAACATTTTTTTGATACAAGAGTGTATAAAAAAAATGTTTACTCCTTATAAATAAATTTTAAACAATTATTTTCAAATCCTTGTGGCGAACGTGACGTCACATTAACTAACTAACGGCTACTATTATGATATGGGGGCAAACATTGCGAAAATAGTGAAAGAATGCTGTGTTTTTGAATGTACTGCCAATGTCTAAAGTCATCCGAACTTGAATTTTTGTTTTTTTCCTGCTTATCCAATTTTGAAAAGCATATTGACTGTTCCATCAGTGAATATGTTAGGTGCAAAAAAAATACAGCGGAATCATCCCAACGACATAACCGATTGTTGTCACGAAATGAAAGAAATGGAAATAAATAGATTGAACAATTCTCTTGGTATATAATTTATCTTGTTGTTTAAAATGTTTTTGTAAAAACTGTTTATGTAATAGTTGCAAATTATTTTTTTTATGCATTAAAACTAAACAATTATAAATTATGCGTTTGTTGCTTTTTTTTTTTTTTTTAGATGAAATAATGTTAAATAGCTCGTAGAGCACAAATTTTATTAATATGAAGTATCAAATTTATTTTTACAACTTTAGCTTGCTAATAAAATAGTTGAATCAGACCATATATCTTCATTTAGAAGTATCAGATTTGAAATTAAAGTCAAATTCTCCATTTAGTTATACAAACATTAACATGTATAAAGAAAAGTGTGTAACATTAACAGGTTTAGAGTTTGATGTTTTGGAAAAACTTACTATATTTGATTGCAAAAGCTAGCGATGGAAGAAATTCAAAGGAAGAAATGTATAATCAAATCATGGTATGTATAATTTAATTATACATACCATAATTACACCTTTGAAAATATTGCTTTCGTATGCAACGATGCAAAACAAACAGCAATAAATTATTTTTGGAAGTGAAAATTATTTTTTGAAATGCAAAAACAAGATCACTTGTTTGGCACTATTCCTGCAGTTTTCAAAGCAAAGTTCCCAAGATTAACATCAATGATTATTAGATTTGATTATCACTACTTCTAATCATTCACTAAAAGCCAAGAATCATGTTTTAAACTAAAACATATTTATTGTTGCATTTTTTATCTTTAGGGTTGTTCTTAGGTCACAAAAACAATCTCACAAAGTTTCTTCTTTGTTATTTATTCTGTCACATTTTAAATTACTTTTTTATTTTTCACATTAACATAATACATAAGGCATTGATGTGTAAATAATGTTTTTAACATAAATTGGTTCAATTTTCTTTAGTAGAGTTTCTGCTGTTGTCACTGGTTTTAGAGAGTACCTTCATGAACGAAGTTAAAAAGTCCTTAATGTTAAGAATTTTCTAAAAGCCAAGACGGAATATCGTTAATCTTCATACCATTTACTTTATAAATATTGTTACAATGTTATAATTCAAATTGTTATAATTCGTAATTTTGATCATTTCATTATTATACTGTGAAAAATATTTTTTATTTATAACATATTAAAAATATGCAGAATAGATATTACAATGTGGAAAATTTAAAGCAAAATGTATAGTTTTTAAATATTATTAGAAATCAATATGTAGTTTTTTTGTTTTATTTATTGACTGGTCTGTAAACTATGCAATAATTTCAAAATAATGAATTAATTGAACTCCATAATTCCTTTATGCATATTTGCACAGATTAATTGTAATTTAACGCCAAATTTTGTTCTAAAAAGTCAAGTAAAATCTCTTCAGCCTGTAATATAGATTGTTCTGTCTAATCCCAACAGATTTAAAAAAGAAATTTTATATTATAATTTATTTTTCACATATTTAGTTACATATTATAATCAGTATTAAAAAGTAAAGTAATTGTTGCGTTTAAAGTAGCAAATAATCAGTCTTCGCCTGTTCCTTGAGGTTCTTTTTTCGGACTTTCAACTGCAATCCCCGTGTAATTTATGTATTACTTATTGACGTAGGTATTTTATATTATTTATAATAAGTATTTATAATATAGTAACTTGATCAAAAGTACGTAAGACAAGTAATTTGATCTATTCCTTCAGACCGGTTGCGTGGACACAGTGGGGCAATTGCAGCAAGTACTTTAAGTACACATTTATGACTACGCAAAAAAAATTTTCTCTTTTAATTACTATGAAAGTAATTAACATCTTTCAAAGTGATTGCTGTAAAACAGACTACTTAAAGGTTAAAAAAAGGCTGCATATTAAACACGCTATTAATGTGTTTAAAAAAACCATTAATGTGTTTAAGTAAACACACTATTACTGTATTAGTGTGTTTACTTAATTAAGTAAACACACTAATAGTATTAGCGTGTTTAATCTGAATATTAATACGCTAATGAATAGTGCGCATAGTTACGCCTAATGTTTGTGTTGTTAATGACGGTTCTGTATTCTGTAAAATACACCATTTCTTAGTTTTTAAGTAGTTTCTAGACTTTTATTTTTCTAATTTTTATAGCCTGTTTTCATTTTTTAGAAGAAGTTAGAAATAAAATGTCTGGTAAAATAGTTTTTTTAGTACTTTCTAAACATGAATACTGTAATTTATCTAATCTTTTAAATATGAATACTGTAATTTAATAGTGCTAGTGTCATTTCACTTTCTTTTTTAATAAAGAACTTTCTAGGCTTTTCTAAAAGCGTTTCTACTCCACGCGGTCTTTCTTTCAAGCAAGGTCTTCCAGTCGATTAGAGCTGATAAATTTTTAGTTTCAAGTGAAACTGATGTTGTTTCATTGTTTAAAAACTAAAATTTGTTTCTTGTTCGTTGTTTTTATTTTTCTGTTTTTTTTTTTAGAAGAAGTTAAAACTAAAATGACTGGTAAAAAAAATTTTGTTAGTACAATGTTTCTTTTTTAGTAAAGTGTTTCAGTTTTGTCTTCAGTCTTTTTAGATCAATTTAAGCAAGTATTTTTCATTTTTTAGAGCAGTTAAAAGGAGCTGAAGGACTTTTTAGTAAGTATATAGTGTATAGTAGTTTACTTTTTTTTTTTTTTTTTTTTTTTTTTTTTTTTTTTTTTTTTTTTTTTTTTTGTTATTCACCTCCTCAAGGCCGAGAAGGCCACTACAGATGAGGAGGCTACTTAATAGTGGTTTTAACCCTCTCTCAACTCTATAACTCCGAAACACGAACCTTGATGAACAAGGCCGCTGCGCGGAGAAACAAGTTGAGCGCGGTACTACCAGGGGCGTTGTGGGGATCGAACTTATAGTTTATATTAGTAATAGTTTATATTACTTATAGTTTATATTAGTAACATAGTTATATTAGTTTGTTTATAGTTTATATTAGTTTATATAGTATATAGTAGTTTATTTATAGTTTATATTAGTTCAAGTTTATTTATCGTTTATATTAGTAAGTTTATTTATAGATTATAGATTAGGGTTAATGAGAATACAAATTTTTTTTTAGACAGGCTAGCTGACAGCGACTTAAGTAAGTTTTATCATTTAGATTTTATTTGAGCACAAATGTAGCATTAGCAATTTTATTGTATATAATTTTATCTCAATTTTTATTTTTAGACAGACAGGTAGAACAACTCAGTAAGGAATTAGATTTTGTAGATTTAAAAACTTCTTTTGAATATTCTTTGAAAGCATTGAATATGTTTTAGATATTTTAATAAATTTTGTCATTTAGGTGTGGTAGCATCATCAGTTGGTGCAAATAGTAATGTCTTTTAATTTATTTTAAAAAGAATCAATAAATATTGTTTATTTAAACATAATCATCAGGATAAAATAGATAAGATAGATAAAATAGCTTTTTTATTTAATATTTTTTTATTTAGTTATCACTTCAGTTGCACCAGCCACAACAGGTAACTTCGTACATTTATTTTAATATACTTGAATTACATTTGTTACTTAACTTTTCAAGCAATAAATATTGTTTATTTCAACATTATCGTCAAGATTATATAAATAAACTTTTTATTTGATAATTTATTTTAGTTGCTTCTGGATCAACTTTAAATAATGGTAACTCATTAATTCATATTTTATTATAGATAAATGTAGATAAAAAAATGTAAGTTAGAAATTTTTGTAGATTTAAAAGCAGTAAGCTTTTTTCTAAAGGTTCTTTCTATTTTTGGATTAAATCCACTATCACTACATTTGTTCTATGTTTATATAATGTACTTTAATAATTTTTGTCATTTGAAAAAATATATCTATGTTAAATTACACCAGGTTGTAGAAAATAGTTATAGTTTAATGATAAGGTTGTAAACTGTTAGAGCAGATTATAGATCTTTGATCTATTTAATCTATTTAATAACCTACTACCAAAGGGAAAATTTACTATCAGTTTGTTTGTTTTTCTGTTTAGTTGACAACAATGAAGAGAGAGAGGTAGTATGTTTAAAAGGATTTTTATTTTTTATAAAGTAACTAAAATGTTTTTTAAAATATTGTTGTTGGCTTAAAAGTAAAACAGTAGGTTTTTATAATTTTATACAATAAGCCCAAGAACTTAGGTAATACTTAAAATTTTATTGTCAATAATAGCTTCTTATTATTTTACATCAAGTTAGTTTAATTAAAATTTATTTTTTTTAGTTGATCAAGAAAGAGCTAATAAAGGTATTAGTTATATTAGTTTAGTGAATTTATTTTTAAAAAGTTAAGTAGATATTTTAACGTCTATACATTTAAGTGGTTTTATTGTTTAGACACAGAATTGACGACTGAAATAAGTCAGTGTTTTTGCTATTAGATAATTGTTAATAGGAATTTGTTTATTTGTACTGTAACTGGAATTTTAAAACTTCAAGTACTAAAGCTTTATTTTCTTTTTTCTTTTAGGAGAGTTGGAAAAGGAGAAATGGAAAAAAAACTAAGTATAAATTATGTGATTAGTATAGTTAAATAAAGCATTTATATCTGTACACTCAGTAGTCCAAGTCAGTTGTCACATTTTAGAAATTGTCCAGGAGAGAGTAAATAGTAAAATTATTAGTCTTTATTGGCTTTTTTATTCTTGATGGTTAAATTTATGTTTTATTTAATTTGTCTTGAGGCACATGAAATATAATTTTTACAAAAATAAAAAGTTAAATAAAAAGAGTGAAATGTCATTTCTGAACTACAGACGTTTTTCCTTTGAACATTGTGGGGACACCAGACCCTTTATATTGACCAAACTTTGTTTCACATTGTTGCAGGAAAACAGTCTTTATACCTCATTTTCACAAAAAACTGGATAACCGACCTTTGTCTTCTGAGGTACAGATATTAAAGTTTTTTTTAGTTTTGGTTTAGTTTATAGTTAATTTTAGTTTAGTTTTTATTAGTTTTAGCTTCGGTTATCTTTTTTCTTACTTTAGACAACTTCATGGAAGAAATGAGGGGAATAGGTAAAAAAAATTATAGTTAAATATTTATTTATATGTAAATATAATTCTATCAATTATTCTGAGGTATATTTTTTGTCTTTAGTGTCTGGTAGAAGCATAACTGGTAGGGCTGTGTTTTAAATTTTATATATTTTTTACGGAGAAATATGTGCAATAGGTGAAAGAATTATTTAATATAAATATGACATTTTTAAACTGTTTGCATTTTACTCATATTTTTATTAAAATTAAATTTCTCACAATTTTAACTTTTTTTAGTTTACTTTTTTTTAATTTATTTTTAGCATCCTCTTTATCCTGTGAAAATGGTGAGGTTATGCTTTATATTTTGATTACAAAAAATTGTAAATATTTTTAAATTTTATTATATCCTTCTATTTGTAATTTTAGAGTCGTTAATATTTGAGGAATACAAAAGATATCGCTCCCAACACCCAGGGCCTCTCTCGGAGAGGTCCTTCAATAAGTGGCAAAGTAATGGCGGTATGGATGAGCCATCCTTAAATGGAGGGCTCATCCATACCGGGGTGTTGGGAGACACCGAAGAAAAAACAGCAACCAAAAGGTTGTAAATGTCTTCTATCAGTGAAAATATTTATAACTTTTTTGTTGCCGTTTTTTCTTCGGTGACTTATTTTTATTTTTTTTAATTTTGTAATTTTTTTTTTTTTAATTTGTAATTTCTTTTTATAATATATTGTATATTTTGTTTATTTTTTTTGGTTTATTGTTGTATATTTGGTTTATTGTTGTATATTTGGTCTTTTTTAATTAAAATTTTGTTTGTTTTTCACCAATTAAACTTAGATATAGTTAAATTGATTCACTACCCAATCATCATAATATGATGCTACATTCTATTTGTTAAAAATAATTAATTGGTAGTTTAATTTATTGAAAACACTGCTTTTAAAATTTTCTATAAGCCAAGACTATTTAGCTATATAAATGCAATTTATTTATATCTATTTGATTTTTTATTTTTAATGTTTTTAGTTTGGCTCTTTGAAGCATTTGTTTTTTTGCTTTATAATTAAAATATTTTAAATCTATTGTGATGTCTTTTATATTCAACTAAAGTTTACTAAAAGCCAACGTGAAATAACGTCGTAAAACAACACCGAGAAGTTGCATCATGACAGCAGTTTAAGTATGACAACAGGCTACCGAAAAGCAGGTAAAATGTATTCCAGTTGTTTTTTTTGTTTTGTTTTGTTTTTCTTTTATGTCTACTTATCTGTTACAATTTTTATTTTAGGTTTGTCATACGACGCATTAATGCAATATAAAAGATCAAAGTTTACATATTTTTTACAATTTGTTATACACATGTTTGATTGTAAATCAACTTTTTTTTGTTTGAAACGTATTTGTACTCAATTGCTTAGTTATTTATAATAAATTTATTTAGTTGTGTGCATTTATCGTTTTAAAGACAATTTCCTTTTTTAAAGAAACATGTATCAAGGGGATACCAAAAAATTAATAACTCATAAATAATTTACGTTCACTTCATATTAATCTTATTAAAGTTCATGTTATAAAAAATATAACAAGAATTTAGCTTTAATCTTTCGTCAATTTAAGGCATGATGAAGTGTTATTATTTTGTAACTAAAAACGTATTGTGTTGAGCTTAGTAATGTCTGGGAAAATGGTTCTGACATGATCTATGTCAGTTGTAAATTACTCAAATAACGTTAAATAATTGGTAAATTAATTTATTTTAATTTTACAGATGGTTTAATTTTTTAATTTGAAGGTGTTTTTCTTACAGGGTATTAGTTAAGGTTTCGCAACTTTAAATTGTGGAAAACAGTCACTATAAATTAAGTAACAGACCGACCGTAACCCGTATTACGGGTTGCTTTCTGCTAGTATAATATTAACCTAATATAAAATTTCCTGTAATAAAATTTATTAATTGTATAAAAAGCTTATCTATTAAATCTAACTTATTTTGATAACGTTCAGTAGCTTCTTTTGATAGTTTTTCTTGATAATAATAAGACATTTTCAAAGCGCTTAAGTAATGTTGTACTGAAATCAACCCGTTTGTTTACCCCCATATCATAATGGTAGATACTTTTATTTTTTAATTACGCAATGATCACGTGGTTTTTTCGCCGAGTGTATATATATAAAATGCATAATTTTCAAATCTTTCATATTTGTTTGTATTATAACTAAAATTCTTAAAACTTTAATGCATATTCTCTAAATATTTTGTAAAATTTTTCAAAAATAACTATTTTTTTCAACCGAAATTTTGATTTTTACTGAATTTACAAAAAGTTCCGAAACCTAAATTTCGGTATTGGTTTAAATTGAAATAAATAAAGCATAGCATAAAAATATGTGCAACTATATTAATTGTAGTATTGGGATTTTTTCTATTTCAGCAGGCCACTTTTTTTTCATTTCACTAATCTTTTCTAACTTTTCACGAAACTCTTTCATATTTCTTTGTATTATAAGTAACTAAAATTTTTTATTTAAAACATTTATGATTTTGCATTTTTATTTTCTAGTTTTTAAGTAAGGGTAGGGGAGGAGGATGAAAGAATGGACACATCCTCCTGCAACTCTAAGATTTTGGTCAGGTCAGGTTATCCGGCAATTGGTAACGTGTAACCCAGTACAACCTGTTTCATGTTCTGCTGCCTTGTAGGATAAGCTTTTTAAAGCAAAGGCATGGAAAAGCCAACTATGACTTTTAATATCAATATTAAAAAACATATTTTTTGAAATTTAAGATAAAAGTTTTTCTTATATATTTAAACAAAAAACATCCTTACTTCAAAATATTCTTTGCCAAAAGCCGTGGCCGTTTTCTTTAATCTTTTTTTGGTTAACCAATGAAATATATGAGAACTTATTTCCTCATCTGACATTTTGATCAAATTTAAATTTTAACAGTGCACTATAATATATACCTTTTTGAGAACAATGAGATAAAAAATGTTCTATTCTTTAACAAATACGTCACATTTAATTACTTTTGACGTGTAGCTGTAATTCGATATTTTTGGTGCACCTGTAAGTCAGTTTGATGGTGTTTCGATTGAATAGTTTACTTAGGGGGTGGGAAAGTGTTTGTCGATTAAGTTTAGGAAGATATGTCCGACATTGGTAGAGACGCTTTTACTGTAAAGGGGGTTAAACCATATTATATTTCTTTTTCTTGTCTTTTTTTCTCTTATTTGGGGTTTATACTTTAAATTAAAATTAGTGAAGCCATTTCTTCTTAGTTCATCTTCATATTCTGGTATAGATAAATTAAATTTTTTTTCATTCGAGGAATTTTGTGATAATCTGTTGTTGATAGAGTTGGGAATTTGCTTTATTATTTGCGGTTTAATTTTGAGTTTAATTTTGCTGTGAGCATATATTCAGCAAGAGTGCTCGATAAATTATATCAGAGCTATTTTGTAACTGATTTTTTGACGAGATTAAATAAAAATAACTACATGATTTTTACTACTAAAAGTTTCATGCGTTTAACAATCATCAGGTAAAAAAGACATTGTTTTTTTCGTTAAAAAATATACTCAATAAACATCGTGTTTACTTGGGCATCGTGTTTATTTGGGCTTATTAAAAACGACTGAAAAAAACAAAAAAAAGTCCTTAAAACTATTTCGGGGTAGTACTGCCCCCCCCCCCCCCCATACAATTTTTATTACTACGGCCCTGTGCTGCACCATCAAATTCGTCGAAATTTGTGATCACAATGGGATTTGTAAACTTTAAATTTCAATAAATTACAATCTAAATAAAAATAAAAAACTAAATAGCAATAATTAAATGGAAGTTGCTTAAATGGAAAAAATTATAAAAGTTTAAAAAATGATATGATATTAGTCAAACCATGAAATAATTCTTTACAATTGACGCAAACGCGTCAATTGTAAAGAATTATTTTTATTAAAATTTTTTTTACATAACAGGTGATGAAATTTAACTCTTAATGATTATTTTAGTGTCAGTTTTATTCTTTGAAACCGCAATTGACGTCGAAAACTTGATATTTAATAAATAGAAATATTTAAACCAGTTTGTACGTAATGTGAGCGTTATGCGTATTATCTGTGTGGCAAGTAGCTGATTAAGAATAAACCGCATTACCTATAAAAATTATTCTTAACCATATGCTCGAAATTGAAAAAAATAGTTTTAACTTTAAAATAAAAAAGATTGTAAAATCTAAAAATACAAAAAATACATTATATGTACAAAAAAACTAATTTAAAGAAAAATAAATTCAATATCTTTAATATCAAACTTTATATATAAAAAAATATTCAATTTTTAAAGTTTTCTTTCTTCAGAAAGCAGTTGACATATTTTTAGATATGCCTACTGTTTTTTTGTATATTTTTAGTATTATTAATTTTTTTTAAAAATTTTAATACTTCATAAGAAATGCTGTCAAAAAAACTGCTGTTGAAAACAGTTACTGTCAAAAAAAAAAAACGCGTCAAAAATAATATTTCAAAAGTAAAGCGTCAAACAAAGAATTAGAGGTTCACCTGATTCGTTTTTTCTTTTCAATTAAATAATAAGATAAAACATGCATTCAGTCTTTTAGTTGTTGTGATCAACGTTGGTCGAATACCTTTCAAGAATAAAGATTCTTAGTGAAGAACTAAATAGAAAATCATAAAGGCAGACAGTAATAAAGCTTCATTCGTGTTTTTATAATGATATCAATTATTTTTAATACATATACTTAAATATATTTAGTTACAGGGTCGGGCTGAACTGAGGGACCTAAGAGGGGGGGGGGGGTGATATAGTTGGAGCCCTTATGGGAGCAAAAAAATTAGCAAAAATAAATTAAACCTTTAATCGCATTGTTTTTTTTTAGGGGTATAGGAAATTTCTAATAAGGTGTATATAAATTTCCATATTTTTCACCATGCACTCCGTCCGTTAATTTATTTGATAAGTTTAAAAAAATTTATACAAAAGGTTTTAAAAAGTGCCTAAAATGGATTTATGATTATGGTAACCAAATACGATTCGGATTTTTATTGTTTAAAGAACATAGCTATTAACACAAAATTTAAAATCAAAAAATTTAACTTAGTTTTATAATATAATGTTATATATTTTATTTTATTATAATATAAACTTTATTATATTATACATAAAAAAATTTGAATTTTTTTTTTTTATTAATTCTTTTTTTAAAATTTGTTTAAAATTAAATAACGAAGAACCGGACAAGTTCATGAAATTAAACTGATCAGTCATTATCTGTAAAACAGGTTAACGCCAGAAAGGGCATCCTGTTGTAAAAAAAATGTACTTAAATTCTTCCCTAATGTCAAATAATGGGCATTATGAAACCTTTTAAAATTACACAAGTGTTATAACGTGGAAGTTTAAACTTCAAAAGACAAAACAAAAAAACAGAAAAAAAAATAAAAAAACAAGTAGCTTTTTAAAAGAAAAAAGAAATCAACATTAATATGAAGTTTTAGAGAATTTCATTCAACTTTAATTTATATAGCTTACTTAATACTCAATAATTAATTTTTGAGTTACCTAACGGTTATCGGAAGTTACTCAATTTATATTGTTTTACTCAAGAAATACATTACTCGAGACAAAAAACTTATACAATTACAATTTTATAATGAGTAGGACGAGCCTAACTTTTAATAATTTTTTTTTAAAATTACTTAGGTTTTTTTTTTTAGTTTTTTTATATATGTTTTTTATATAGCAATTTTTTTTTTCTTGTATTTTTTTATTTAATTTTTTGTATTTTTTTGTTTGTTGGATTTTTTTGTATTATTTATTGTTTGATTTTTTTGTAATTTTTGTTTGATTTTTTTAAATTTTTATTGTTTGCTTTTTTTTTTAATTTTTATTGTTTGATTTTTTTGTAATTTTATTGTTTGATTTTGATTTATTATTTGTCGACCTTTAATATATTTGTAATTTTAATTTTTTTTATGGTTACATTTACACTTAAATTTCGTTTTTAAAATGTTCTTTGCGATAGTAGTTTATATCAAATTATACAAGATGATTTTTTTGTGGGTTTTATTCTTAAGACTAAACTTTTAAATATATTTTTTATTTTTATTTAAATGCGGCCGTGCCGCAGTGGTTAGGCGCTTGCTTTATATGGAGGAGATCGATGTTCGAAACGAGCTCTGGATATAATTTCAGATTTTGAACGTTTTCTAAACATTTAAAGTTTTTTTTTAATGTAAGATATATAAAAATGTCTTTTGGGTTGCTTGTTTTGGCAAAGTTATTGTTATAAGTTTTGCGTCATTTTACTAGGTGTTAATAGGCAATCTTGTGGATTGCCTATTAACACCTAGTAAAATGACGCAAATTGCCTTAATTTGTTTTATGTTTAATAAATAAACAAGCTATTGTAGTAGGGGAACACGGGGTAAGATGGCGAATGGGTCAAGATGACTTTCCATAAAACAACTCAACAAAAAAACTTAAAAATGGGTGAAAACGAAACTGTATTTCCATTTTGTATTTCAAAATGCCAATTGGTTTTTTAAAATATTATTAACGCAACTTTATGCGCATAAGTTTACTTTTTGCGCTCAAAAATAAATACCTTGCTTCCGGTTATTCAAAATGAATGGTGTCCTTCAGGTGAAACTTTTTTAGAAATATTTTTTGTGGAGCGTGTTTATTTTGTGTTACTTTAGTTAGAGTAGTAAGTATTGTTCAAATTTTTATAAAATTGGAGGCAGAATTTGCAAAATAAGTCATCTTGCCCCGGTCACGTGACCAGATAACAAATTTATGAACATATTAATTTAAATTTTATTTCAAATTTTTCAATTTGCTAATTAAAAATCAATGCTGGCAATGAATTATTATGATATCATGAACACACTGACAAAGCATTACTGTTTCATGACTGATAGTTTTAGAATAACTCAGGCTTTTCAAAACGTTCGCCATCCTGCCCCGTGTTCCCCTAATAAGGTAAAACGCATGCTGTAAACGGGTAAAATGGGAACATTTGCGCTTTCAATTTAAAAAATACTTTAAATATAATTTTTTTAAATTATTTCTATTTTCTTTGTTTATAAACACAATGTTTTGTTTCTTTTTTAAAATTTTTTTTTTTTAAAACGTTTTCAAACGTTTAAGTATTTAAAAGGTTAAGCGTGTAGAAATGATTTATAGTAAATTTTTTAGTAAATATAAAGCACAATTAAATGCAAATTTTAAATGTATTTCTTTCTTTTAAGAGAAGCCTATCCTAAATATGGCTTCTAAGGTGCTTAAAATGTTTTATAAAAAAATTCCCGCGTAATTGCGCCCCTAAAGTGAAAAAACGTAAAAACTACCCGGGTCCTCCATAAAAGACATATAAAGACTTATTGTTCGTCAAAATAATTCCCCTTACCCATAATAACTTGCGAAATGTTTTTTTTTATATAGATAAAGATCTAACATCTGCTGGTAGTTGTGAGGCAAATTTGTTTATTAGCAGCTATATTGCATACTTGTGAAAAACGCAAAACCTCAAAAAACTACATAATTACTTTATCGCTTATTTAACGAAATGTTTTGCTAGTATTCAAATATGGCTTCCACAAAAAATCTCATCTATGTATTTATATATCATTGATTTTTCTGGAACACATAAATTTTTATAGTAGTTCTCAAAAAATTTTTAATTTCAATTTTTAGAAAAAATAATAATTTGGAAGTCATATAAAGTATGGACACTATTACAAATACGTCTAATAATTCAAGAAAAGACATCTATTCTGTTATTATTAATAATCTGGAAAAATACCTATCCAACTATTTTGGGCGCTAATTTACATCTCTACCCCCCCCTATTTTTATTTTTGATTATGATAGAGAATTTTTTCCTGATTAAGAATCGAATAAAAACATAGACCTGAAAACCAAAGGGAAGTTCTCTAATTTAATGTTAAAGTGTCAAAAAATTATACCAAAAACGCTAATATTCGCCATCTTTTTTGAAATATGACTAAGTTATAATTAAGGCGGTAAACATGAACTTAATCATTAAAAAAACTTGATAGCCCGGTTTTTATTCCGCTAAAACATTCTCTGGATAAATTTGTTGTGTATTTTCTTTTTATTTTAGTATTTTTTTCTTTAAAAAACTTCGAATTTCAATAAGTTTTATTTTTTATTTTCAGATTATACACATATTTTTTTGAATATATTAATACTTTAGATAGACAAATGTTACTATATACAAAAATAATAATCAAACGGGATATTCATCTACAACTTGGTTCTAAAAGTGAAAATAAGAATGTTCTTTAAAACGTTGCACCCACATGAATTCTGACAAATAATCGGGAACCATTTCTCTATTTGTGGGTCCAAACATAGCTTTAAATTTGGCTTTGCTTCTTTGCCACATTGCCTCAACCCTGTTTGTTGTAACATTTGTTGCAGGATCAACAAAATTTAAAGTATGGTTTACTGAACCATGTTGAAAACCTTGCGCTGCTAAACCTTGGTATGATGCCCACATATCGCTCCATATTTCAGTTCCTAGACGAATCCATTGTATAATGATGGGTAATATGGTTGCTGCATCGCGGTGCGCTACAGGAATGAGTAACCCTTCTTTAGTTGCTATATCGTAAGCACCAAAAATCCATTGATCTTCTTTAATTCTACCTCTGTTGTATTTCCTTCATGAAAAAAGTGATTCATCTATTTCCACTATTAAACCTGGCCCTCCTAATTGCACACGGTTGCTAAGGAAATAAGTAACAGCAATATCTCTACAAAATTGATTCGAATCAACTACAGTTTTATTGCTACCAATTTCTAAATCCTTTTGTATGTCTTCTACTGAAAGGCCACGACTTTTTCCGGCACTACGAGTCCAAATATAAGTAATACCTATTATTTGCCAAAGTTTCAGTTGAGATCTTTCAAAAAAACTTCCAACACGAATACTTATTTTCTGTTTGCATTATTTTTGCATGCATCTTCAAATCTTTCCATCGACATTATAACAATTTTGTTCGTTGCACTGGATGTTACATCGAGGACAGATCATATTTATAGCAAGTAAACCAAACTCCCTGCACCACCGGTGCACAGTGGGCCAGAATGCACTTTTACTGGACAAAATTCATAACTAATTTAATATTAAAGCTATATTCACTAAAATTAGTATGAGTACTAATATGATGTCTGCGCTTTTTATGAAGGTAATATTTTTTTATTTCGTTGCTATGGATACCTAAATTAAGTATGAGTACTAATATGATGTCTGCGCTTTTTATGAAGGTAATATTTTTTTATTTCGTTGCTATGGATACCTTTATTTTGCTTAGCAACAACCTACTTTTGTTATCTGCAGATATTTTATAAGTGCTATATTCACTAAATTTGGCATGAGTACCAATATGAGATCACACTTCTTACAAAAGTGATAATTTTTTAAATTTAGTTGTTATGGATACTTATATTGCTTAGTTACCGGATACTTTCCTTAGCTACAAAGTGGTAAATTGATATTTGAATATCTTATCGGATTTTTGACCCACCTATATTGAATAAAAATTGAGTATTTAGGTAAATAATGTTTTAGGAATAATAAAAGCAAAAAATAGTGCAAGAAAACGTTATCAATTTTAAATTACATCAAAAAATTATAAAACAATAATATCGTTTGAAGATTGTTTAAGTAATTGTAAAACATCTGAAGGAAATGTTTTATGATTTGTTTGGTGTGATGTTGATTTACGCAATGATGAAATAACAGGATCACTGGAAACTAGGAGTCTATTGATAAGATCAGTATTTGTTGCTTTTCTGGATGTTTTTCGGCTGAAATTTTCGCGATAAGATTTTATTTTAAGTCTTTATTTCTAGCCTCTTGAGCTTCCTCTGACATAAGTCCGATGGGTAATGTAAGGCTTTTAATTATGTCATGTCCATGTATCAATACTTTGTGAACTGATTGAGCCATGTAATACCATGGATAAAGGGACACATATAGTCTAAAAGTGTCAAAACAATAATCCTTGAACTTTAAGCAGTCTGTTTCATATCCTGAAGAGAGCGTTACCAAGATAATGTAAAATCTGAATATAAGGTTTTGGTCAATACCCAGAATTTCAGCTGTTTGTTCATATGCTGCAAAAGCACGCCTTGAGGTATTGCCATCATTACTTGTTCCAGAACCACCTCTTTTAGGGAAATCAATAACAAGTCCCATTTTGTTCATAAAATCAGTCTGAATCTTTTGTTTAGCTACAGATGCCTTTTCTTTGTGTTCTTTAGATCTTGCTTGCCACTTTCTTGTTTCTTTTTTATATGCAATGTGCAATAACATCTCAAAAAATCGAATCCATGCATGAAGACTGGAAAGACCATATTTGAACTCTCTGTTAGTATAATCTATATTAAGGATATCAAGACTATTCATATTTTTTGGAGAGACACCACACACTGAACAGCATTGGTATGAGTTATTTTTTTCAGATAATATTGTTTGAACCTTCCCATCAATCATTGTAAGTTCAATAATACAATTCACTTCAATAGAAGATCCGCAAACCTCTAATAAAATCATACCCAAGCTTTCTATCTCACTTTTAATGTACTGATCTTCTTCAATCACAGATTCCTTGGATTCCATTTTGTATGCAAATCTTATGGGTCTACAATAGGCTGTGGAGGACGACTTTTGATTTCTCCAAATAGGCACCTTTTCGTTGCTGTTGTTAAATCCAGTCAAATCCAATGGGACAAGACAAGTAATAAATAATGATTCTTCACGCTTTAAATCTCTGTTAATGTCGGGTTCTGATAAAACTTGTTTATAAATGCTTTGGCCAGTAGCACCATCAAAACCAGCCCACGTTAGTGTCATTGTTTTTATTGCTTTGTCGTTCAATATCAAGTGCCTTAGCACAGGTTCCTGAACTGCACAGATTCTTTGCAAAGTATGAGTCATTAAATCTTTTAAAGGAACTGAAGCTGAATAGTCCTCCACTGTTATGTTTGCAGGATAACATTTCAATTTTGCATCTCTGACATCATTGTAAGCGGGGTAGATGTTATACTCTTTCTCCAAGGCTCCGCTTCTAATCAATTGATAGGAAGCTTTTGTCAGACTTGCATCAATTATTAAAGCCAGTGCTTCGTCTGCTGAATATTTAGTTGCTTTATCTGTATTTGATATATTTAAAACATTCTTGGCAGCAATAACAACAGATTCATCTCTAAATTTTTTATTAGCAGCAAAAAATAATTCATTGGATGAATGAGATTCAATTAAACAAGATACACGCCGTTTTTTAGTTTTATTAGAACTATTATCAAATGCAACTGGTTTTCGACCACGTCTACTTGCAGTTGGTTCATTGTCTTTTTTTCTGACAATTAAATATTCATTAAGCCAGTTCACAAACTTCTTTTCAAAATTTTTCACAGTATAGTTTGCAGATTTCCACTTTTTTTTATACAAGTAAACAAATCGTTGAACAGCATGTCTAAAATCAACGTCTTTAAAATCAGCAAATTTTGGCTGAATAAATTTTAATATATCTTCAGTAATATTTTGTTTTGAAATACTAAGATTGTTTTTTTGGAGAAAATTATGAATGTCTAAGTTTAACAAAACCATATCTAAATAATTATTGTAACAAGTATTTTGTATTTAAAAGTAAAATGTTATAATATATATGCCGCCTGGACTACTAATACTTGTTAGTAATTAAGTTACTACAAGTGTTAGTAATTAAAATTAAAAGTAATTAAATTACTGTCAGTGTTAGTAATTAAATTACTAACAACTACCGAAAATATGTTGTTGCTATGTTATGCAAAGTAAGGTATCCATAGTAACCAAAAAAAGTTAACCTCATAAGAATTCTGAATCTCATTTTAATACATACCCCCAATATTGTGTATTTAGCGCAAGTAAAATACTGTTAAAACAACGTTAATGTAAAAATGAGTTGTTGCTATGCAAAATTTAGTACCATAGCAACCAAGTTAAAACATACATAAAATCTGAACGGGGATTTAAGGGGATGAGCAATCAATTAAAACTCGATTGAAGCATCATATAGCTCAAATAAATATAAGACAACACATGACAAATTGTGGTAATTAATAGTTATTGTGCGGCCGTGGCGCAGTGGTTAGAACGCTTGCTTTATAAGCAGGAGATCCAGGTTCGAAACGAGCTCTGGACAAATTTTCGCGTCACTGTAAGGAAAGAGGCGTGAACTTCCTGGTTAAATGCACTTCCGCGGTGCTCTGTGACAAGACCGTTAGGACTTCTTGGGGCACCTAAAATAAAAATTAAAAAAAAAAGTTTCTTAAGAAATTTTTTTTTTTAATCTGTGATTTTCAAAGTATAACTGAGATAACATGCTATGACAAATTTATTTCACACATTGGTTTTTCTTATCTCTAAATACTCTAGAATAACATGTACTAATTTTTTGTTTCAAAAACGTAGATGTAATTGAAATATAACACAACGTTGATGTCACCGTTAATTACTTATTTATAATTTTTTATTTTTTTTATTTTATCTCAATATTCAAATGCTTAGAGTCCTGGTAACTAAGGGATTTAATATAAATAAATTATCAATAGATATCTCCTAATATATGTAGATACTAAAATTAAATAGGTTTTCAAGATTAGACAACTAAAATTTTTCCCATTTTGTCCACCTACTGGCCCACTGTGCGGTGTCGCGTTAAATAAGTAGACAAACAGTTCTGCGCATGCATAAAAACCCAGCGTTAACTAAGTAACATTGCTTATAAACAAAAAAGATGGCTGACGGATGACGATCACTCTGTTGAAGATGTTAGAAAATATCTTTATGATGGAACAATTAAGAAATGTATAAGTTTAATACAGCGTAAATCATTTCTAAAATGTGTTTAAAAGTTTCAGTTTACTGGTATGTATTAATATTTTTGTATTATTGTATGTTTATTGTATATTTTTGTATTATTGTATATTAATAATTTTGTATTTGGACTTTAACTTTTTTTGAAGATTTAGTATTTAATCTCAGATAAAATGTAAACATTTGCGTATAATTTATATACGATTGTAAAAATTGCAGTTATAATTCTGCAAATGACTAATCTTCAAGTCATTTGAAGATTAGTCATTTGCAGAATTATTGTTCATTTGACAAATGAACGTATACAAAGTAACCGTTGCATACACGTTTTGCATACACGTGTCACATGTGTTTACAAATGTTTACATGTGTTGTAAACGTTTGCATATAGTTTATATACGATTCTAAACATTGCAGAAATAGTTCTGTAATGAATAATAACCTTATACAAATACTCAAAAGTAACCATTGCATACACCTTTGGCATACAAACGTAAACATTGCAAATAAAATTCTGCAAACTAGTCTTCAAATGAACATTTATTTTGAAATAGTTTGATGAAAGTGTGGAAACACTTGTTTTTCTATTTTTTCCTCTTCGATGGAAGGCTGTAATATAAAATGTTTCTAACAAGCTGCAAGTTCTTTTAACAGACAAAGAAAAAAAACATGCTTTTAAATGTGCACGACTCTAATCATGGAGCTTATGTTGGCCTAATAACACAAGAATTAAGCTAAAAAGTGCTTTTTATTGGCTAGGTAACAGGGTTAAATATTTCAATTGAATATATTTTTATCAAATTTTCTCATATAATAATTGTCTTCTTTGCATTAAAAATGATTTTCAACATGGTTTATTTTCTAACTTAATGTAATTGTAATTATAATGGTAAATTTTTCCAGCACAAAAGCTTATCATATTGTTTGCATAATGTTATCTAGGTATGGTTAGTGATATTACAAAATGGGTGAAAGAATGTGACAAGTGCCAGCGCATGGAGAAGATTAAAACTTGTGCTCCGGAACTTAAACCAATTAAGGTCATCGAATTGTGGGAGTTTTTAGGTATAGACCTCATTGGTCCCCATACATGCGTACAATCTTCAACTAAGCTCACTCCATTTTCTTTAATGTTTGGCAGGGAGGCACGATTTTTTTTCATCTTTAGCTCTTAATGATAATGATCCTGATTTTAATGATAATAATATTGACATTGCAGAAAGTAATGCAACTGAATCACAGATTTAACAAATAATGGATTCCTGTATTGCAGTTCATGTCATAGTGAATAATAATATTTGTATTGCACACAAAAAAAATGTATAAGCACCATGATAAAAAACATTTAAAAGGTTTCAAGTCATTTAATTTTAAAATAGGGGACAAGGTTTTAGTGAAAAATTACAAAAAGATAGGTTGCAAAAGTATGTATGGAGCATGATTGGCTTGGACTTCCTATAATTACCAACATAAATTGTCAACACAGTCTAAAGAAAAAGCCTTAGATATTTTAAGAAATCCATCTGGCTGGCTTGATGACACCTTGATTGATTACTTTCATATCAGTTTCCTAAAATATCTTTTTCAAAGTTTCAAAGTTCGTGTATTTTTAGTTGTTTTTATTCAGGTGGTTTTTTAGAAAATTACAGTTTTATGCAGATTAATGTTAGAAAATCACATTGGATCCTCTGATATTGTTTCCCATTTTTGAAGTGTGTTTAGTTCTACAATTCACGTTCAAATAAAGATGATATGCCATTGATAGTGCACAGAGTTGCACATTCATCCTTGAATTGTCAAACAAGCAGTTCTTTAATTGTCGAAATAATGGATTGTCAAACGCAGCCAAATGGAAATGATTGTGGTCTTTTTTTGTGTAATGGTATCGATCCAAGTCTAGTTATGGAAACATAATGATATGAGGCAACATTACCTGAAATGTATTAGAAATGTTTCCCTTTGTTACTGTGTTAGACAGTTGTAAAAGGTCTGCCTTTTCTATTGATTGCAATCATTTTTGTAAGTGCAGACAAAATAATAATAATTGATTGTCATTCAAGTTTTTCTGGATATGGATTTATAATTCCTGTTACATCATTAGTGTTTATGTATCCTGTTGTTTCTATATTTTTTTTAGTTTTTATGACATAATACACAATAAAAAGTTTTTTTGTTTTCTATTGTGGGTTTGTTTATGTATCTTTTGTTTTAGTTAATGATTTAGTTTATTTTAGTTATTTAATATATTTAAAACTTTAGGTAATAAGTTAGTTATTTATTTTATGTTTATATATGTCTTATAGTCGTTTAAAGTTATATAAATGGTTAGTTTAGGTCATTTCTTGCTTCTTCTTTATTTTGTTATTGGCATGATGATTTGTTTTGCTTACTTTGTAGTTTATTTTTTATTCTTATCGGCTATTTATTATATTAATTAGGATTATCGATATATAGTTAATAGCTACTGTTATTAAACTATGTTTTTTACTTACAAGCGTTTGTTTTTGTAGCAGTTAGCTATAAGTACTTCTACAACGACAAGAGTAATATTTAAAAATATGGTTATGTTATTTTTAATTTTAATGAGATATTTGATCAATTTATTATAGAATATTGTAATAGTTTAGACTATTCTGGCTTGTAAATGACGTGACTGTTTTAGCATTTTTAACATTCATACATTTCAAAGATTCAAATTTTTTTGGCACAAATTTAGAGTTCATTTTGTAAATAAATTCATTAACATATATTGATCAACGCAGTTGTTAAGTATTTTTCTGGCACAAAAGCAAGTATTTATTATTTTTCACTGCATTTTTATTATACTATTTATGTTATACTATATTTCTATATTATATAGGCTTGTAATTCCATGTGGAAAAATTGAATTTCTTCCGAAAATGCCCAAATTTAAATTTTTTTAACCAAGTTAAATTTTTTCAAAAGGACATAGAAACCGTGTTATTTTATTTTGTTATTTAAATTGTGTTAGGATTTTTTGATCTTAATTTCAAAATAAAGTTTTAGTTTAGCATGAAGTGTGTCGTTTCTTTAAAACATCACATAGTAAGAAATAGTAAATTATTGTGCTATATACTTAACACCGCTAAAATCGTCGAATAACAACCGTCTAAGTTGTTATTCAACAGTAGTGCAATAGTGGTGTAGAACGCTCGCCTCATAATCGAGAAGTTCCGAGTTTGATCACCACCACGCCCCTAGTAGTACCGCTCTATTTGTTTCTTCGCGAAACAGCCTTGTCCGTCATAGTTTGTGTTTCGGTGCTACAGAATTTAGTGAGGTTTGTAACCTCAACTAAAATAGCTTCTTCGACTGTAGTGGCTTTCTCGGCCTTGGGAAGGTGAATTAATACACACAAAAAAACAAGACGCTAATTAATAAATCCTATTCTTTTCTTCTTGTTGTGAAAATATCAGAATACTTTCCTTACTATTTATGTGCGTGCGATCAAGTAACAATTACTTTTAATCGAAAAGCTTAATTGTTAGTGAGAACAATTAAGAATCAATCAATTAATTAATTAATTGATTCAATTAATTAAATCAATTAATTTGATTCCTTGAAGGCCGCCGGGCATACATTGGCCCAATTACATTGGCCCAATGCAGTTTAGCCAGCAAAGTTTATTCAAAAAATCAAAACTTTAAAGTTTTGTTTTTTTGAATAAATTTTGCAAAATTTATTTTATTTTAAACAACAGTTACGAAAAAACCCGAATATACAACAATCTAAAAAAAAAATTGCACCATTATGATCAAATTAGAAATTTTTCTTTTACAAAATACTGATATTTACCTTGCGCTCAAAGCCAAATAATTTGGGGACAATTTGGGGCATTTTTCGAGGTGTTTTGCTGCTTGAGCACACGGTAAATGTCAACAATATTTTCGGAATTTTTTTTTGTAATCGTATTTTTGTTAGATTTGCTCCAAATTTGGTTTTTTGTGTATTTGTGTGAAAAAAACTTTTATAACACCCCTACTTGACATTGTTCTGCGCAAACATCGTGTAATAATTTTAAACTAACTCTTTCTCTTATATAATCTTTGCTCATTTTTCCCTGAGGCTTTCACGGATGCATGCATTTCCTTAAAGTAACTGGTTTTCGAGTCCAGTTCGAATCAATCTTTAAAGAGTTTTAAATTTTTTGTTTTCTCTTTAGATTTGATATATTTATATTATGGCTACAATTTAGAATGGATCCTTCCACAAAAAGAAAGCGTCGAAAATTATTAAAAAAGTGCAACAGAATGTTTTCGGACAATACTTTAGCGCAGCCAATGACTCGTTTAATGAGTGAAATTATTTGTAGTAGCAACAATTTGTTGAAGGAAGACCAAATTGAAGCAACACCTATTGACTATTCCAAAAAAGATATTTTTAATTATAATTCAGAAGGTAATGTATCAGATACAAGTAGCGATCAGCTGACAGACTCATCGTTATCAGTATCTGATATCGATATATCTACTGATGGTGAAAATGATAATGTTGCTAATGTGAGCAAATCTTTAAAAGATTTTGGAATCGAAACTGGTCAAAGCTATGCCAATATGAAAGTTCTTTTTGAAAAAATGATTACTCATCACCCTGAATTACCCGGAGATCCACGAACACTGTTTAATATTTCTAAAAAAGCAATTTCTCCTAACTTACGTGATGTTTTTCCTGGTAAATACTACCATTTTGGTATTCAAAATGGTTTATGCCAACTCATTCCTATTTTGAAGCAAGCTAGTTTGATTGGTGAAAATAATGTATTTAAATTAAATATTGGTATTGATGGTTTACCTTTGTTTAAGAGCACATTGTTGGATTTTGGCCTATTACTGCTGCAATTGATAAGATCAGTAATTCAGTATTTTTAGTTGGGTTGTATTATGGTGAAAATAAACCAAAATCATGTCATAAATTTACATTTGATTTAATAAATGAAATGAAAATTTGTTCGGAATTCGGATTTGTTTTTGAAGAAATTACTTAATACGTGGAATTTTTATTTTGCAATTGCGATATGCCTGCAAAATCATTCTTGAAATGCGTAAAAGGTCATACTGCTTATTTTGGTTGCGATAGATGTGAAATTAAAGGAACAAATTTCAAACATCGTAGAATATATGAAGGTGAATCAATCTTAAGAACTAATGATTCCTTTAGGAATAGACGTCAAGAAGAACATCATCACGAAATGTCACCTTTTGAGTCAATTGCCCATCTTGATATGATTAAATTCTTTCCTTTTGACTATATGCACCTTTTTTGTAAAGGAGTATTTGTGCGTTATTTAGAAATTTTACGAAGTGGTCAATTGCCCTATCGTCTAAGTGTAAAAGGTATGCACAATTTAAACACCGATATATCAATTAGTCATAACTGTACCCCTTTTGAATTTCCCAGAAAACCACGTAGTATGAACCATCTTAATATGTGGAAAGCAACTGAAACACGATATTTTTGTTTGTATCTTGGACCCTTTTAATTGCAACGCCATGTGTATAAAGAATATTTCCATAATTTTTTGTTGTTATCAACAATATTTAGAATTATTTGTCATCCAATTTTGAGCATTTCTTTAAACAGTTATTGTAAAGACCTAGTTAAAACATTTATTACAAACTCAGCACTTCTTTTTGGTCGTGAATTTATCAATATGAATGTCCATTGTATGCTTCATATTGTTGATGACTGTAAAGTATTTTTGCGTGTTGATAATTTTAGTTGTTTTCAATCGGAAAATTTTATGCGATTTATAAGACAATTTGTTAAATCGCCAAATCTTCCATTGCAGCAAGCTGTAAATAAAGTGCTTAACAGAGGTCAAAATTTAAGGCAGCTAAAATCAATTGCTTTCAAACCTAAAAGTTTTTGTAAATTATCATCGTGTATTTTTTATAACAAAACTACAAAGATTTCATATTACGCTAAATGTTATTTTAAAACATTTTTGTTGTCAAATAAAAAACCAAATTGTTATGTTATGCTTTTAGACAAAAAGATTGTTAAGATACGTAGTATTTATAATAGCAATCGAAATGATGATATATGGTTAAAAGCATGTTACTTATTGGAACAAACTGATGCGTATGATTATCCCCTAAAGTCTTCTGTGTTGGATATTTACAAAGGAACACATTTTTCTAAATCTTTAACTAAAGTTCCTATTAATTTAGTTTATTGTAAACTATTTTCGTACAAAAATAATTTTACTCCAATTTTGCATACTTGTAATTCTTAAATTATCTTAATAATATTAGTTTTTGCAAGCAATTTGTTTTTTATTTATTTATTTGTGCTTTATTTATGTGTCGTAATTCCAATTACTATTTTTGCGTTTAACTATTAAATATGAAGATTTAAAAATGGTTAATTTTTTTAAACAACATACAAAATATTAGTTAATTAACAATGGTAAATTTTGTTACAGATGAATATTTTAATTGAGTTTGCTGACAGTTCTATAGCCGTAGCATTACATTCGTGGCTAGAGTCGGATGAAGTAGATCAAAACGGCTTCCACATGGTTGCATTTCCCGATTTTAAATATACAAAAACACGATATATGCTGAAGAATAAATTACCAGCACTAACAACATGGGAAACTGTTCCATGCAAAGTTTTATACAAACATGGTAAGTGTGCATAGTAAATAGGAAATTTAAAAAAAAAAACTCAAAATCTAGCTGATAATAATACTAGACTGATAGATTGGTAGGATGATTTGCTAGATGAATTATGATTAAATTAACTTATTTAATACTAGTTTTTTTAATCAGAATAAAAAAATTTTTAATTAACGTTTTATTCTAGAATCTCTAAAAAATATTTATAAACACTGCAAAAAATACTCAGAGACTGGAAATTTACTTTCAACGGACTATGAAAATGGACGAAATCGCAAACAACCTCTGTACCTTTCGGACGAGGAATACGAAACAAATGACAAAAAAAAGTCAAAATTGACTCACAAAGAAAACGAATGTGGCTTAGCATCACCACCAACTCCACCAACAACACTGAATACACAACTTCTTCATTTATTTCCAACTACACCATCACCATTATTTTCAGCACCATCACAACCTTATTCTTTGTTTTTATCACAAAGTCCACCTCGTCCAACACTGCCACTAATTGAAACTTCATCCGAATATTTTGGATCATCTGCATCAGTTCGAACATGCTTAAAGCTCGGCAAAAGACTCCAAGTTCGAAGGATAATGAAATTGAGAAATCTAATTTGCCAATTTCAAATGCAACTATGCGTTGTAAGTTTTCATGATAATTTGTTAGTTAGCATTAACCACAACATTTTTTTCCTAATCTGTTATTTCGTATACTGAAGTAGTCCCTAAATTTAATATCATTTTATTTGATTATTGTAGCGTGGTTTCAAGAAATATTCACCAGTCTCATTCGGATTGAGGACACCCAAAAAACTCTCATGGGCATGATGGTTGGTCTAAGCAATACGAAATCTGCTATTAATGCGCCTGTCAAAGCTTTAAAATTCAGCACATCAGCAGACGAGCTTGATAGTCACCTGTCTTATTGGCTGGAATTAAATGATTGTGATCGTCAGTCTTTGGTAACTTTAATTTAAAATAACTTTATACAAAGCTATAGGTCTAGCTAAATGTATGCAGTTATTTTTTTTTATTTCTAATTTAAACTAATATTTTGCCTATGTTTTTAAATTGAAGATTACATCTTTGTCGAATGTCACACTTGCATCACAAAATCTGTCTGGCAAGCTTGCTAATATGTTGTTGGCCCTGGCACCCAGCTCAGTTTGGTCTTTATATAGCCGGGATGGGAAAAGAGGGAAAAGGAGTATTAGCCCTAGTATTTTTCCCATCATAATAGGTAAAAGTGATTGATTTCTATATGTTTAACCTAGCCATGCTGTATTTTTTTTATTTATTTTGTCAAAAAAAGTTTTACTGCTGTGCTAATGCGATTTCAATAATTATATTATTGAATAAATATATATATTTTTTTATCGATTCTATTTTTTTAAAGATGTAGATTTTAATTTTAATATTTTAAAGATTCTCTGCAGCTAAGATCGCAAAATCGCATTAACCCCGATAAGGTGGCAGAGGCGCTCGGGGATCAATTAAAACGAATGCCAATGCATGCAAAACGCGCAGCAGTCAAGGCTGAATTTAGGGGGGTCTATAGCCCCGGGCCTCGCACTTTTAGGGGCCCCGGCATTTATAAGAGGAGTTTTTTGTTGTTTTTTTTCAGTAATTTTTACCCTGATACACTGAAAAAGGCCTCGAAAAACAAAAATAGCCCCGGTCTTAATTTGCCTACGTATATATATATATATATATATATATATATATATATATATATATATATATATATATATATATATATATATATATATATATATATATATATATATATATATATATATATATATATATATATATATATGTATGTATGTATGTATATATTAAACAACTTGTTTCAATTACTATTTTTTGGATATTTAGTGAAACAAAATTGTATTTGTCTCAATTGTATTTTGCTCAATTGTATTTGTCTCAATTGTATTTGTCTCAAAAGTGATACAAAATTGTATTTGTCTTTAATTTATATTTAATTTCCCCCCTAAATCTACGACCATAGCTCCGATTTTCTATTTTCCTTTTATCATTTTCAGAAAAATTAAAGAACTGTTTATTATTTTGATGAGCATCTTAAAGTGTCATAGTAGCAACTTACAGGTGAAAAAATGTTTTAAATTAAGAAACATAATATCTTTTGATCTATATCTTTCCCTCCTTATGACCTCCCTAATTTATTATACAAAAGCTACAATAAAAAAATAAATAAAAGAGTGATAATTTTAACCTCTCAACATGCAACTCAATATACCTGAAAATAAAGTCATTTTCAATATTATTATAGCCTAAGGTCGGATTTACAGGGGTTAGGGATCAATCGTGGGGACCAATCGCCGTTTAACAATCAGAATAATAGGAGGGGGGGGGGGTGGAGTGGAGCAATCGCGCTTTCTTAGATACTTTGCATTTATATTTTTCGTCAGTTTATACATTTTATATAGCACGTTGTTGGTAAGCGTAAAGTTAATAAAAGAGGCTGTTTAAAACTGTCACGAAATTTTATTTAATGTGTTGAGCAAATTTTATGGCATTGCCTGCTTACAAGCTGTAACTAATGAATAGAAAAAAAAGACAATTGTCAAGGGTTCGGAGTCTTCTAGAGGGTCTATGTGATTTGAAGACCTTTCTCTTCTTTTTTGTTTGAAAAGTTGGTGTTCCATGAAAAATTCTTTAGAGAATTGATGCTTTCTTAAGAAAAGTGGTTTAAATATTAAAAAAGTGGGTTGAGGGTTCGTAAATCAAAATTGCCTTAGGTCCAATCCACCACTACTAACAAGTCAGTAAACCTGAATAACAGCAAAGATAGATAGATATAAAAAGAGTTTTCTGATGTGTGTCCCCTCATACATCAAGTTCACTGATTTATAAAAACTTATTTATTAAAAGCATCATAATAACATTTTTTTTTTTTTTTTTTTTTTTTTTTTTTTTTTTTTTTTTTTCTTTTTTTTACATTTCTTCAATATTTATAAAATACAAGTTAAGATATAATAATATAAACAATTACAAGTGAGGATTTTTACTATAAATAATAAAATAAAAAAAAAAGAATGCGGAGACTCGTAGAAGACCTTAAGGTCTTGTCGTCGAGAACCGCTGCAAACTCGTTACAAATTTACGTGTTACATATTTTAAAATAAATAAAAAAAAAACTGTGTTTAACAATATTAGAAGAAAAACATAATTTAAATAAAAAATAGAAATTTTCAAATAAATTTCCTATTAAAAGTATAAAAGTATATTATCAATGGACAAAATGATTTTCTTAAGTTTCCTTTTATAAGAGGTATAAGTCCATTCATGAGAAAAGTCAAAATGTTTCAAAACTATTTTATTCCAAAGAAAGGCTCCTCGGAAAGAAACACAAGATTTACCAAAATTCGTATGCGAAAATTGTAGTCGAATAGAATTATCATTTCGTAGATTGTACTTGTTTTTTTCTTTTATTGAGTATAAGTTATGAAAGGAAGAAGGGGAATCGTTGGTTTTACATTTATACATAAAACATAAAATATTATAAACGTTTAGCTGATATATATTTAAAATATTCATTTCAAGTAAGAGAGGCCTGGCATGAGTAAAACGGTCTTTAAAGTTTATAAGACGTGCAATGTGTTTCTGTTGACGATGAAGAGGTTCTAGTATACTTTTGTTCACACTACCCTAAGCAATGTTAGCGTAGTTAATATGGCAGTGAATAAAGGAATAATATAATTGAGTTAAAGTATGTTTATTTAAGAAACTTCTTGATTTATATAATATTCCTATAGTTCTAGCAATTTTGTTATTTAGGTTGTTAACGTGGTGTTTCCATTTAAGATTTTCATCAATATAAATGCCTAAAAATTTTGTAATTTTTGTTCGCTTTATTTCAATATTGTCAACAAAAATAGGTGGTGTAATACTTGGAATTAATTTTTTTTTTGAATTTGGGTAAAAAAGCATCCATTTAGTTTTTTCTATATTAATTGATAATTTGTTTGATTTGAACCAGTTAGAGATTTTAATAAGCTCAGTGTTCATATTTCTAAATAATGTTGTTAGATCATTGCTGGTTAAAAAAAGATTAGTGTCATCCGCAAACATAATTGTCATTAAGTTTGAGGCTTTGTAGAGGTCATTGATGTATATTAGGAACAGCAATGGGCCTAGTATTGAGCCTTGTGGCACTCCACATGTTATATTTAATAAATTTGATGATAATGATGAGTCTATTTGAATAAACTGTTTACGATTAGTTAAATAGTTCTTTAGTAATAATAAAGTATTTCCAGTGATTCTATAATGTTCTAGTTTGTTATAAAGAATTTCATGATCTATAGTATCGAAAGCTTTCGATAGATCTATGAAAATACCTAATGTGTATTGCGATGTTTCAAATGAATCACCAATATTTCTTGTTAGTTGAAGTATTGCATGTTCTGCAGAATTATTTTTTTTAAATCCATATTGGTTGTTATATAATATTTTGTTTTCTGATAAGTGCTTAAATATTTTATTATATAGAATTCTTTCTAGAATTTTTGAAAAAACTGGGAGAACTGATATTGGGCGATAATGACTGAGGTTTGTAAGTTCTCCTCCATTGAAAATTGGGGTAACTCTAGCTATTTTGAGTTTGTCGGGAAATACTGCTTGGCTTATTGAGCACGTAAAGACCCTAAAGAGAATATTTTTAATTATGTCATATGAACCAATAACAATATTCCCGTTTACATCGTCTGGACCAATTGCTTTATTAGTCTTAAGCATTTTGAAAGCAATCTCAAATTCATCAAAAGATACTTTAAATTTATTTAGAGAAGATGTTTCAGGGGATGTCAAATCTTTTTTTGAATTGATTGAATTATTAATTATGGGGATGTTTTTGGCTAAGTTTGGTCCAACTGATACAAAGAACTTGTTTATTTCGTTTGCTATTATGGTAGGGTTATAAAAGATGTCAGTATTTATTTTAATTGCCTTTGGCAAAGAGCATATTTTCATTTTATTGTTACAAGTGATTTCATTAACAAGTTGCCATTTTCGCTTATAGTCGTTTTTATATTTATCAAATAAGTCGTTGTAATACTTCCTTTTAAGGGTTTTTTTTTTATTTTCAAATAGTTTGGTAAAGGTTTTATAGAGTGTTTTGCTTTCAATTGTTTTTGCTTTAAGGTATTTAATATATAGCTTTTGTTTTATTTTTGAGGATTTTCTAAGGTCTTTTGTTACCCATGGTGATTTTAAACTTTTTTTTGTTTTATTAATTTTACATTTTGGGAAGTTTACATCATAAACTTCATAAAAAACTTTAAAAAATGCATTATACATATTATTTGCCTCTGACAAATTACTTACTGAATTCCAGTTTATTAAGGATAATTGTTCCTTAAATGATAAAATATTTTTATCATTAATAAAGCGTTTGATAATGATCTGTTTTTCATGTAATATCGAATCTGTATTAATATTTATAGATAAAAAAATAGGAAAATGATCCGAGGTATCACTTTATAACATAACACACAATATATAACATAATACACAATTAATGATAAAATAAAGTTGTCGGATTTAAAGGGAACTTTACACTTATCACTGGTTAGCTATTGTATTTTTTTTAAATCGTTTTAGTTGTTTTCAAGATTTAGATTTCTAAAATCCAATTATAACTTATATAAATATGAATAACTTTATGGTGAGAAAAAAAAGCTAATAAGGTCATAAGTAAATTTTATTACGTGACATATTAAATATGTTTAAAAGGTATACAAAGCGGAAATCATTTAATTTGTTACCTTCAAGTTATGAGGCATATTGGAATAGAATTCCCGAGCAGTTTTCCTCAAAAATGCTTTAAGATTCATGAAGTCTTTATACTTGGCATCTTGTATCGGTATTCTAGATTGGAAAGCGTCAATAAGTTCAACTGAAGGGTTTGTGTTTAGATTTTGAGGAAGAGGTTTGCATTCTTCAGTGGAAGAGTAACTTTGTAAAAATTTTTTGGCTCTGATGTGTATTTTAGACACTATATGTTTGCAACAGTTGGATTGCCCTTTTTACAACCTGGTCGGATTTCGGTGTAATATTTGATATTAGAAAATATCTTTAAAAAATCATATTTAAGGAGCTTTACTTTGTACATTGGAAAACTGATTTTCGCATTTTTAATGTAAGCAATGTAGTCACTAGGGCTCATGTATTGCTCTACCTCTAAGATTTCTTTCAATGGCAGCGTGTACGCTGTCTCCTTCCATATGCGTATGTCCTTTTTCTAAATACTTTCTTCTCAATTATTAAATTATTTTGAACAGAAAACAGAAGAAGCTAATGCAGTACAACGATTTTGATACGTACAACCTTCAGAATATATTTTCCCTTTTTTAAATTAGGATTTTTTTCTATACATTCTAATAAGTGATAAAATAATATGGAAGCAAACACGTCACTTTCCAGCCCACCTTCAGTCTCATCCCATAAATAATTAGTTGCCTCTTTTGTATGAAGATTATAAATTGTTTGATTGTGAATTTTGATCTTTTTTTTAAAATATGAAGCACCTGCAAACATAACAGGGCATAAAAGAGTTTGTTCGCAATCCATTGTTAAAACTAATTCGTTAAGAATAACGTTTGTTTTATCAAAGTCTTTACTATTTTGAGCTTGTGTTTTTAAAAGCCAGTGATCTGTATAGCTAGAAGGAAATATATAATTAGGTGTACCTTTTTTTCTTTCTCGAATTTCCACGCAGAAGTCAAATTGATCTTTTCTAGGTTTGTGTATAAAAACGTTCTTCTGTTTTAATAACTCATAAAAGGTTGTGTGACCCACAGATTCTACTTTTTGTTCTGCTGCTTTAATCTTGTAATATCTGCAATATATATATATATATATATATATATATATATATATATATATATATATATATATATATATATATATATATATATATATATATATATATATATAATAAAAACTTTTTTTTATTAGGTATTACCTATATTATAAAAAAAGATTTTATAAATTTGGAAAAAGTCCACATTAAATACCACGCTATAAAATTATTTACATTACTTTCGTGGGCATAGTTTACCCAGTTTGAGAAGGACTGTATTGTGTTAAGTACAGTTAAATTTCGGTAACTCGAACACCAGTTAATTCAAACTATTTTATCTCGAAGTATTTTTATAGGTCTTTTGAAAGCAGGAATATGTTTTACATTACGTTGAATCGTTTTCCGTAGTTATTTATAGGTGAGAGTTAGCGTGATTTAACTGTCACAACAAGGTTTTGTTAGGTTAGGCAGATAAGTTCAAATTTTTTTAATTCAATTTTTTTTTTGAACAAATTCTTTTTATTCAAATTCAAATAGCTGAACTTAGTGTAGCAAGTTCATAGAACTTAGGTGTTTTTTATTTAAAAATAAATAAATTGACCTCACAGCTATAAACATTTAATCTAGGTATATTATACCTGAATGTTTCAGCCTTAGATGTATAGTCATCGACTAAGTAGAGTCTTTTAGTGTCTTTTCTACAATAATGAGATTCCGATTTTTCTAAAGAATCAATAGACTCATTTGCATATTGCTTCGGTTAAAAACCATTGAGACTAGCAAAAAAACCAGGTTTAGAATACGTCGTATAAGGATTTGTTTTTGCGTATTCTGTTTAAAAAAAACGACGTACTGTGCTTTTAGACAATGTCAGAGTGTTTAAAAAAAATTGCTGGCATACGGGTTGTATAATATTTTTGACTTTAAGATGGTGAATAAATTTTGTTTAAAAATAATGATATAAGATTTATAATGGTATAAAGTGTAAAAATCTAAAAAAATTGGGAAAATTCACCTTCCCTATCTTGTACTCTCATATTTTCAGTTAATGCAAACTTCTGCACCCATTGTCTCTGTAAAGAGCATTTTATACATGATTCTACTATTTTAGCTGGTTGTTCTCTTTTCACAACAGGCAGAATTAGCCTCAAGTCACCACCAAAAAGAATGACTTTTTCTCCGAATGGAAAATTGTTGTTGCAAATATCTTCTAACAACCTATCAATTGCATTTAAGGCATGTTTAGGTATCATGGATGTTTGATCAAGCAGAAAAAAGTAACTTGTCTTAAAAAATGCCAGTGTATAGAGTTAGGAGTTATATTGCATGTGCTATTATCCAATATTGGAACAGGAAGTTTGAATAAGCCATGCAATGTAGATCCATTTGTAAGAAGAGTTGCTGCTATGCCAGTCCATGCAGCTGTAGCAGATTTAAAGCCCCTACTTATGGTTTCAGCAATCAAATAATTATACGTAAAGGTTTTTCCACTACCAGCTGGTCCATCCAGGAAAAACAATCTAGAATGTTGATTTTCTACACTTGGTTTCTCATTCAGTGCAGCAAGGATATCATTACATACATTTAATTGATTGACATTAAGCAGCAGCCTCATTCGATTGGCTTCGTCAATAGATTGTTGAACATTTTCATCAAAATTTTCTAGATTTAAACCTATTAACTCATCAATAACAGGCAGATTGTAATCAGCATGCGTTTTACCACTTTGATTAGTGATATTATCAATTTGACGAAGAGAAGCTTGTTCAGCTATTAGAAGTGGGACTGAGCAGTGAATGAAATCTTTCATCATAATACCTTTCTATGTATCCCAGAGATGTAAAGGATTGTCAGGTTCACAAAAGATCAAAATTATTGAAAACAACTGTATAATTTGCTTTGGCATATGCGTCAAAACTGCCTCAGAAAGAGTATTCTGCCATTCAGGGTTGTCTTGCAACAAACCTTTTAAAACACATGCTTCACGAAACATTTCAAGAACAATACCATTAACAGTACGTACATCTTCCCATGATGTTGCTCCTTTTGCCTGCAAAAGTAACAGTCTTAGAAAAAATAATTCTCCAGTTGGATTAACTTTATGCATTCTTACTATCAACTTATTACCACCCCTTTGTCTAACCTTCCATTTACAATGTTTATCATCAAATATAAAGTGATAAGGAATGTCTACATACAAATAGCAATGTGCTCTTTTATTTTCAGTATTTATAAACTAAACCATGCCGTTAAGTGCGTACCAGGTTGAGCTGCACAATCTAAAGCCATTAGTTCTGCTCCTTCTCTAAAATACACTAATTGATTTTCAGGTAGATACACTTCAAAGCATATAATAGTGTGTGACATATGACTTATTGGATACTCGAAAATTTGCCACAATGCTTCAGGTGCACTAATATAACGACAATCTGAAAAAGTGTTTACTTCATCATGATTAATTTGTTCATTTATTAAAATATTGGCACAGTCATAACCCTTGTATATGTATTTGTACAAATATTTAACAGCCTTAACAGATAGGCAAGCTTCAACATTATTGTGAGCTTGATATTTCTTTGATAACCATTGATTGTAAGGTACCACCCAGCGATTATCTACATTGTTACCTTTAATATTGATAACCAAACCATTATCACAACGTCTATAGCGTGGATAACCATTATGAACTGCTACTGTGTTAGCATTAAATTCTTTAAGATAGTTTTTGCTGCACACCCCATCTTTCATGCAGGGAGAATTTGGATTCAGTATGCCACATGGACCGTGAATCATGCAAGTTTTAACAACGCCATAAAGATCACGATTAACAATCGGTTCTGGAATTTCTGCAGATATTAAATTATTGATATCATGTGCTATTTCAAGCTTATCATCATTTGCAAAGTAAAGAAAAAAATGTGGCAAACCACGCTTTTGAAATTCAATAACCTGAATGTTTATTTTTTGAAATTCAATAACCTGAACTGTGTATTAGGGAAAGTTGTGTTACAACTTTCCCTAATACACAGTGCTTAGAAATGTCATTGAGAAGGTTATTCAATTTGAGTTTAAATACTCGAGTAACCAAGTTAGGTCTATCATTTGCTGTCTGACCTGGATATAAATTTTAAGTCTTGCGCCATTTTGGGTTGCAAGTGAAAGCAATAAAAAGACCTGGTTTACCATACTTTTTAATTATAGCTATAGCATCTTCAAAGTTTTCTGTTAAAGCTCTAGGACTTCCTACATAAGTTGATGGCAAGATTACAACACACCCTGGTCTAACATTATGATTATTTCCAAGGTTGTTTACATGCTCGTGTAAGGCATCATACTGCTCGCCATTAATTTTTCTCAGTTTGTTTTGGTTATTTCTGATGAATAAGTTTAAATTGAAGGCGCAGGTCTTCAATTTAAACTTATGCATCAACAGCATATTGCTGAAACAATTTTTTGCCATAAAAGAGTGAAGAAAAAAATTGTCTAACTGAAAATTTATAATTGTAATACTGAGATAATGTAACATGATTTTCTAACCAATGTAGCACGTTCAGGGTTGTGAACCAATTGATTATGCCAACCAGCATCACCCCTTGGAAAAAATAGAGGATAAACTATAGGATCTAAGTTGGCAGACATACTTGATATATTTTTAAGAGGATGACCTATTGGGTAAATAACAACTTCCCTGGATGCAGGTGGTGCACCATTTTCATCAACAAATACAACTGCAACTTCATTATGTGAAGGGAGATTTATAGCAATGTCTATCTTGTCCTTCAAGTAAAGACATTTTTACAACTGACACTGAGCGATCTTCATGAGCTTCTCAATGAATTTCTTTATCTTCCACTTCATGTTTCACTCCACGCCATGTTTTTAAATGCAAGAGCAAATGGGTTCTCTTCACTAATAAAACTTTACAATCGAAACATTAAATCATTTAAGCAAGAATCATTACCACGTTGTTGCATTCTAAAATTTACTACTGCAAGTGGATCGTAGGTGTATAGTTGACAATATGTTGGCGGAACATCTTGATGTAGCCTAAGATTATCTATACGATGAAATACTTGACCACATATTCTAAAACATGGCGGCCCATGATTCATGGGTTGAACTACATAAGCTTTAAATGAAGCAAAAGAAAGACAGGCATCATAATTTCTAATATATTTTAAAAAACTCAGATTAGGATTTCTATTTGCATAGTTTCCTTTAAATAAATCTTCAAAATCTCGTGAAAATGATGAAGGTTGCGACAAAACTACCTTTCCATTTTGGCAACATAAAAAATGTGTTTCATCAGGAAATTTCTTAGCAGCAGATGCTGACAAAATCATTTCTCCTAAATAATTAATATCTGGAATAGCATTATGATCTTATGACTTTAAAAATAATCTTATGACTTTAAAAATATATATATATCAGCTAGGAGATGTTTGAAAAAAAATTAGCAAATAGTAATAAAAAAAATTATTAAAAGCATGCAATTCTAATAATAAACATACTGCTAACACAGAAAAATTAAAAAAAAAACGTTGTAAACCCTTTTTTGCAAACTTAAATATTATTTCTTCAAAAAAATTATTAGTAAAAGTTTTTAAAAAATTCATAAAACTATACAATATTTTGTTCTTCTATACCACATAAATACATCATCTGATAAATCTAAAATAAAAAATGTAACGTAAATAAATAAGAAAAACATAACATACAAAAAATGAAAAAAACCTGCTGTGATTTACCAGAGTAGTAGTTGTAAAATAATTTTATTTCATGTTAGCTTTTACAAAATAATTTATGCTGGAACATCATAATTTCAAGATATTTATAGCAAAATCATTTAGTAAACAGCGCTAAAGACTAAAAATCAAATTGAGATAAAACAAATTGTATAAATGGCAAAATAATTTGTCTTGGCTTTTAGTGAATGATTAAAAGTGATTTTTAATAATAAAATTACCTATAACAACTCAAAAGATAAAAAAAAAAAAAACATCACAGCAACAACACACAACAATAGCACGCACCATAAGTTAATATAATACGCATATAACATAACTTAAGTAACATAACATTCATATATATATCAGAACATAAGTAACAACATTATGCAAAATGTTATTAAAATACATTAGAATAATTAATAATAAAGGCTTGAAAACACCTAGACCTAAAGCAGTAACAGTTTGACACTAAACACTGTTGTGTGACCCTCTGTTATAAGTACTTGGCTGTCAAGGTTGACTAACCTTGCTCTACACGTTTACCAAGTCATAGCACTTTGAAAACATGGAAACAACGTAATATAAACGTATGTACCAACTATAAACAAAATAAATGTGTTTAAATATGTATATAACGTTAAGTATATACCTTGTATACATATTTAAACACATTTATAAAACAATTATATAACACATATTAACACATACACAAACAATAAAAAAACGCTTTACATTATTATAAAAAAAAATTGATAAAACAACTATAAAGCACATATTACCACATACACATACTTATCAAAAAAGCATATATGCAAACAATAAACATGTGCAAACAAAAATTTTAAATCATTTGACGCGAGAAAATTTAAAAAGATTCAAAGTGAACAAAATAAACATACACAAACAATAATCTTTACCTTCATTTTTTTTTTCATAAGAACTGTTATCCTTATAACAAAATTTAACCTTTACATACAATAACATGCGACGTGACATGTCATGTCAGTGTTGGCACAAAATTTTAATTTATTTTTCTAAATTTTATAAAAAAGAACAAAAATAGCTAATAGCATCACAGAAATTTTAAAGTAGTAATAACCAAATTATGGAAATAGCATTAGTATAACTTTTTTGTTGCATAAAAAATAATTAGGCCTCATCCATGCCCCTATTTTCCTTCTAAAAAATAAAATAATAAAAACTGCTGCAAAAAAAATAAAGCTAAAAGAAAAACTTAACCAAACAAAATGTAATAAAAATGATTTAAAAAATTATTAGGGGTGATCCTTTCTACTTTATATCTAATAAAAATAATAATACTTTATATCTAATAAAAATAATATATAACTATTTTCTATACTTACTTCAATTAAAATATGATCTTAACGATGATTATTTAACTTAATATAATTCTTTATGTAATATTTCTAAACTAATTAATAATAATAAATTTTAAAAGGAAAAAAGTTGTAACTCGCTTAAGAGCTCTTTCTCCAATGACCGCGTGAATTTTGAGAACACACTCTTTCAAAGCCTAGTAACTAATGAAATGACATTAAACGTTAAACGGTAAACATTAAACGTTTTCTGTAGCAATTATATTATAGAGCAATTATATTATATTAATTATATATTTCTGAGAGCAATTATATTATATTATAGAGAGCAATTATATTATATTAATTATATATTTCTGAGAGCACTTATATTATATTATAGAGAGCAATTATATTATATTAATTATATATTTCTGTAGCAATTATATTATATTATAGTTATTCTATTGGTGCTTTATTTCTTGACACGACTGATGCCCGGTTATGAATTTCTGGAACACCTTTAGATATAGTTTGTTGATCTCCAATTTTTAGTATTAAATTTATTATCTAATCTTGAATTTCAATTTTTTTTTGTTGCACCAAAATTAAATTATCTGAGATTTTCAATTCGCCAAAAGTTCTGCTTTAACCGCCTCTAGCTGACCATTTTGAATATTTGTCATTATTTAATTTATCCCTTGAGATTTGATGCCGTTTTGTTATGATATTGTTTGATACAGTTGAATACAGACATAAATTTAAATAACTTCAATTAAAAAAAAAATACAAAAACTTCCAACAACTATGTATAACATAAAACAGCACTACACAAGTTAATTTATTCACTGCTACGAAAACAAAACACTGCATAAACAGTATAAACTTTCCAAATTATCAGTATTAAAAATTTCATTAACTGTAAAATTGTAATCTTACTTTGAACTCTTTTTAAATATAAAACTCATCTGGTTAAATAAACACTTCTAACATCTGCAGAAGGGGAAGCATGACTACAATTTCTAAGATTGCTTCAAAAAGTTAACCTTGTACTAGAGTTTTTTAAGCTGATTGAGTCATTAATTTCCGGTCTACTAGCAACCAATGCAAAATACGAACATTGTTAACGCTTGTCTGAATTTTGATTAAAATTATAAGTTGGTGATCATGCCTCGTAACCGTGGAATTGTGGGAGCATTTCGAACAAAATGAAGGAACTGATGGAGCTGATGTTGGAAAGTGTAAGAAGTGTTTCAAAACATTTCCCATCAAAAATTCGAATATGTCTGGAATGATGAAGCACTTGAAGCTCACACACTCTTGGAAACTCTTCAGAAGTCCTTGGCATTGCAAAGAAAAAATCAAATCTGGCCATTTCAGATTCTTCATCCCAACTTAAATCTTCGGTAAATTAAATTGATCCTTGAGTTATTTTTAAGCCACATTAAAATTTAATTTTTCTAATTGAGTGGATGTAAATAATTATTATTATGTTTCTTTATTTTTTTAGTAATTTTGTGAAGTATAAAACCAATGAAAGCAAACAACTAGCAAAAACAAAGCAAATCAATATGAGATCAACTGAGAAAATATGAAATTCCTTGCAAGAAACAACCTGCCTTTTAATCTTGTAAGCACACCTGGCACCAAGGATCTCGTCAAGCATGCTGTCCCCAGGCTCACTGTCAAGGCAGCTACTACATTCAGAAGATTCAAGCTGCCTTTGTTGTATGAGAATTTGAAAGTGGCAGTTGACAAAGTCCTGATAAAAGAGCTACCTCTCTGCAGTGGCATTGCAATGTCAACAGATATTTGGATATTAAGAGCAAATGATCTATATCAATCCTTGACACTGGTAATTTTTTAATGAATTTGTAGGAATCTTATGTTTTAAAGCAAATTTTTTTTATTCAATACTCAAAATCTCTTTTGGTCTATTTCAAAGCAATGTACATTAAATTCGATATATTATCTTGAATTTTTTTATTTGTTGTAGGTCGTCACACTGGTGAGGCCATCTCCAAAAAAATTGAACTGATGTTGAAGGACATCCCCCACATTGAAAATCTCCAAATTGTTGCAGTCCATGATTCAGCTGCTAACATGAAAATGCAGTACTTTGCAGTAGCATCATCAACCAATCTCTTCCCTGCACCGACCATTTGGTCCATCAGGCAATCTCTGGATCTGTGACAGCTTGCCCAAATATGAATGAAGCAGTGAAATGCTGTATTGCACTTGCAACTAAATCACACAAGTCAACTCTTGCAAAGCAAAGGATTCAAAAGGAAACAGCCATTGACAAAGATGAATTCGATATTAATTCAGGTATAAATTCTGATATGTTTATTGTATTAACAATTTTCCACGTGTCAAAAAAATTTGACTTAAGAACTATCAGAGGGAGCTGAATCATTTGTCAAAATGCTTATCAATGAGCTGTTCCACAAGCGATTTCTAAAGTGTGGAGGAATGGGGAAGGCCTATGCATTTGGAAATATGCTCAATCCTTTTTATCTTGGTGTTGGTGTTGAGTGTATCAGCAAAAACTTTCAAGAGATGTACCAACGATTGATCATCAATCATGAAAATCACCAAACATGGCTCACTGAGCAAAACCAAGGTACTTAGATATTTTACTAGATCTGACCAGAAAAATGTTAATGAAATCAGATTTTTTTTTTTTTAAATCATTATTTCTGTAACTTTAGGAAAAAGAACTGGCAGAATAAAAAATAGCTAATCTAACTTTATTATGAAAGATTTCTAAATAAGTTTTTAACAAGTGAAAAAACTAGAATATTTAATAGATCATTATCTAGTCAGAGTTTTTTTTTTGGCTCAAACCACTCCAACTAACTGTGAAGATGAGGAGGATCCCTTGATGGAATTAGCACTGTCTCTTTGTGAAGCTCAGTCACAACCAGAACTGGCCATTGAGTCGGATGAGTACAAATCCATGCCTAGGCCAACAAATGATGATGTCTAAGCAACATTTTAAACTGGTGGAAGTCTAATGAGGTCAAGTATCCACTTCTGGCAGATGTTGCTCTTCATTGGTTGTGCATTCCAGCATCATCTGCTTTATCAGAACGAGCTTTTTCTTCATATGGAAGCATTGTGTCATGCAAAAATAACAAAGCTTCAGACTGAAAAAGTGGATAAGCTGCTTTATATCCAACAAAGTTATGACAGTGTAGAAATTCGTCGTTGGAAGCTTGTCTCCAAAGATCTCTGATGCAGCTACAAAATTTGATGAGGAAAATTACCAGTTTCCTGCCAACCTTAGTCCAAATAATGAATAACAAACTATTTATCTAAAAAGTCCAAAAACATCAGAAAAGCTTAATCTTATATAAAAGTGGTACAATTCAAAATCATTTACCTTAAATTGATGTTATGATTTCATCTTTTTTGAAATAAAATAAAAAATTTTGTCTTGTTATTTAGAGAGTGAATAATTATACAAGACCAAAATCGGCAATCTTGAAAAGTCTTGTCAATTCTTGGTATTCTTGAAATGATTACAATGTAACAAGACTGCAAAATTAAGTCTTGATAGGTCTTGAAATGTTTCAAGACCGTGTAGGTTTAATCGAGGTATTAGTATTGGTATAAAATTATTTCAAGACGCAGACTCTTAATAATCAATATGGTTATTCCAAGTAATGTTTTCATCAAGATAAACACCAAAAATTTTGTAACAAAATCTCTTTTTATTTTCTTTTGATTGATAAAGAATTGAGGTAATTTCGATGGGAGAAATCGCATTTTTGTAATCAAATGAAACATTTAAATCGAATAGAATATTTAAAATGCAATCGAATGTTGCTTCTTTTGTTGAATGAAATTTTTATATCAAAGATGTAATCAAATATCGCTTCTTTTGTCAAATAAAATATTTAAATACTTAAATCGAATGGAATATTTAAAATGTAATTGAATGAAATATTTTAAATAGCTCTTGTTTTATTTTAAATTCTAATATTCGTCTTTTAATAATTCTATGCAATGTTAGTGATAAACTTATGTAAATTAAACTTTTGAATTTATTTAAAAACAAAAAAATCTTTCTAAATGAAAAATTTAATTTAGAAAGATTTGTCTGTAGAATAAAATATACTTACTTTTTAAAATTAGCTCGGCAAACGGCAAGTTAATTTACGGACATTAATATCACTTTTAAAATATCAAAGACTTTATAGAGCTAACTTAGCCTATAAAAACTAGATGGTTTTACTTCATAAGAAAAATCTCTCCGAAATGATTTTCATTGTTTCTAAAAGTGTGAAATAAGCTTTTTCCAATGACGCAATTAAAAAAACATAAAAAATTTGCCAAAATATAATTTTAGGAGTTCAAATACTTGTTATTTTAGGATATTTTACTTTTTTCACTATATTGGTTTCATAATAACTCAATATCGACAATTGCTAAATGTATGCCAACGAGGACCTTTTTTTTTTTTTAGTCAGCAAAAAAACCAGATATTTCACCACCACCCTCCTTTAAGATCACTTCGGAGCGGCCCTGTATCCATATCATTATATTAGTATGTAAAATCTTCAGAAAAAATAACAATACTGAAAAACGTTTTGTTGCGGAGATATGACCCTACAAATAAACAATAAAAGTTAATTTTGTTGAATTTGTGACGCTATTTGTTGAACGATAGACTAATTTCTAGGCATGATAAAAAAGTTGTATTAAATAAATTGAAATCTGCATCTTTAGTTAACTCACGTTTTTATATTACACTCTTCATTGCAAAAATGTAAGACCTCAAAAATACGATTTTTTGCTACTGACTGATATTGAAATTTGGGTAAGCCTTACAAAAAGTACCACAAAATCCGAAATAAAGAATATTTTGACCTAAGACTTTGGCGATAATAATGAAACATGTTTAGCTACATACTGAAAAAATTTTATTGAAATCTGAGATGGTTGAGTAGGGATGATTTTAAAATTGGACCGTTTAGTGTAGAATGGTCCTACCACTACAATCAGTACTTTTTGTTTGTTTATTTTTTCTTTTTTTTTTCAAAGCCTACAAATTATAAACTTTACATGTTTATTTTTAATGTGTGTTCTATGTGCTTAAATCTATGTGTTTATGGTCCATGTGTTTCAATGTATGTCTTTGCTTATTATCACTTATATTATACCTAAAATTAGTGTCACTCCATTGATCAGATTTCTGTATGAGTGACAACATCTTAATAAATCATTAACTTATTATTATAAATAATTTATTATTATTATTTTTTTCATTGTGATTATTGTAAACATACTTATTGTTATTATAACTATAACTTGTATTAATTTTGGTATTTCATATTATTGTTATTACTACTATTATTGATGTTATTTTTATTATTATCAAAACTATCATAAAAAGAATTTACAAAAAGTAAACTTGTTATTTTTGTTGTTGTTCAACCTCTAGGTAAGTTTTATAACATTGGTAAGGAAGGAGGCATGAACTTCCTTTCAAATTCTCATCCACGGTGCTCTGTGATAAGACCATAAAGACTATTTAGGGCACCTAAAATTAAAGTAAAAAATATATATAATTAATAGTAACAAAATTAGAATTGCCCTAAAGAAATATTGGAGGCCAATGTTGTGGTAATTTTAGGACAACCATTATAACTACAGAATTTAAAGAAACAAGTATTTAGAAACAGATATTTGGAAATATGACGAAGAAGAACATTACTAGAAAAATGCAAGAACATACATGGCAATTTCTATTTTTTTACCAATAATGTAACTATGGGTGTTTAATAAACATAATATAAAACTATTTTCTTTTCAAATTCTTGTTTTTTCATTTTCTTTATCATTAAGATTTTCTTTTTTCAGATGAGTTTTTTTTTTAATTTTTTTTTCTTTTGAAGCCTAAGTATTCAAAACATTGATATGGTTGAGTTGTCAAAACAAAATATTACATGCTTGGCCCTGGCTTTACGAAAATAAATTTTTTTTGTTGGGATTTGTCAGACATGTCCGCCAAACCAAAGTATTTATTGGATAAATCAACCAGAACAAAAAAGGTCATTATTTCAAGCCCTGCATATTTATATATATTTATCTTTCTCCTTATTTATATATATATATATCTTTGGTCCAGGGTAAAAAGGGCTTAAGTCATTTTTTCACAAAAAAGTTTTTCAAATTTATAGTATTTTTAAATTTTAAATAATTAATAAAAATTAAAATAGTATCAAGAACTTTAATTGGTTACATGTATTAGGAATGTAATATATACAATATTAAAATACCTTAAATATGTAAGGATATAATGATCGTACACATAGGAATTTTCAAACATTGATACCGCTGTCTCAAAAAGTTGGTCAAATTGACTTATGCCCTTTCTATCCAGGACCAAAGATATATATATATATATATACACACACACACATATATATATATACATATATATATATGTGGTAGTGGCGTAGTGGTAGAGCACTCGCTTCATAAGCAAGAGGTTCTGAGTTTGATCCCCACCACATCCCTAGTAGTTCCGCGCTCAACCTGTTTCTCCACGGCCTTGTTTGTCAAGGTTCGTGTTTCGGAGTTATAGAGTTGAGAGAGGGTTATAACCACAATTATGAAGCCTCCTCGTTTGTAGTGGCTTTCTGGGCCTTAGGGAGGTGAATTGACAAAAAAAAAAAAAAACATATATATATACACATTTAATAACAATTAGTTATATCTATTTTCTAATCTATTACAAATAATTTTCGATATGTTTAAAAGTTTGAACTAAGTGGCTTAGTTTTAAAATCAATTTATCACACCATAGTAAACCTTTAACAGCCCTCGTTAAATCTTTATTAAATATGTCCGTTATTTCTGTTTCAGAAAAATATTTATTTACAAAAGGTAAACGCGATGTAAAGTTGGGTAAAGGTTGATGCGAGATTATTGGGGTATTCAGTTCATCAATATAAAATTATCTTCCCATACAGAAGATAAACTTCTGAACAATTTGGTTGCTTTAATAATTTCACCAGGTAACTCACTAATAACATTTTTCAAAGGAAAAGTGCTGTTTTGAATTCCATAAGAAGTTTGCGAACAATAGTTTGACAGCTCCATAGCAAACTGCCAGTACGTTAAGTCAGAAGAAGGATCATTAAACCTAGATGCGCAGTCAGAAGAATCAAAATCTTTTAAATAAAGCTGATGAGTATTGTTACTACAATTGGTTGCAAAAGGTTGCAAGACAGAACCGCTTTCAGTTAGCAACACCTTGAGAGAACGATTGCATAAATTCTCTATAAACAAAGTAACATCTGATCTTTCATAGTTACCTAAATATTGCAAGAGCATATTTTTTTTAATAACCTCATACCTATTGCAATAACTATGGTTTAACTCACGAATACCGAGTGCCAGTCTTTGTTCGTAACTATAAATTTGATCAAACTTTTCGATATCCAATTTGGGAACACATATTGCTATTTTTTCCAGAGAGGAAAATTTTTCTTGAAAAAGATATTTTACAGGATTTTCTTTGAAAGTTTTTTCAATTTTATATTTTTCGAGAGACTTGTTTTGTTGTTGATAACATCCATATTCGCTTTCCGTTTCAGTATCAGATATTTCTACATTTAAACTGGTTGCTTTTTTTATGCAGTTTAAACAAATATCAAAACCACCGGCAGGTGCACATTTAGAGCAGGAATATCGCTTGCTATTACACTTAATTTTGACACCGCAAACATCGCATATGACACAACTAAGAAGATTTATCGCTAACAACCCATCGAAATAAGTGGCTACTGTTTTGTCAAATGCAATAATGTGAAGCATCAGGTTAGCAAGCCTTTCGTTTTGTACAGAATATAGCAATCTCATCTCTTCATTTTCTTTCAACTGCAAAAACTTAACAAGTAAATCGATTAACTGAGCTGTCATAATTATTTCACTTTTTATTTGTGATATTTCTTTGTAAATAGCGTACGTTTCATAAAAAAAATGATACCAAAACAGTTTAACTAAACTTTCCATAGCAAAACCTAATTTTGACACGCTTTTTTGTTTGTATATAAATGCAACAGATATATTTAAAGAATGAGTTTGCTTTTTTATTAAATTTTCGTAAACAATATTTATTCCTGCAATCATATTTTTCAATAAGTTACTCAACTTTTGAACTAAATTATTTTTTAACTTAAGCAACTTCAATTCAGTAAGAACCAAAATAAAAGATGGAAAATGCTCCAATAAATTAAATCCTTCGATAAAGTAATGTCTTATTAATTTTTTTTGAATGCCTTTATTTAGCTTTTGTAATAAATACAAAACTCCATTCACAGGTGATACTTCTTTCCACCAAGACTGTGGCTTTTGTTCACAAGCCCACATCATCAATGTTTTGCATATATACGTGGGTAATGACTTTTTATGACAATATGTTTTTATGCATCGGTAAAAAATTGACTTGAAAAGAAAGTAAATGTAATTTTGTTTTTCAGATCGATGGAGACTCAAAACAGATTCTGCTGCAGAAAAAGACACCCGCCATTCCAATCTTTCATCGCCTTCTGGTAAAGATTTGGCACGATATGAAAACTATTTTTGTTAATTGATCCTACAAGCTTCAAATCGGGCCAAAATCTATTCCTATTGACCCAGGCAGAAGCCCCATCAGGCCAAAATGGCGCATAAAAGCATGGAACATTATCAATAAGAATTTCATTTGAAACAAAATCATTTTTTGTCACAATTAAACTATCTTCTAGTAAACTAATTGCAGCATTTAGTTCGGGTTCAATAAATTCACTAAAAGTTTGTTTTAAAACAATCTGATTACTTAAACCTATATCTTTCGTTAAATGACAAATTATGGTAGCCATTTTAACGATTTCTTCGTTATTGCTTTTGCTTTTATTCCAATCAGAAATAAATCCCTCAAAATAAACTTTATAATAACAATCAGGAAATAAAACAGAAACTTTTTCAGAAAAAGTATCGAAATAACGCGGAAGAAGAGCTTTCATGTCAAAACAAAACTTGTATAACTCCTTATATGACTCGTAAAGTGCAGCTACATATTGAACCCAATTTTCAATAAAATCAGAAATTTTAGAAATCTGAGAATTCAATTTGACTTTACATTCAAGAATGCCTTTATTTTCCGATGAAATAGAGCTTTTATTAGGAACTTCATTGGTCAATAAAATATCAGAATTATTCGGTAAACTGTCTGATTTCATTAGGATCATTTTTAGCCTTTGAACTTCATTCAAGCATGTTAGAAGAGTTTTAACAGTCTCACAATCAATATTATTAAATTCATCAAACTTTTTATTTAAATGGTTGATTTGTTGTCTCGTTAAGCTGACCAACTCGGTAAGATACAACGTTGTATCTCCTTTAGAAAGATTTTCAGTACTAAATTTTAGAAAAGCTGAACATCCTTTAATTTTCTTTTTTAATATTTCACTAAAAATTCCTTCAACTCCTCTTACACTTATAGTTTTAAGTGGATTCTTTGTTGTCGGTTGTTTGTTATGAATGAACTCTTTCAATACTGCACCAGACAAATACTTTTTATCTTGAGCTGTATGCAAAGAGTCAGAGACAGAAGCGACTAATTTTCTCAATTTCTTCTGGTATATGAATACATATATTGATATCATTTGTTAGGTCATTTTTAATAACATAATGAAAAAAAGCTTTATCCAATGGTTCGTAGCAAGTTTTAAATTGCATTTGACTCACTGTCCCAATAATAATGTTTAGATCCATTTCAAACTCAATAATGGTCTTTAATGTCGGATTGGCTAAACGAGCTAATGAACCACCTTCAATTGAACTCCCTGTTTTTAAAATAAAATTAAAATAAATTACATAATTTTGAACAACTAAACAAATTTAATATATAATTAATTTGATTATGTAAAGTATAGAAAATAGGGCATCCAAAATTGCTTTTTTATGTACCCACCCTCCTCAAGATTCATATCACCATTTTTAGATTCACATTTATTAAATCAAATTTTGATCAACTCTTGAACTTTTCTTTCAAAGTTTTTAGGCTTATTTTTAATGTTTTTTCCTGTTACCATTTTATATTACAAAAACATTTGCTTTTATGATGTCTAATCTTCCAATTAACTCCCTAACCTCAATTAACTCCCTAACCGCAATTAATTCCCTTACCTCAATTAACTCTCTAACCTCATTAAATTAACCTTAATTAACTCCTTAACTGCCTTAACAAATTGTTTCATCGGCTCCAACTTAACATGAAGTAATGGAAGTAACACCTTTTTGGGATCCACAAGGCTTTTTTTCTCAACATTTTTAACTCCTACTTCTAAGGTTTTTCTCAAGGGCCAAACTCTTTTTATGTAGTGCTGCTTTCTGTCTTGACTGTCCCATTCATATAGAAAACAAGGGAACTTTGTATAACCACTTTGTTCACCAAGCAGCATTGAAATAACATTTAAATCCCTGCACAGTGTCCATTTGTGGTCTGATTAGCTGAGTTTGTTTAAAACCAGTTCAAAGTTATCATAACATTCTTTTAAGTGTACCAAGTGTCCAATTGGCATAGAAGTATACTTATTGCCATTGTGCAGAAGTACTGCTTTAAGGCTTCTTTTTGATGAATAGATAAAAAGTCTCCACTCATCAGGAGCATATTCTATTTTAAAACATGCCATAAGTCCAGGAACATCACTGCAAAACACCAGGTCACCTTCTTGAGAAAAGAAAGATACAAATTCCTTTTCCTTTGATCAATACCAAGAAAAGGATGTACCCAAAGCAAACATATTTTTATCTTTCAATATAGATCATAAAACTTCTGCCGAGACTTTAGGAAGACCTAGGTCTCTAACTAAATTGTTCAGTTCAAATTGTGAGAATGGAATGGGATCGGTTGTGCCAGGATCGTAGCAATCACTGTCTTCTTCACTATCATCTTGCTGAGCCAATGTCTCGTGATCATCTAAAATATCATCCAAAGAATCTGGAGGAGAGGGTATTGGTACTCCAGGTCCAAGAGGGATAGGGCGAATGGCTGATTGAATTTTAGGGTAAGAAATATTTTTTTTATTTTTCAAATTGAAGCCTTGCACGTTTCCAGAACAAAAATAAAAGTCATCACTATGATTTTTGGGCTCCCTCAAAACCATTGGCATTCCATAACGTAGAACTGCTTTTTACCTTGAAACCATTGCCTCAGTTCTTCATCACATATTGAACAAACTTTGTGTGGAGCCCAAGACTTATCTTGATTGCCTAACTTTATACCAAAATAGGCAAAATATACCTTTTCAACAAAATCGGAGATGTTTCTTGGTTACTTTTTAATGGTATAGTTACCTCAAATGTAGCAGAAGCAATCTGGTGAGTTTATACATCCTCTGGTAGCCATTGTCCATAGAACAACTTGTACTTTAGGCTAAATAACAGTTTGTGGAGATCTTAAAAACCAAAATTCAAACTTACTAGAGTACTGAAATAGTTATAAAAAATATCCAAAAAGCTAAAACTAGACAAGCAGTTAGTGAAATAACTGTACGTGATGGAATTTTTTGACTATTTTTCCCGAAATCAGCGTTGAAAATACAATAAAAATCACTTATTAAATTTGAAACAACTTTTGTGTCGCAGACTTGTGTAATTAAATAATAATGAATTTAGTAAGTGGAACTGAAATACCTAAAAATACAGAAATCTTTTTGAATTAGGAAACTTGTATCAAATCTACCTTATTTGGACATTGTTTCAGTAACAGAGTCCTCTGCATTAAAACAGAATTGTGAATTGCAACAAAATAGATGCAACTAATTGCAACAAAATAGATGCAACCATTTTGCAAAAAAAGAGGATGCACAAGACTTATGCAGAAATGATTGAAAAAGTTTAAAAAAAAAGGTAAGAAAACCAACAACCTTTAAATCACAAAAAAATCACAACACTTTCATAAACCAAAACTTTGAAAATTCTTTAGGAAAGCAAGTGACAAGACTGTTTTTATATCAAGCACAAATTATAAATATTTGCTCTCATTGTATTAGAAATGAATTATTTGAAAAGCAAATGTGATAAAGTGGTGTAACACCAACAGATCTTTAGAAATAAGATTTTTTTTTGCTTGATGAGACAAAATATTTTTGAAATAAAATATTTATATGTGTTTACAAATGATATTAAAATGATATTACTTCAATAATCTGATAAAAAAATTTAATTAGTTATGTAATATTATTGTTAGAAAATTGATTTTGTTGTTGGTGTTCAACTGTTATTCTCTATATGGGATATCATTGAAACTAGTTTATTTTGTATCATAAATGGTAATTTAAATTGTAAGGGTTAAAACTATTATAAAAGTTTTGACAAACACATCAGAGATGAATGTAGACATGAATCTATGTTGATGAATGTAGACATGAATCTATGTTGATGAATGTAGGCATGAATCTATGCTTAGATTACATTATACCAAGTTTAAATAACTTTAAACTTATTTTTTACTAATTTACAAAATGAATTTTGTACTACAGTATGCAACACACATACTCTACAATTACTATATATATCATATGCTCAGCCATAAGAAATTAAAACAGTTCACAACTCTCACCAACCCCTCATTATACTGCAACAAATAAATCTACTTACTGTCAACCATGTCAAATAACCAAACCCCACTAGGTGCTCTCTGGTCTCAGTGTCAAAGCAAAGGTCAATTTTCCTGATGGGATACCTTGAGAAAAGTCCTTTAAGGATAACACAAAGGCACACGCTAACAAAAAGATACCCTGGTGTACATCTAGAATGAATCCTCTTGTGGGATACCAGGCTCAGATGAAAGCTGTAGGTCCTCTTGTGTTCCTACTGCACCATAAGGCACGTATTCGTACTATCCATGAGTGAAATAAAAGTTCTAAACGTGGATTCTTGAATATAGTATAAGAACCCTTGTTATATTAAATATATACAATACATACAATATACATATATATATATATATATACATATACATATATATATATATATATATATATATATATATATATATATATATATATATATATATATATATATATATATATATATATATATATATATATATATATATATATATATATATATATATATATATATATATATATATATATATATACAGTGGTGGCCAAAAGTATGGAAACTTTTCAAAAATGCTTTTTATTTATTTATAAAAAATGCAACACTTACTAAATATTATGCATGTTTATTGAAGTCGGTACACAACTTTTTAATAAAATAAAACATTTTTTTTTTATTAACATATACAAAAAAATATTAAATTTTCAAATTAGGCCTGGTCATAAGTATGGAAACTTATGACCATTTTAAATGTTCCCTTGCAAACAATAATCTACATATCTTATTTTTCTAAGAAATTAAAGGTTTTTTGACAGTCACTCTTCCAAATAAGCACGCATCATTTAACCTTCTACGAACTGTCCTGTCAGATAATAAAACTCTGTGCTGTTCCAAGATTTCTTCTTTTATATCCTTTGATGACTTTCTAGGATCTTTTGTAGAAGTATTTTTTATAACTTTATCTAATCTTTTTGTTGTTTTTCTTGGTCTTTCAGGTTTCATTTTCACTTCCACAGTTCCCCTTTCTTTGAATTTTTTAATAATTTTTGAAACTGTATCTTTTGGAACTTGAAAATTTCGAGAAATATCAATTGGTTTATTACCGTTTTTAAAACACTTAACTATTTTATTTTTAATATCACTAGAATAATATTTTCATGGTGCCATACTGATTAATATAAAAATGAACTATGATGAACTAACAAAGATGTCAATTCTAACACATTTTAATTCTTAATGATAAGATTTGTTTATGTTTAGTGACAAGTTGGAACAAGTTTCCATACTTTTGTCCAATCGAAATTAAGAAATATTAGTACGTAATAAAATGTCTTAGAAAAGACAAGTTCAAACTTGTAGTATATATAAAGTAGACTATTGCAAGTACACTCGGGTTAAATAATTTTGGTTTTATTTAATACAAATAACAAAGAATGCAATTTTAAAAAAGTTTCCATACTTTTGGCCACCACTGTTTATATATATACATATATATATATATATATATATATATATATATATATATATATATATATATATATATATATATATAATATGTTGTGAAAATTTATATAACATGTACAAATACATTATTGTAGAGAATGTGTGTATACATAATGTAGTAGCATGTGTCAATGGTATGAGCAATTAATACAAAATTAATTAAAAGCCATTTAAACTGGTACAATGTAATCTAAAGATAAATTCTAGTAGTTATAAATTATATATAAACAATTATGTTAATTCATGATTAACATAACTGTTACTTAATAATATCTAATTTCCAACTATTCAGCTCTACAACACATTTATGATTCAATACCTGATTCCGACTCTTGCAGTGTTGTAATTTTTGCTGAACTTTTTTATGAAAGACTTTTTGGTGTTTTGTTGTATTTCTAAAACAACAAGTTAATTTTTACATTTTCAGATTTTGATATTTTGTTCTTACCAGAACTATGCAACATCATTAGGTGAGGATTTTAGTTTTTTACAAGTGTCAGTTGTCAGATCTGTTGACATTTGATGAAATGGTACGTTTTTTTTCAATAAAATTTTTGGATTTGCTTTGTTTGATTCCATTTCATTTATTTTTAAAAGATTATTTTAATAAATCACTAAAATTATCATAAACCGTAAGACATTACAATAATTATCGCTTGACCATTGACCCATAGGATGAATTTGGCATTTTTACCCTAAAAATATAACACAAAAACTGAAATATGCATTTAAGAAAAAAAAATTTTTTAAATAAAACTTTTATTTTAAATGCCTAATCAAAAAATTTAAAAATGAAAAATGGTTTTACTTATCTTTTAACTAAAGCTTTTTCAGCAACAAGAGAACTAGAAATTCTTTTTTTATATTCTTTTTTTTTTTTTTTTTTTTTTTGCAGCATCTATTAAAGTAATTTGAACAATATATTTAACGGAATATGGGTAAAAGCATTTAATCTAGCACAAGTCAATGTTACCCACATGTCAGATTACCCCGCCTTACCATATATATTCAATTATTTTTTAATTAGAGAATGGTTTAAACAATAAAAATAAGAAGTGAACAAATTCAGAGACCTGTTCATATTCATGTAACAAGCTAAAACCAAAACATGCAACCTTAACAAATTTTAAATACTTAAGATTTTTTTGCATTTCTTCTTTGCTAACCAAGAACGTGTTGATGCTGCTATTTTAATTTAAAAAATATACTGGCCAATTTTATATCAAAAATTATAATATAAAAAATTTTTAAATCATCTGATTTTAAAAATTATTATTTGAAATTTAGATTAAACCTTTTTTTTCAAGTTTTTTTTTAATTTAAAGTCTTCAAAAGGGTGAAATTTTTCTCAAGAATTAAACGAATGAATGAATTAAATGAATGAATGAAAAATGAGATTCAGCCACATTTTCTGCTAAACCATTAATAAACAATTTGTTTACATAATAATTTTTGTAGTTTTGCCTGTTTCTTCTTCCACATAGCTAAATTTCTTTTATTGTCATTACAGGGTGGCCAGCCAAAAGCTAATTTAAATTTCCAGAATATTTCCAGAACTTTTCAAGGATAATTTAGGGTTTTTCAAGGATATATTGATCTTTTCTTGACCAGAAAAAAACAAATTATTTTGTCTTCAAAATATGTTTTATATATATAAATATGTTGTAATATAGTCGTATATAGTATACTAACTAAAAAATATTTTATATTGTATATATATATATATATATATATATATATATATATATATATATATATATATATATATACATATATATATATACATATATATATATATATATATATATATATATATATATATATATATATATACATATATATATATACATATATATATATATATATATATATATATATATATATATATATATATATATATATATATATATATATATACATATATATAAATATATATATTTAGTGAGAGAGAGAAAGAGAGAAAGAGATACGAGGTTATCAAACACTTCTATTTAATCTCCTTCGTAGATTGCTCAAGTTTTTTAGTGAAATATAAAGCTCTTTAATTGCCAGTTCTTTTCCTAAAATTGTGTTTTTACAGGAATTTGTTTTTGTAAGGATAGTGAAATATCGCTTTTTCTTCTGCTTGAATACTTAACTTGTCAGCATCCGTTTTCAGAACTTTGATGCATTTTGCAAAAAAAAAAATTTCTGTTTCATTATAATTGCAAATTCTTCATCAATCAATTTAAGTTTCTTGCATACTTCACCTAGCTTTAACTGATTCTTTTCCTTCAACACTGAATTGAACCTATTTTATGCTAACTTTTTTAAATGATTACTGGGAAGCTCATACTGATGAATAACAATGTCATGGGAATTGGTATGGCCATAAACTATTCTTTGGGAAACAAGAGATCTTTCTTGTAGATTTTCTTTTAACAACTGCTTGTTAACACTAAATCCTCATTCTATTGCCTATTGGCCATGAGATAAAACAAAAATGATAGCACAGACTTTCCACAATACTGAATACTTTTGAGTTTTGTGCAAATAGACACGTATAAATTTATCAACAGAATCAGTTTATTAATTAAAGGACTCAAATTTATTTATTATCGTTTCAAAGACTCTAAATCGAAGACATTCTGCACCAAAAAATTCATCAAATTGTTGTTTTGCATTATCTGCATTGTCAGTTGAAAGCCATTTTAATGCACTTAATCTCTCAGCAATACCCTTGCACTTCAGAGTGGATACTTCCTTGTTTTAAATCATTGCATTTAGAGACAAAGATGAACTAAACGCATTTGCAGCTTCTTTTAAAATGTTTGGTTTGAGAGTCATTTTCATCAAATTTTGCAACATATTTTCTAAACTGTTCAATAAAAATGCCACCATAGGTCTGTCTGTGTATGTATATATGTATGTATGTATGTATGTACGTATGTATGTATGTATGTATGTACGTATGTATGTATGTATGTATGTATGTATGTATGTATGTATGTATGTATGTATGTATGTATGTATGTATGTATGTATGTATGTATGTTTATATACATATTATATTAACTATACCACAATATTCTTTTTCCTGTCTATATTTATCTAACATTTTCAAAATTTCCCAATTAACATTAGGACCATCTGTTGATACTTGAATTAGTTTTTTAAGATCAAGCATCTTTGTTGGTTCAATGAGTTTATCAAATAAATTTTGTGAATTAGAGCGTCTGAGGAATTTTGAGTCAATATATCTAGCTTTTACAACACCAGAACTTAAATTACAGTAACTCAAAAATCCATCTGTTCATTTCTGAAGATAACACTTGTACTCTCATCATATGACAAAACAAAGATTGGGGATGCTCTGACATTAGAGAAAATACTGGTCTCGATAGTATGGTACTAATCCAAAATTAATAAGGTAACCACATTTTGCTTAATACAAACCTTGATGCTATTGTGCTGTCAGAGAGTATAAATTTGAATATTTCATTTAAATTTAAGCACCATTTTAAAGAAAAATGTGACATTACTACACTCAAGCTCCATATTATTTCTGCCTTGGTAACCAGAGCTAGAGATTGAAGATCTTCAATAGTAGGCTGAGCTGATTTATAGTTTGTATAAATATTTTTTTTAATTAGGAGAAATTTCATGTAAGTTACTGATAGAACACCGTCAGTTAATTTTATAGAAGCACTCCAAAATTCAGGAAAACACATATTTAAATAAAAGTGAAAAAATTTAAATTTAAAAACTAAAAACTACCAGTTAAGAATATATCTGCTGCATTATGTGTCTTTGCATTATGCTTTTTACCAGTTGGATGAGAATCCAAGGCAGATATTCTCGTGTTAGAAATACCAATATCTGTTCTACACCGAATATAGCTTGCTTTTTAGAATTTGAAATACAAAACTTTACCCAAGAAGAATACTTTTTGTTATATAGCCATTCTGTTTGAAAATGACAGTTCTTTGTCTTAGGCATTTTATTAGTTATATTATATATTATATTCTTTTAATAATTATTAGATGTTATTAATACTGACAGTAACAGTCAACAAAAAAATTTTTGCATTTTAGAAAATACATAATAATAAATTCAATAGAAATCTACACAATATTAAAAGTAACGTAAAATGTAAAAGGTAACGAAATAATAAACTACTTTAGAAAAAAATTCATGGATTTCCAGGATTTATTGCTTAAAAGGGTATTTTTCCAGTAGGAAAAATACCCCTTTGAGCAAGGGGTATTTATACTCCCTGTCTATTACCAAGTCCAAGTGCTTTTTTTCTTCCAATCTAGCTTTAAATATACTAGGAACTTTGGCTACGTGCTTATTACTCAATCCAAAAATGTTTTTAAATTTATTTACTTATGAAAAAAGGACTTTTTCAACTGGAAATAGCACTTTTGCAGAGTTTTATGAGTGTTCAATGATAAGTGCTTTGCCTTGACTCCGACCTTAAATTTAATTTCCTCCTCAGTAAATTTTCTATTCAATTCTTTTAAGCACTAAAGTTCGATGCCATGTGTATCTTAACATGAAAAGAAATTTACATCCAAGTATTTAGCTTTCATTTTTCAAATACTTTATATAAATTTTTTAATTATAAGTTTGAAATATTAAACTAATAATAAAAGGTGAATAAAAACCCTAAATTGGTCAAGTTCTTTGCTTAAATTTTCTCTTTTCGTTGCAAGAATGCATGGTGGAGTAATTTTTGTCCAATAACATCCTTGCACCTTCTGCATTTTTCATTGTTCCATATAATGATATATTTACTCTTCCCAGCTTGATTTTCCCTCTATATTCAGATGCTAATCCTGGAATAATTGTAACAAATGATTGGTTTCTGGTAAGAACTTTTGAAAATTTTTGATTTACTCAAAATAGTTTAATAATTAATTAAATAATTTGATAATTTAATAAATAAATTTTTATCTTTTTTTTCAAGTCTTCTTAATGCTTTTCTGCAATTAGTACAGTAGCCATTAAGGAAATTTTCATTGTTAAAATCAGATGATTTTAAAAAGAACGTATGCATTCTGTTCGATGTAATACTTCTTTCTTTAACCTTTTCAAACTTTTTTTCCACTTCCCAAAATCTGTTTTAACAACTCCTTCAAATAAAGGGGTTTAAAACTTTACAAGGTAACTTTTTTTAAACGATAAGAAATTTTGTTTAGAATTAATTTTTTTAATGAACTTTATTTCATTTTAAATTTCTTTCTTTCCACATTTGGGAAAGTGGGTCCTGATTTTTTAGGTTTATATTGTTGCCAGGCTCGAATCACAGTAATTTTTTATATAATCTTGCTAGACACCAGTATCAATATCAAAATATTTAAAGTTTGAATTATCTTTGGATGTGACATACGAACATCAAAATCCATGATCTGGCAGTTAAACCCTTTTTTTATGAAAGACATCGACAGAATATTTTGAAAATTCAGGTTGTAACTAACACTTTTATAAAGTATTGTGGTTTCCAAAATGCCAACCGTTTCTCGTAAACATTTTTTTTTAATAACTTTTTTCCACTACGATGTTTGCTAACCTCACACAACAAAACAAAACTACAATCAAATCTACCCTAGTGTATACCTTATAGAATGCAAATTTAAACAAAGATATATTAAGGAAGCATATATAAAAACACCTACAAAAATGAAACAACATCAAAAATATTTACTAAAAGAAAAATTAGACCAATCTGAAATTAGGTATCAAAAACAAATGTTCATTTAAAATAGAACCTAAATAAAGTTTTAGAAAAGTTGAAATTTAACTTAAGAAACATGGACCTAAAAATGGAGGTCTGAATCTTGATAATGGTCAGTATATAAAATTGCAACTCTAGAAGTCACAAAGTTCACAAGTTCTATACTTATATAAACAAAAAAGAAGGTGATTTAATGCAAACTTCAGGAAAGCCATGTGTATACATATATATATACATATATATATATATATATACACTACCGTGCAAAAGTCTCCGCTCATGTGTAATATTTGCAAGGAACAGTAAATGCAATACATTTTAGGATGATTTTAAATATATAAAAAGAATAAAATGTTAATATAAAAAGTTGATGAGGCCAAATCATAATTTTGCATACTTTTTCCTTTTCTTTTTGCTTCAAATAATTTTGTTTACCTTTGTTTTGTTGAGTTCTGCTGCTAAAAACATGGCAGAAATTTTTCTATATGAATAACCTTCACGTAAAATACATATAAAGTTCTTCAGTATTCTTTATTAAATTTAAAACTGCACAAAAGTTTTAACCAAAATATTTTTTGTAAGCTTAAGTTTGACAGTAGCATGATACTTTCCGGCATGGTAAGGATGTTTTCAGTAATTTTAATTGGTTGCTTTTAATAGACTTATGTTTATATTTATACTTGAAAATGGCATTAGTGTGCGCATTTAATGTCTTGAATTTAATAAAGAATTTGAGAAATGGTGAAAGTAAAGAAAGAATATTGTGAAGAACTTCGTGGCAAAATATGTATTTTACGTGAAGAAGGTTATTCATATAGAAAAATTGCTTCCAGGTTAAAAATATCCGAATCAGGTGTGAGATATGCTCTACAACGATTGCATGATATTGGTTCCAACAGTGACAGATCACATTCTGGAAGACCAAGAGTTACATCACGGCAAGAAGATACGTTTATTGTTGTGTCCAGCAAAAGAAATAGAAAAATTCCAGCCACAATTTTAACAGCAGAACTCAACAAAACAAGGGTAAAGCCAGTATCAACTGATACTGTAAAAAGAAGACTAAGATCAGTCAACTTAATTGGACGCGTTGCTGCACGTAAACCTTTGTTGAGGGCAGTAAATAAGAAGAAAAGATTGGAATGGGCAAAAATGCATAAAAATTGGGGATTAGAAGATTGGAAGAAAGTTCTATGGACAGACGAGAGTAGGTTCGAACTTTTTGGTACCCGACGTCGCGTGCATGTTAGGCGTTTACCTAATGAAAGAGTGCTTCCTCAATGTATACAAAGTACTGTAAAACATGGAGGTGGTAATATTATGCTTTGGGGATGTTTTGGCAATGGGTTAACTGGAGATTTAGTTAAAATCACATCTACCATGGATAAACACATGTACCATAATATTTTGGTTAAGCACGCGATTCCATCTGGTATTCGTATAATTGGGAAAGGATTCATCATGCAGCAGGACAAGGATCCAAAACATGCATCTGGATTATGCAAAAATTATTTGAAACTAAAAGAAAGGGGAAAAGTTTGCAAAATTATGACTTGGCCTCCTCAATCACCAGATCTATCACCCATCGAAAAGTTGTGGGATGAACTGGATCGGAAGATCAGAGAAGCAGGTGAAGCATCTTTTATTAATCAGCAAATGCTATGGGAATGTTTGCAAAAAGCTTGGAATGAGATAACAGCGGAAACCATGAATAAATTATTAGCCCGAATGCCAAGATTATGTGCTGCTGTTATACGCTCCAAGGGGTCTCATATTGATGAAAATAAAATTTAACATTTACAACTTTGTATATTAACATTTTATTGATTTTATATATTTAAAATCATCCTAAAATGTATTGTATTTACTGTCTAATTCATTGTTTAATAAACAATTAAAAATAAACGCAATTTTCTTGCAAACTTTTGTTACTTTATTGATATATTACAAATGAGCGGAGACTTTTGCACGGTAGTGTATATATATATATATATATATATATATATATATATATATATATATATATATATATATATATATATATATATATATATATATATATACACACACACACACATATATAAAAGCCTTTTCAAAAGATAGCCGTCTCACGCTTTATATTGCTTGCATGTTATAAGTTTTAGGTGTGTGTAAAAAATGCGCTGAATAAACAAATGTAAACTTAAACTAAAATTATAAATAAAAAAGCTATAACCTGGAAAGAGAAATAAAAACCGAAAAAAAAACACAACAAAAATTTAAAATCTCAAAAATGAATAAAAAATAGACTGGAAAAAAGAGAAGCATAAAAGTAAAATATGTTTTTATTTTAATTTAAAAGTACAAGTTACACTACAAAGAATTTAGAAAAAATCAAAGTTTCAAAGTTATTTTATCCAAGCCTAATTACTTTAAAACCTCATTATTTAAAAAATTTTTACATTTTCTCTAAATGCTTAGATATTTTCGAATGTCTTTAAAGCAAATGCAACATAAAAAAAGTAATAATACCCCTTAATAGGATTTGAACCCTTGTCTAATGCCGATATAAATATATATATCCTGCTCTCATAAATGACACAATTAATCAAACTATGCACTAAATCAACGTAGCAATATAGAAAAATTATCAGCTTTAAACTATTGATTGCTTTTAAATTAATTAAGTTTGAACTACTAATTGAGATGTTTCTAAATTTAAAAAACATATTAGTTTTATGCTTTTATTTATTTTGATTTGACCTTTGTTCATTTTATCCTTCACTAAATTCATTTCTCTTTTTAGTTTATGGTTTGTTCATTTTTAATTTTCTCTTTAACTTAGTTTTTTTTTGCAAAATACACAGGTTATCAAAATATGCAAAAAACCGTTGCCAAGTTGTTGAAAAAAATATTGTTTGTAGTCAGATAAGGCGTGCAACCTCTGATAAGGCTTTATATATATATATATATATATATATATATATATATATATATATATATATATATATATATATATATATATACACACACAATAAATATCTGATCTTCAATATTTTAGGTCACATAAATCACATCTAAATCAGTAAAAATATTTTTAAGGTGTTTGAAAATAACAACATTTAGACATGAAGTGAATTCCAAACTTGTGTATGCTTATACTTTTTTTAAATGAGATGCTTAGAAAAAAAAAAGGAATGAAAGTTGAAGAAAACAACACAAACCTCAAAATATTGTTTTTTAGATCTTTTAAAATCTGTTAATGAGCACATATTCAATTTAGAAGAGTAAAAAAATGTTTTAATAATTGATAGGGCCAACATTTTCTGCTTCTTATTGTTCTGATTTACTGCAATTTTTCTCAAATTTTTTGCCTCATATGAAAAAAATAAAAACCTGCACATGTTTCCAGCTTGACTGGACATTTTAAACAACAAAAAATAAAGCCTTGACTTAAAACTACCTTTCATTTACAATATTTATATTCACTATTAACTATGATAATATTTATTATTCCCTAAATATTGTCATTATTTCAAAAATGATAATATTCCAATGACTTGAATTTAACAACAAAAAATGAACCATGACAACAACAAAGAGATGAAACCAATATATTTATGTAACCAATATATTTGTCTTAAAGCCATCATATAAACAGACATAAATGCGCAAAATCAAACAAAATTATACAAGAATTAAAATATGAAACCTTGTAGCAGAATAGGAGCAATTTGTAGTGTGAATGATTCACTGATTATTGCTTTCCATTTGTTCTCTACTTCATCAAAAATATTGCTTGAGGAATTGTTGTTGCAAAAACTTTTACTTGTTTCAGCAGATGAAGCTTTATCGTTAATTAAACCTTAAAAGAAAAAATTAACTTAAAAGTATAACACAATTATTTATAAAATATTTGCTTGTTTATTAAAAAAAACACTTAATAAATACTTTTGAAAAAATGTGTGCTTGTTTAAAGATATTTTCAAAACATGAGATAATAACATAAATAATAATGGAAACCAGGAACAAAAAGACAAAAATTATAAAAAAGATATAAAATTTATCTTTATAATAATATTGACTTTTTAAGTTTTAAAAAAGATGGTAACATAGAAACAGAAAAGAATTTTATATAGAAATCAACTTATTAAATCAAGATTGATATTAAAAGCACCACACTGTTTTCCTTAAGAAACCTCACAAATTCCACTCCATGCATCCCTGCATGTTGTAAACTCTATAAAACTGATATTTAATTCATTGACCTTAGCATATTGGGAAGTTTTTATCAGACTAAATAATTTGTGCTTTTATTATCTTTTTTTTTTGCTTCTTGGAATAATAAAAAGACATTTGTTCTTAAGAGAGATGTTCTTGTAAAAAAGATTAAATAAATGATTAATAAAGCAACTGCTCAAGATGGTGAAAAATATGGAGTAGAATGAGGTTTGAATTAAAATTGAAGAGTAGGAATAAAAGCTTGCAAACATTTAGTCCAGAAGGAATAAAAGCTTCTGAGATGCGCTTTATGGATACATATTATGGTTATAAACATATATGTTTGCTATTTATTTAGATGCTGGCATACAATATCCTTTCATACTTGTACAAACTTTAGTATTTATACAGTGTAGTGTTTGCCGAAAGAGAATATGATGATGATGATGATGATGATGATGATGATGATGATGATGATGATGATGATGATGATGATGATGACGGGGATGATGATGATGATGATGATGATGATGATGATGATGATGATGATGATGATGATGACGGGGATGATGATGATGATGATGATGATGATGATGATGATGATGATGATGATGATGATGATGATGATGATGATGATGATGATGATGATGATGACCATATTTAAATTTGGTATTGTCACTTTTTTTTTTCGTTTATGTAGATTTTTTTTTCGGTATTGCAACTTTGCTTTCGTTTTTGCAACAGCACTATCGTTTTTGTAACCACATCATTCGTTTTTGCAACCAAAATGTGTATAAACTCATTTTTGCAACCCGCAATAGGTCAAATTGGCACCGGTCAGAAAATGTTTAAGCTTTCTGACATTAAATTTACTTGAGGAAAATTTTCAAAAATTTGTTTAAGATGGTTTTAGATTTTTAAGAATGTTTTGAAAAGTTTGTAATAATAAAAGTAATTTTAGTTTTTTTAAAAGAATTATAAAAATAGATTTTATCAAAAAATAAAAATAGTTGAAGCTGTATTGTCACTAAATGTTGTTTAGCTGTATACATACTGTATGTATGTATTCATACAAGAGTCATTTTACTAAAACACATAGATTTTAAAGTTTGGTGTTGATTTGCCTTGTTGGTTAGAAAAGCATAATTATTTTGATTGAAAGTTTCAAAAATATTTAGTCAGCTATAACTGCTATATATTCAAATGGTTAAATGCCACATATGTTCAGGGGACACTTCCTTTTCTGGAACTATATGTGTCTTATGTAAAAAAATAATCGATATCCAATGCCATGGAGAAACAATTGTTGATGGCTATGTTGTCTGTAAAATATGTGCAGGTATTAAATTGTTAATGTATTTGTTGTTTATTTCTTAACATAAGGCTAATGTATATGCAAAATAGTATAAAGTTTAAAATAGTACTAGAGCTTATAATAAGTTCTTATATTATTTTTTACTTTATACTATTTTGTGATAAATGTAATACAATGTTGCATTATTTAATTAAATAAACCCTGTTACATTTAATTAAACACAATATTACATTATTTAGTTAAATAAATCCTGATCCAGAGAGCAAAACTTTAACATTGCATATGATTAATTACTCACATGCAATGTTAAAGTTTTGCTCTCTGGATTTTTATTAGAGATCAATTGAAAAATGTTTACTCAATGCAATATTTAAATTATCTCAAACTTTCCAACAATCTAGAGCTTCAAATTTGCAATATTTATTTATCAATCAAATGCAATATGATTAATAAGAATGCAATTACTTTCTATTACATAAAATGTATTGCATATTATTTAAATTTATAAACTAGTAATATTTTTTTTGTATTATAAGATTATAAAATTATAAAGATAAAATGCATATTATACCAAATACATGTTCTTCATTTAAATAACTTTTAAAAGTATCAATATAGATAAAAAATAAATTTACTTAGTTTAATTATTTCATTATCAAGGTTGTTGTAAATTTTCTCCAACAAAAAAAGACAATTTAGTTTGTAAAGGTAACTTTTCATTTGTTTATATGTAACTTTTTTTTATAAACGTCTACACAAAAATATCTAAATTGATAAAGATCAGAAAAATTTTTTTAACAACTACATAAGCAACTATTTTTATTGTTTATATTTAGAAAGTAAAAATTTTTTAAAAATAAGGTTTACTAATTTAATAATTTAATAATTTAATAATTAGTTTTACTAATTTAGTTATGTAATAACACTTATTCATTTGTTTGATGGGTATTTAGGCATGATGGATAATTAGGCAGGCATTTTTAAAGATTTTTGATAGCTCTTGAAGTAAACCAATAAGAAATTGAAATCTTTTAAAGATAAGAAATTAAAGTTTTGTTTTTTAGATATTTTTCTCTATTTAACAATTATAGAGATAAACAATCACTATAGCTTGCAAATTATTAAACTGAGGATTTTATTTTTGTTACTTTCAAAATAAGGCAAAATAATAGCTTTTATAAATTAAATAATAGCAAATAAAAAATAGCTTAAAAATAAAATTGTTTTTTTAGGTGTTCAAAAAATGGAAAATTGAGGAAATTGCTTTTTCTCTCTTACTTAGATCTATATTTTCTGGGCATGTATTAACAATACTTTTGTTTAGATGATAAAATGAATCTGTTTTATTATGAACTTTATACATACATATATATATATATATATATATATATAGAGAGAGAGAGAGAGAGAGAGAGAGAGAGAGAGAGAGAGAGAGAGAGAGAGAGAGAGAGAGAAAGAGAGAGAGAGAGAGAGAGAGAGAGAGAGAGAGAGAGAGAGAGAGAAGAGAGGAGAAAGAGAGAGAATGAGATAAATTTTAAAAATTAACATTTTTAAGACACGACTAGAGAACAGTTATTTTCTCCATAGCTGACAAGGAACTAATGCCCAAAGTTAGAGAAAGTGTTGCTAAAAAGCTGCTTAACTCTGACTCTAAACAGGATGTTGGCAAGCCAAATTTTCAAGAGCAATACAAAAATCCAAATACTTCTTATCTGGCATCATTTGTAGGAGGCATGAGTTGGTTGGTTTTTGAGAACCTTGGATTTACAAAGAACAATCTTGAATGGTGTCAAGTTAGTTGTAAGGAATGGGAACTTGTTTCATCAATTCTTGGTTAACCCAATATAATAAGCTACATTTATAATCAGATAACATTTGGACTTAGTACTTTAGATTTAGTACTCTGGTTATCTAATGTTGGTAGGCATCATTGCATACATGGAGGCTAAAAAACTAGATAAAAACTGTACACAACAATTAGAAAACCACTTGTTAGGTGATAGATTGAGCTAAATAAAGGTAAATTGTGCAAAAATTTATTAAATTAGACAATATTTGAACAATCAAAACAGATACATCTGAAGTCACATCTGAAGTCACATTTTGAAATGTTTAGTACAAAAAATAGTCATGTCTGAAGAGCCACCTTGCTCTGGAACACTCTAAATAATGAGACCATGTTTGCAAAAAGTCTTGAGGTGTTCAAAAAATATATCAAGAATTGATATGGTAATAATTGCGTTTGCAAAATTTGTCGTTTTTAAAATTTTGTTTTATTTTATACAGACATATCTTTAGCTAAGATTGTATTATTATAAATATTTTTTTTTTTTTAAATTGAAGCAATTGTAAATTTTCATGACATTTTTTTATTTTTATATTTTTTTTTATGATATAATTGTAATTTTTTTAAGTCTGTGTGTACTGTCTATAAGTTATTTACCTTCCTGTCTTCCTGAGACACTAACCTGACGGGTAAAATTAGTTAAACCTTTAAACTACTGGTTCTTTTTTTTCTCAAGTTACACAAACTAAATGTTGTGTATATAATATCACCATTTTTATGGTGCCACTCAGCCTACATCATTTCATCAATTTAGAAGAAGTTTTTAGAAGAAATTTTTTAAGTTAACTAAGTGATCGCGAATTAAAAATTCCGTAAAAGTTTCTGGTCTTCAAATTTTGTTTTTCTTGAAAACCATTTTTGCGCGTTTTTTTTGGACCATTCATAAAAGTTTTACAAATTTAAAGACCAGATTTTTTACGGAATTTTCAATTCGCGATAACTTAATTCGCCCCTTGCAGTAATAGTTCTTGCCTATGATCTGGGTTTTGAGAATTTCAGTTGTTTGCTTTTATTGGGTGGCTTTCTAGTTTAGTAACTATTTTGGTTACTAAACTAGAAAGCCACCCTTTTGTACTTTTTCAAGAACATCTAAAAGTGTATACACATATTACCTAGTGGCTTGTTTTATTATTAGACCTACACTGTTATAAAGAAAATAATATTTTTATTGTGTGTAAAAGTTATCAATCTATTAATCGTGTAGGTAGAAAAATGAGTATTAAGTACAATTTGATTAAGGAAGTAAAATTCTCAACAAAAAAAGACACAAACTGACAATGAAGTTCCCAACAATCCAATTAATAGACATTATTTAATATCCAGACAATCCAATTAATGGACATTATTGGAAATCAGTTAATGATCAATTAGTTAACTGCACTTATTGATCAATAACTGATTTTTAAAATCTTTAAACTTTATTGAAATTATAGATCTTTTCTAGAAAACTTTACACTAGTGAAGTGGGCAAGTATCATAAACCATGTACAGCTAGGTAAAAGATTAGCTGTTTCAAAAAAAAATTACTGACATTACGCAATTGTTTTTGTAGCAAACAAATCAATAAGATCACCAAATGAAAGTTTTAATCTAGAAACTTAGCTTAAATAAATTATTCAACAATCATATTTTTTTAATAAAACTAGACTTGGAAACTAAAAATTGAAGATTAATTATACTAAAACTGATTTTTTACCTAATAAAAATATTAGATCTGTATTATAAATTTAAATTATTGCTATTAAATTTAAATCACTTTTAATCACAATTAAATTTAAAAACATTTTTTTAAATTCTTTATTAAACTTACTAAACTATTAAAAAAACTTATATTATGTTTTTATCATATGTTTTTAGGCATCGCTATTTATAACTTAGGGGTTGTTCATAAATTATGTCATGCAATTTTTGACTGTTTTTCACCCATTCCCTCCTCCCCTCCATGTCACAAAACAGTAACTCTATAGTAACAAATCAAGTACACACAACCACTAACCATTACCTCTCACCCATCCCCAACCTAGCATGACATAACTTATGGACAACCACTTGTATATATACAGACTTTAAATGACACCTAAGTTACCAGTCAATAAAGTGACATCTAAATACAATCAAAAAATTTAATATATCTTAGTAATAAAAAAAAGAAAAGTAAATATAAGAAATATAAAAAAAAACACACAATGTTAATGTAAAATTTACTTTGTAAATTTAAAAATAATTATATTATTTAAATTTACAAAACAAATTTTACATTCATTTCAACTAAAATTAAAATAAATAGAATTTTCAAAAATGTTTGAAAATGGTTTATTGTCATTGAAATTATCAGTAAAATGTACTAGACAAAGAAAAAAAAATAGATAAAGAAACAAATAAACAAAAATTAAAATAAGTTTAATACAAAACTGAATAATTTTGTAAATTTAAATATTATAGTTTGTCATAAAATTAAGCAAATTAAATAAATTTACATACCAATTAAAAACTCTCTTAATTTGCTATCGAACTTGTACTTTTTAATTCTTTTTGAGTCAAATTAGATAACTCATTAAATGAAACAGACTTTTTATACTTTTCATCTTCGACTTTAAGCAAGTAGTTCATTTCATGTAAACTATTTCTTGAGTTTCTATTGGGTAGTTGTAAACTTAAATTCTGAGACAAGTTCATTAAATTCAAATGCATGTCATTCATATTGCTGCGAATGGATGCTTGTCTTTTTAAATTTTTGTCTTTCAAATTCTTCGCCTTTAATTCTTGCTCTCTTTTTTTTATAGTGGAAATGCAAAATATTTTTTTCATTATCATTGAATGAAATGATTGATCGAGCATTTCAAATTTATTTTTATTATACTGAAAGACAAGTTAAAGCTTTCATTACATTTTTATTAAAGCTTTCTTTTTAACTAAGAAATTTTTTAAAAGGTTTTAAGAATTCATCTGAAAAGTTTATTATGTATAAACTCTTTTAAAAATTGAAGTTTCCTAAATCTTCTTCTAAATTTGCCTCCTAAATATTCTAATCTATAAATCGTTTATAAAAACCACTTTTTATATATTTTTATATATACGTGTGTGTATGTATATATATATAAATATATATATATATATATATATATATATATATATATACATATATATATATATATATATATATATATATATATATATATATATATATATATATATATATATATATATATATATATATATATATATATATATATATATATATATATATATATATATATATGGGTTTCCCAAAAAAGAAAATTACCTCTCAAGCTTCTCGTTCTCTAAGGTCTAAATGGGCTAGAAGTACCACACACAAATTTTTTGTTCCAGTAAAAGTGATATCTATGAAATTTCATTTTTCAAAAAAAATGCAATTTTTTGGAAAATAATCATGTATTTTAGAAATTCTCTTGAAAATATATATTTCCAGTTTAAAAAATTAAACATTTTTGAGTTGTTTCTTTGTCAGATCTTCTCTGCCTCTCCAACAGGGATCTCAGATACCTTGAACAAGATCCAACTCTGGGAACCTATCAGCTCAGTAAGATCTGTTGATCTACTAATAACCGGTAGCTTTGGTTTTCCTATATGAAACTGGTCAGGGACATCACACTTGATCAACTTCTCCAACATTTTCTTCTTCACCTCGTCATCATTATCATTATCAGCTAGGGACAGAATAACTAACTGTTCTGTCAAATACCAAGCATGCCACTGCATGATGGAAAGAAGGGCCTGTCCAAGATTTGGGTACTGGTCCCTTATGTCAAATGATGACTTAAAGGCAGCCTAGTCATTTGAAGTTGACTTGTCCACCATTTTAAGATCCAAGGCCCATAACATACAGAAACAAGGAATGCCGCTGTTTTTACCATCTTCTTCTCTTCTTCATTCATCACCTGAGCTACCTTCTAAGTCATCCTCAGGGTCAGCAGGTATAGAGTATCTGCCATGAACTTTTAGAATAAATTATTATTATTATTTAATATGTAAGAAAAACTTGAAAATGTACTTTCCCCTAAACACAAAATTTATTGATAATATACTATAACTGTACCTGGCTTTATGGCAGGCTCCAGGTTGATAAAAATGAAATCCTGGCACATCTCCTCCCAAATAGAAGATAACTAGCTCACAAAGTTTCTTCTAGTCCCCCCCCCTGTTAAATGTCTCTAGGGTCAGTGCCCTCTTGCCAAACTCCAGGGCCTCCCTTCCAATGTTGTACAAGGATGATCCAACCTGTAGATCATTCCAATTAAACCTAATGATCTCCTCCATCTTGTCCACCTCCTCCTTGATGCATGGCCAGGTTTTCTGCAGTCTTACGTAGAGTGCTCTCTTTGGCCCCTTTATTTTCTTACCAGTAAGAGCCTCCATAAAATGAGAGATGTTTAACTCAAATATGTGTCACATGCATAGAAACCAGAGTAAAAGAATGTTGAGGATGTTTGTGAGGATGGTAATGGCCTCAACAAATACTCCAGTGTTAGAAGCATATGGCAAAGATCTGATCAACAACATCATAATATTGTAGGAGATTTAAGATCACATCTGCCTGGTCAATTCCCTCGGAGCTTTCAGCTTGAACTACTCCAAGAAGAATGTCATTTGTGTTGTCAATATTAGGAGAGGTAACACTGATTGCAATCCTTTCAACAGTAACAGTAATGTTCAGGTTCTCTTCCATCTCTTTAATCTGTTTGCCATCAAAGTGCAGGACAAGCCTCTTTCCCTTCAAGGTTTCCATTATATCTTGTCTTATCTGGTCTCCTAGTAATTAAAATAACTTTAACACCTATATAATTTAATCTTTATTTATCCTAGTTTTACTTGATCCTCATTATTTTTAATAATTTTATATTCTACTATTTATTCTTACTAAGATCTACAATCTTCTTGAATCTCTTTTGATGAACGGAGCTTCTGGAGATGGGCACATCCTCAAGATTCACACCTGCTTTATTGCAGATTGCTGCAACGATTGCGGTTTAAGGTTGAATCTCGACCCTGTACCAAGAAGATACTTCAGAAGTACAATCCACCAGATCGTCAGAACTGATACTTATCATTATCTATATAATAAACAGCTATGATATTTCTAATCTAATTGAATTCAGTTTAATTAAGTTTACTCAAAATTAGTACAACCAACTTTATATTTTATTACAATTTTTTATTTACCTCGCCTTTAACTGTAGAATCAGAGTTTTGAAGTAATACATTGACAAAATTTTCATCTGTGGAAATTACAGCTATTGACTCGGATGCAGAAGAACCAGCATCAGATTCAAAGGAAGCCTCATGTTCACTTAGAACTAGGTCCCTTGTTTTTGTCCTTTTTTCACTTCCGTAATCTTCATATTCTTCATTCTCCGCCACCGATCCTGTCTGTTTTTAACAGATTTTTCAAATTCTTTGTCTACCTCTGTAGTATTATACATTTTTCTATCTTCTTTTTGATCTAAAATAACTAAATGCCCTCTGCCTTGGCCTTCTGACTGGATCTTCTCTTCAAATTTCCCCACAGATATGTCAAGGGGTTCGCTGCTCTCTTAAATGAACTCTTCCTATATCTTAGTGAATCTACCAATGCTCAAATCCCAGTTTAGTTCTCTCAGATGGATTAGTTTGCAATATTTAGTGTGGAGCTTCAGAATCTTATCCCTAATTATATATAAACAAAGTTTATGAATTTCATAAATATTGGTAATTTATTGGTTATTTATATTGGAACTCTAGAAATGAGTTCTCTAAAACCAGCCTTGTTCCACACATCCATTACAAGAGTAGTAACACATTTATGGTTGGGATCTTTACAAGATTACAAGATACCCTTGCAGATAAGATCTTTACCTGGAAAACTTTGAGGGCAAGCTACAACAGGTTTTGTAGATTTAAACTTTAAAGCCTTAGGAGATTTGATAAACTGTATATATCTGAGTACATTTCCAATGCTGGGAAGCTGGTTCGTGGGCAGCTGGTTTATAGGATACTTGAGAAGAAACAGTAGCCTTCTGGGATTAGTCTGTATCTTTCTCTTTTCTCCTTTATTCTTGTCTTTCTTACAATGACGGTCCATTTTAGAAATTACTATTAAATATTAAATTATATAACATATTTTAATTTATCTATTCATTTAATCATTCATTAAACAATTATATTATTCATTGAATCTTTTTTTAATTTTTATTTTTGTAAAATGCATTATGTAGCATAATAACGAAAGAAAACATCTATGTAGTACATATCTCAAAAACGTGTGATATGATCAAATATCACGTAATTAAATTTACCTTTTTAATTGACCACAGACAACTTTAATTGGCATTTTATCACACTAATAATAATATTGTTAAACTAATGGATCATCACAAAGATTATTAAAAACAAAATATAACATCAGAAAAATTTCATTACAAATTTATCAAACATTGACATAATGGACATTTGTTTTCAAAAAATCATATTTTTTAAATTTTACAGATATCACTTTTTGACGACGGTTTTTTTTTCATTTATTTTTAGCCTCAGGGGACATCAGAGAATGGGAAAAACTTGAGAAGTATCCTGAAAAAAAAAAGTGTGTTTCTGGGACACCCTAATATATATATATATATATATTATATATATATATATATATATATATATATATATATATATATATACATTAGGCCGGAACATAACTTAAAAAAATTTGGAAAATTTCTTCGGGAATTTCCAGTAATTGGCTCTCAAATACGCTGAATGCAATGCTGCAAACCGTTTTTCGCTACTACTTTGCTATACTTTGTATTTTTACCTTTGAAGTTTTCAAATAAATTAACTTAAAAATGCTCATTTGTTACATAATTGATTGATTGAATTTATAATAAAATTCAAATTATTTGAACAGTCAAAACAATATATCATTAGCAAACGTTGATTAGAAACTATACTTAAATGTTCTTAAATTCAGATTTTGTGTCAAAGTGAGGCATCAACTTGCGGCGCTCCAGTTGAACGCGAATATAGCCATCACGATTTTCATGACCATAAACTTTGGATGCTGATTCAGTCACAATTTTAATTACACGTTCAACACTTTGATTGTGACATGGAAATGGCTCAATGTCAATAACTATGTCTTCAACTGACGAAAGCCATGCCAATATTTGTACAGTTGGAATATGTTTTGTCAGAACAGGTTCCAAGCGGGGCATTTTATAATAGTGTGGAGCAGCATTCCAGCAGTTTGAATGTTTCTTAATGTCAAACCAAACAACCGCATATGAATTCACAATAAATTTAGCCAAAAGTATTAGTTCATTTGATGGATCTTCAGTAGATATATAGAGGCGTAGAACACGGTTTGCTAGTGTCAACCACCTTGCCCAGGTGTTCTAGAATTAAATCTATCTGGTACAACACCTGTCTTCACCGCATTAACAATTTCGAAAAAGTACAGTTGATCACTGCTTAACAACTGCTTATTGCATATAATAGGTTCACCAACAAATATGGCAAAGCTGACTATGGGTTTCTGAACAGACATTGAAATAGACTTGTCAATTGGTCCATTAAATGAATGGGGTCCAGTTGTTGCACCATCTAAGGAGTGAAAAAGATGTCGCAATGGAAGCTCGTTCAGATGTAAAAGACAAATGGACCAGTGCAGTGGTCGACCAAGTTCAATTTCCATTCTGCGTATAACTCCATTGTTTAAACCAGTATTAACGTTAGTTGAATCAGAACCAATACAAACAAGGTTTGTGCAGTCAACAGTATCAATTATTGAATGTGCAATGGATTTGGCTGATCCACTTGTTGGCGTACAATGATCAACATACTTTGAATTTGGCTCTGATAAAATGGAAATATGTTCCTCAGAAATCACAGTCTGCCTATCCCCCTCAAGTTTTAAAGTCTGATCTTTCCTTCCATCAAAATACAATCCAGTAATTCTACAATCAGCATTTTTACAGGATGTTCTCAGTAGTTTTCGTTCTCTGCGAATTTTATTCCGATCCACTGGCCCCATATGTTCTATACCAAAATCAACCAGAGTTGCTGATACTATCGCGGCAACTGCTCTATCTGATATGCCAAAACCATCTGCTTGTAGAGCAATATTTTTTAAACAACGGTTTTTCAGACGAGTAGATGTGACTTCGGTATCGACATCTGATACGGAAGGGGAATAAGTTTCGGTGTCAGAATTGTTGTCTGTTTCATTATCTGATTCATTATCAGATGCTTCAAAGACTCTGGCACACTTAACTTCCTTTGATAATGAAACAGATTTTCGTTTTAAACGCCTCTCAGCACGTGCGGATTCCTTCTTGTCGATTCCAGCTATTCTGCCAACACGTATTGTGCGTTGATCAGTTAGGAAGTCATGCTCAATTGCTGGCACCTTCAGAACCATTGGACAGCAACAAGACGAAAGTTCTTTGCATTTACACGAACAAATGTCAAACAATGTGTCAAGATCTTTTTCTATTTCATCTTGTTTGACTGTTGCAGACTTTGATCGAATCACTTTCTGAACATTGCCTATGTACTTCTCCAGCTGTAATTCTATGCCTCGAAGACTTATAGTAGGAACTGATGCTTTAATCCATATCTGAGAAAGTTTCTCTGCTAGTCTCTTACAAACAGACCGTAGTGGTTCAGTTTCATAATTCTTCTCAAACAAGTATGCTTTGCCTACTTGCTTGTGGGTTGGCAAGCAAAAATTGGGTAATTCACGACCTTCTCCAAAAAGTATATGACGATTCTTTGAAGCTTTAGATCTTGAAATCATTATTGTTTTACAATTTTATAACATATCAGAATTTCAGTTAATTTCTAAAAATACAAGATGAGACGGATAAATTCTGCAATCAGTTGATAAAAGCAGAAATTAATAAACAATCATATAAAAATAGAATAATATAATAATAATAATATAATAATATAAAGTAGCGTTGGAGTTAATCATATCATTAGGGTTAATTTAGTTAGGTAGGTATAGGTTTGGTTCAATTTCATAACCTTGGGATTATATCTAGTATTAGGGTTAAATGCATGTTTCAGTTAATGCGTGTACTAAAGTAAATATACTTAGCATATAAAACCTTAAAACTTAAAAATGCAAAGTATAATCAATTCTTTAGAAATATTTTTTTTGTAAATATTAAACAACACTATATCACGCCACTTTTCACAAATTCTAAAAAAAATTAATTTTTATGATCCGGCCTAATATTCATATATATATAATGTACAAAATATATATACATATCTACATATATATATATATATATATATATATATATATATATATATATATATATATATATATATATATATATATACATACATATATATAATATATATATACATATATATATATATATATATATATACATATATAATATATATATACATATATAATATATATATATATATATATATACATATATAATATATATATATATATATACATACATATATATAATATATATATATATACATATATATATACATATATAATATATATATATATATATATATATATAATATATATATATATATATATATATATATATATATATATATATATATATATATATATATATATATATATATATATATATATATATATATATATATATATATATATATATTTAACTCTAACTAACTAAACAATATAATAACACTAATTAAATGTGTATATAAAAACAAAAGAACCCCTCTATTCTATTCTGAAACATGGGCGAGGGGGCAACCATTTATATATATTGAAAAAACCGTTATTTATTTTTATTGAAAAGAATAAACAAGAAGATAAATGTATATTCAAAATATAAAAGATAAAAACGCATTCGACTAACATTAATAATGTTTATCTCTTTATCTTTTAATGCATCACACCAAGCCCATCATTTAGCTTAATCTTTGAAATTTTACTTGAATTTTGTCTTGGTGATATGAATACAGGTCGCACTTTGTCTACAGTGTGCAATTTTGTTTTTCAGTTTCATTAGAGTATCTTTGAATATACTGCGCCATCATATCTATAGACCATTCCAAATGGTCATTTACAAATATTAAAGTTTCAGCATATTTTTGAAAACTTTTAAAGCATGATTGGGTATGTCAATAGTTTGGTTGAAGTGAGAGCCAGTTTTTAACTCGTTGCTTATCAAGACCATCATGTCAAAAATCAGGTAAGAAAAGTCATCAACTAAGACAGACAGGGATGGTGGTTTTTTTCCAATATGTATATTCATATTATAAATTTTCTTGATATCTTGTTTTACTTTGTTCTCAGGCTTATAATAGTCGGAGCTAGGCATCTCAAATGACAGAATTGCTGATGCAATTTTTGTCTTCTCATCTAGTGTTAAATTACCATCTAGCAAAGCTAGAGGTATCATTGTTGAGTCCAAATACCAACAATGTTTATACTGAGATTCCAATACAGCATCAACAGCAGTTGGGTTTGTACATACCTTCTTGTATATATGCATTTGATGTATGGCTGTAATATCAAGAAAAGGAGCTTTGATGACATCCTCAGATTGGTAATACCATTTTGCATAAAAGCAAATTATAAATTCTGTAATAAGTGTAATTCTGTAATTTCAGTTTTTAGTTTATCATTTTCTAGAACAAATGTAAGTTGGTTGGATAGAAGCTGAAGCTTTAGATGATAAATTGCTTTTCCTAAAAATCCTAACGATGAATAGCACTTGTTTTTCGTACTTTATATGTAACAGGGGATAAGTAAGTGACAACTTCTGCAAGCTCACTTCTATTATCACTTTTAATACCTGGTTTACCAATGTGAGCTCTGCAAAATGGTAATGAATTCTCAGCTGCCTTCTTTAAAAGATTGCTTTTAACATTATTCTAATCAAACCTTAAGAGTTGTATTGGATTATAATTAAAATTAGGTTCTTCAATAATATTTTTTAATTTTTTGAAAAGAAGATTATCAGGTCCATTTTATTTATCATTGATCACTAATTTCCAAATGTGAAGCATTCTTAGTTCATCCACATGATGTCTACAGGCTATTTGGAGAAGATATTTATCCAGTTCTTGAGATATTCTTGAAACGGACCCTTTATTCATCCTAGTACTGGATGATGTAGTATCAAAGCATATTCCTCTAGTTTTTGATGTAAGTTGATATTCTTTAATTAAATCCTTTATACCAAAAAATTAATCTTCACCGGTGGATGACACCAGCAGAGGTACTCCAAGTAGGTAAGAATCTCTATCCCTCTTTAATATTTTTCCTTTGTTTAGTTCAAACAATGCCTTGCCGTCGAAATGAATTATACATAGATATGGAGATGCATCAATGCTACTTTGAGATCTTGTTTTGTAATGGTTGATATGTTTTCATTTTTCTATATGCGGTAGACTGACTGCTTTTAACTTCTTTAAGGTCAACACCTGATTGATATAGAATTGCATTTGTTACCTTCTGTAAAACATTTGGCAATATATCACATGTTGTGGCAGTAAGAGAAACATATATATTACCAGCAAAAATATCTTTTGGAATTTTTGCAATAACTGTGTCTAGGTTTTCAGAAACTTCTATATGATACCAATCACCTGGATCAAAACCAGATTCAATTGAAGAATCCTCACTTAGATCTGTGTCTATAAGTTCAACCTTAAGTACATCATCTCCCAAACTTATATGTTGTGAACAATTTTTCTTCCTGATACTTTCTCTTGCTTAATTTATAGAAATGTTTTAGTATTAGTTTTTAATTTTAGAATTAGTGGAAAAGAGAATAAAGTAATAGAGGTTAAACCAGAGCTGAAGTAGTTAACTAAAAGCATTGAATACCTTTATTCTATACTTAGTATCTTCTGAACCAATAACAAACTTTCTTTGACCTTCCTGATCTTCAAGAAATTTTAAGTCTTTAATCTTGTCATTTAGAGATCTTTTTTTATCTTTACTGATCATGTTTTTGAGATTAGAATTAAAAGCCCAAAAAAGTTTTTTTATTTCAATCTCAAACTTGTTTTGTTTAGCCAAATCGCCACTAGTTCCTCGTTTTGCTTTTTTTTTTCAAGTTGGAATAAGACTTGTGCAAATTAAAAAGTTTTTTAACTAAAAATAAATCAGTTAACACATCAAATCCAGCTTTAATGCAGGATCTCTTGATTTTAAACGAAACATATTCGCAGCAACTATCTGAGCATCTTGAAAATTTTTTTTTAAGGCGACAAGCAATATTATTTGATATTGATGCAGATTGACATTGCTGGTCATATATTAAGTGTTGAAGAATATCCAAGCCCGTTGGAAGCTGTATATCTAAATAAAAAGATTTTAAATTATCAATGAACCATTCAAAAAAGGTCTCATTAATAATTCCAAAAAAGATTCATTACTAACTCCAGTATTAACAAAAATGTTTCTACCTGATATGGCTGGTTTTGCCTCTTTTATAATAAAAAGGTCCTTTTCATTGACCTTAGTTGAGTTGCACTCATTTTTAATATGTTTATTTTAGGTACTAATCTGAAATTATTAGAAAAATGTAAAATTTTAAATTTTCAGAAGTTTTACCAAAATATAAATATACAACAATAGAAACAACAGAAGAAAATGCAAAAAATTACCAATTTACCTGATTTTCAATACCATGAAACATAAATTTTTGAGGCGTAATAAAAAACCATACAGTTTTAAACTAATATGTAGTCCCTTATATAGTAATTAAAAAAAAAATTTGAAAAAATATATTTAACCTTTCCCTCAAGAGGTCTGAAAATGACCACTTTTTGGTCATTTTTTCCCTAAATTACTGGTTTGAGGAGGGGTCAAAAGTGATCCGACAATGCGCTTAAACTTTTTAGGTTCAATTTATACATATTTGCCCCAAATTTAGGGGGGATGGTTTTTTTGTTTTGAAAATTTGCTTTTTTTGACTCCCCCTAATAAATATATATATATATATATATATATATATATATATATATATATATATATATATATATATATATATATATATATATATATATATATATATATATATGCACTATCGTTTATAATTATTCAAATGGCATTAATTTTTTTTTAAAATGCTACTTTTTTTTTACAATTTTTTGTTTATTTTTTCACTATTAGGTAATTTAAAAGTATTTTGGTTAAATGAAAGTATTTGCTTTAATGAAAATCAAAAAAATAATAAAAATGCTAAAGTAGGCAAAACTACATAAAAAATGGACCATCAATGACTGCAAACGCGGACTGACATGTCAATGTTTTAAATCTTTGGTTTCAAAATAAGATTGTATGGAAAAAAAAATTGTTCAATTTATGATAAAGTAGTGTGTATTATTGACTGTAACACATGGTGGATGTAGTGTTAAGGTGTGGGGCTGTTTTGGTTAGAATGCCACAGGTGACTTGGTGAAAATAGAGGGATTAATGACAAAAGTAGTATACTTGTACATTTAAAGAACTATGTTACATCTTCGGAAAGGTTAAGAAGAAGCTATTCATTTCTTCAAAAGAAAATAAACTTGAAGCTTAAATCTAAGACATATTTTTCAAAAAACTTGTGTAAGTTATTTGGCTGAGTTTGAGAACAATCAAATATTAAATAAAATGATTTAGCCTCCCTATTCACAAGATCACTCTTCTTCAGATTTTTATGGGAGGAATAAAAGGTAATTTAAAAAACTAATGCCAAATGATGCATAAGATGTGGACAAAACATATTAGTGGCATAAAATTGACTTTGACAAAATGGATAAGTCGTTAAGTAGAATGCCAAGAATATGTATGGTGGTTATCGTTGCTAAGGGTGATTAAAAGACAAGTAAATTATAAATTAATCTAACCAGAGTTATATTAATTTTTTTGTAAACCTAATAAAAATAAAGATAACATATAATTCAGGTAGATTTTGCTTACAGTTTCTCTTTCTATAGTAAGTAAAACTATGATACCTTATATTGGAAAGTATTCGATAAATTATGAACAGTAGTGTGTATATATATATATATATATATATATATATATATATATATATATATATATATATATATATATATATATATATATATATATATAAATGTATATATATACAAAAGACGCAATATATATATAGAAAAAACATTTAACTAATTTGCCCTAATATTTTAATACATATTGCGATAATATTTTTTAATATTTAGATTGCTAATGGTTTAAAAATTATTAAATTACCAAAATGCTAAAAGAAATACTTGATCAGATTTTTGATTATTTTGTAAGAAGTTCAAACTAATAATTATATTCTAAATACCTTGTATATTTTGTAAATATTTTGTATATAAATACAGTGTGTAAAAGAGTATTTACAGTATAAAACTGTATTTTACTGATTATATATATATATATATATATATATATATATATATATATATATATATATATATATATATATATATATATATATATATATTATATTCAAAACCAAAAAAAAGAGTGCATGGAATCTTTTGATATACTATAATGAAGTTTCAATGTCTTCAATGTCAAATTATCTGAATTAACCAATTTAAATTTAAAATTGATTTCTCTTCCATTTTCAAAGATTCAATAAAATTAGAGAACCTTTTATCTAATATTTCTGTTGCATCTGATAAAATTTCAGAAGAAAATTCGTTTTCAATAAACCTACCAGTAATATCAAAAGTATTAACATTGCCTAATACAAGATTATTAAAAAACTCAGTTGTTCTTATAATTTCTCCAGGTAACTCATGACGTAAACTGATAATGCGTTTTAAAGGTACACATTTGAGTGCATTTTTGTAATAATTATTTGCACAGTAGTTTTTTAACACTAGAATTGATTTCCAGTAAGATAAATCTGAGGGAGGGTCGTAAAACATCGATGCACATCTGGGTGAATCACAACCTTTCAAATAAAGTTCATGGATTTCATTGCCAAATTTACATCTGCTTAAAATAGATACAGGCTCCTGAATAACATTTTCAAATTTACTAATAAACTGAGTACAAATATTTTCTATAAACGGAACTGGTTCTGTTACATTAACAGATGATATGTCTTTAATTTCTTTTATAATAATGTCAGTTCTGTCTTTATATTGCTGATATAAATATTGGAAAGCAAGCCCTAACTTTGTTTCATAAGAGGGGGTTTCAGAAAAATTGTTGAATTTTTCGATATCAAACTGAGGAAGGATAACTTTGATATTCTTAGTATGAGAAATTAAATCAGAAAAAAGACAATCCTTATTTTTTTGTTCTGCTAAATTATAAGTTTGTTTATTTTCAGTACAACTCTTACAACCAAGTGATTCATCACTTGTAATATATGACGTATCTTCATGATTAACATTTGGTTTATTATCATCTAGTTGATCTTGATGTATATGAATCCATTGAAAGATATCTTTTCTATTATTAATACAATCTATACACACATCAAAACCACCAACAGATGTACATAAAGAGCAGGAATAACGTTTAATATTGCACCTAATGTCTACACTGCAAGAGTCACACTTAGTACAGCTTAGAAGAACTAAAGATTTTAAACCAGAAAAAAAAAAAGATGCAGTTCTATCCAATGCTGTTATTTGATAGACCAAGTCATTGAATTTTTTTAACTGTGTTAAGTGCAATTCTCTCAGTTCTACATTATCTTGAAACTGAAAAACTTTTGTAATAAGGTCAACAACTTGGGCTTGAATAGTGAGTTCTGCTTTTGTTCTTGAGATTTCTTCATAAATACAGAAACATTTGTAAAAATAACTATAAACAAAAACTTTAATAGAACTTAGGAATAAAAATTTTAACTTCGCTAAGCAGTTTTGTTCATAAACAAAAGGTACAGATATATCAAATGATGTTGTGTGCTTCTGATTCAGGTAAGTTTGTACAATATTTATTCCTGCATTCATTTTTACCATTAAGGCATTTAATTTTACAACAATATCTTTTTCTAAACTAAACAAGTTTAACTCAGTAAAAATCAAAATAGATGATGAAAAGTTTTCTAATAAATTTATTTCTTCGATAAAGTAATGTTTTATAACTTTTTTTTTAATACCTTTAACAAAATCTCTTATCAAGAACAAAACTCCATTCTCAGGTGATACTTCATCCCACCATGATTGCTGCTGTTGTTCACAAGCCCACATCATCACTGTTTTGCATATATACGTGGGTAATGATTTTTCATGACTGTATGTTTTTACATATTGGTAAAACAATGACTTGAAAAGAAAGTAAATGTAATTTTGTTTCTCAGTTCGATGAAGACTTAAAACAGATTCTGCTGCAGAAAAAGACAATCGCCATTCCAACCTCTCGTCACCTTCTGGCAAAGATTTAGGCACAATATGGAAACCTTTTCTGTAAATTGATCCCACAAGTTGTGAACTGGGCCAAAACCTATTGCGTGTAATCCAGCAAGATGCCGCATCAGGCCAAAATGGTGCATAAAAGCATGGAACATTATCAATAAGAATTTCAGTTGAAATGAAGTCATTTTTTGTTAAAAATAAACTCTCTTCTATTAAACTAATTGCAGTATTAAGTTCAGGTTCAATTAATTCACTAAAAGTTTTTTTCAAAACAGTTATGTTACTCGAACCTTTAGTTGTAGCATGACAAATTGAAGTTGCCATTAATAAAATTTCTTCCATATTGCCCTTATTGTGTGACCATGTATGTATGCATTTTTCGAAAAACACTTTATAGTAATAATCAGGAATTAAATGAGAACGATTTTTTAAAAACATCTCAAAATGCTCTGGAAGAATAGATTTCATATCTAAACAAAACTTATATAACTCATTGTGCAACTCCATAAGCACAGTTAAACAATTCACCCATTCATTTATAGTATTTGAGATATTGGTAATCTGAAATGATAAATTATTTTTACACTCCTTAATATTCTCATCCTCATATGTAAACGAATTTTCATTAGTAATCAAAGAAGACATTGATTCTGATTGGTTATCTTTCTTGTTAATACTTAATCCATTGTTAAAAAAACTTTTTTCACACGAATTAGTAAAATTACTTTTTCTATTCATCAGAATTATTTGAAGTCTACTGACCTCATTCAAACATTGGATAAGGCTTTTCACAGTATTACAATCAACTTCCTCAAATTCATCAAACTTTCTATTTAAATTGTATATTTGCTGTTTATTTAAGTTGACCAACTCTATAAGACTCATTATTACATTGTTATTAGAAAGATTTTCAGTACTAAATTTTAAAAAAGCTGAACAACCTTCTATTTTCTTTTTCAATGTTTCACTAAAAATTCCATTGATTCCTCTCACACTTATTGTTTTAAGTGGATTATTTGTTGTGGGTTGACTGTTATGAAAAAACTCTTTAAAAACTATACCAGACAAATACTTTTTATCTTGGAACGGATCAGAAGAATTAGAAATAGAAGCAATAAGTTTTTGCTCTATATCTTCTGGCAACCTTATACATATATTGATATCATTAGCCAAACTGTTTTTAATAACATAATGAAAAAAAGCTTTATTCCGATCCACTGGTTCGTAGCAAGATTCAAACTGCACTTGACTCACTGTCCCAATAACTATATTGAGATCAATTTCAAATTCAAAAGTGACTTTTAAAAATGGATTGGCTAGTCGTGCCAAAGAACCCCCTTCCATTGAACTCCCTATCAAAAAAGAAATAAACCATTACAAGCTTTATCAAATAAATATAACAGAAATAACAAATAATGGCAAAAAGTTTTAAAGAAAATTATATATATATATATATATATATATATATATATATATATATATATATATATATATATATATATATATATATATATATATATATATATATATATATATATATATATATATATATATATATATATATATATATATAAATGTTTATTCAAACACAGGTTGCAAAATTCAGGTCAAAATTCAGGTTCAAATGCTGACTTGAATCTCTAAAGATTCTGAAAATCTTTGCTTTACTTTGGCATTCAACTGCCAAAGTAAAGCAAAGAGTTTTAAGAACCTGAATCTCTTTGCTTTACGTTACTATACAACTACCAACCTGAATCTCTAAGTGTTGCTATAAAATAAATAAATGTAAAAAATAAATATATGTAAAACTAAATATAAGTAAATAAAAATAAGTAAAAAAATATAAGTAAAATTTATTTGTTAAAATGAGTTCAAAACTTTTTAAAATGATTTTTTTTTTCAAGTTAGACAACCTTTATTAAAAAAAAAAATTTAATTCATTTTTTTATAAATTAATTTATTACGAGATTTGTAAGGTTATTTTAGGTAATTTATTCAAAAGAAACTTGTTCTAATGCTATTTTTAAAGAAACAATACCCGATTATTATAATCCTTCAGATTTAGCTAGCTATATATATATATATATATATATATATATATATATATATATATATATATATATATATATATATATACATATATATATATATATATACATATATATATATATATATATATATATATATATATATATATATATATATATATATATATATATATATATATATATATATATATATAACGACTTGCAGTATGATTAGAAAACGTAAATACAAGTTTAAAGGAACACATATGCAATGATAACCAAAAAATTAGTTTATCTTCATCACCAAATGCAAGTTGTACAAGTGCAATAAAGTTATTTTTGATAACAAAAACTGTTGAAATGTCAAAATGTTGAGAATAACAATGAAGATTACAAGAACAATTAAGAAGAACAATTATAACTCTATTATGAACTTTTCTATAATAAAAAGAATAACAATGATAATACAAGTATTGTTGATTGCCATGTTTCTGTTAACAGTACATGTCAAAATAGAGGTCACACATACATAAATGGTGTTGTAATTTTGATATCGACAAATAATCAAAAATGTGTTGACCATTTTGTTTTATCAAAACAATGTAAAGGTTGTGAATATTGAATAAAATAAAAAGAATGAACATGGTTATAATAACTGGCAAAATAATCACATTTGTCTGATTAACCATGTAAAATCCTCAGGATCAATTGAATATGTTGATGCTATTGAAATGTTTGGGCAACCTATGGAAAAGTATAAACTAAGGTATGCTAAAAATATAAATTAAGGTATGTAAGATACCTTATATAGGAGAGGGAGATACATACTTATACAATGATGTTAAAAAATCTCAACCATATAGACCTTATGTTACTATTGATAAAAAAAGAATGTTGGACATGTTCAAAAGCGTATGGGAACACAACTGCAAAACTTATGCCAATTAGTAACATTAAATATATTGTCTGATAAATATATTGTCTAAAATTTTCTGATAAATTAACTGATAAAGCTATAAATATGTTGCAGAACTATTAAGGTACTGCCTTAAGGCAAAATCTTAACAGCATTTATGAAATGAAAAAGAGTCATAAAAAATTTTTTTCCATAATTCAGATATTCTTGATGAAACAGAAGGACATAAATTTTGTGCTCAAAATATAAGTAGCTGGTGCATGTGGCAGTCAAATAAGGTATATCAAATTACAAAGCTAAATTATATCTTCCATTAGCAATAAAAGAAAATTTTAAAATCTTTTGAGACTTGAGCAAAAATTAGTTATTATATAAATGTTTGCATGAACAGACACAAAACAATAATGAAGCAATTAACAATTTTATTTAGAAAAAATGTCCTTAAGATGTTTATGGAAGTCGAAATATTCTTGAAATAGCTGTATTATCTGCTGTTTTAGTTTAATGATTTTAGTTATCCCATATGAAGTTTTTCAAAAACTACAAGTAAAAACCGGTCAATTTATGGACATAGAGACCATAAAAAAAAAACTTGACTGGTTATATGACAAAAAAGACTTCAACAGCGTTATTAGCAGAAAAAAAGTTGCTAAGAGCAATGAAAAAATAGATTCATAAAGAACATGAAGAAAGAAGAAAAAATATTATTTTACCAAGAAACTGCTTCGAAACTTTTGTTTTGTAATTATAAGTAGAGAGATATATTTTGCAAAAAATTCACAGAAGCATTATTTGTGTTTTTAAGAAAATGTAAGGAAATTAATCTTCAATTGTTTGGAAAAATAAAAAACATTGGTATTATATTTTGCTAACTCTATATTTTAATTCAAAAAAAGATATGCCCTTTATGTAAGAATTCAATTTATGTCATTTAAGGATAATAGGCGAAGAGAACTTGTAGCAGGATTTATGAAGATAATGATAATGAACTTAAAAATGAGTTAAAAAAAAAAAGTTAAATCTTCTTTGACCATTATGGATAAAAGTCCTCTTAAAAGGCATGGTGCTACTAGTCACTAATAAGTTTCTCTCAGTAAAAAAAATTTTTAGTTTAACAGACATGATTGTTAAGGATTCCTAATCAGTTAGGCCAAGAAGATCCTCAATGATTTTCTAAAGAGGTGAAACATAATGGAAATATAGTGCAAAATGAATACACCATGGCCTACCTTAAATGGATATACCATGGCCAGGGCCGCCAAGAGCTTTAAAGAAGCCCGGGGCAATTAGGCACCCCTATTATAATGCATATTTTTAAAAGAAATTTAAATTAAAAGCAAGTAAAATTATACAAGCTAACAACCCTGTTTTTTTTTTCTTACACTGTTGCTTTACATTAACATTTTGATGAAAGCATTCTGACTTCAATGACACATTTAGCATTTACTGATTAGGAATAATAGACAGATTCTTCGAAATTAATATTGAAAATACCCTTTTCTTGCATTTTAACAAGCAAACTATTGTTATTATTATTATTATTATTATTATTATTATTATTATTATTATTATTATTATTATTGTTATTGTTATTATTATTATCATTATTATTATCATTATTATGTCATCTAACAAAGAGATGAATTTAATTCATTTTCAACATAATATATTCTATAGCCCAGTGGGCACGGGATGTAAAAAATACGCCTTTTTTAGGTCACATGCTGAGTAATCCTACAATCTTTTTTTTAATTAATTTTTAGTATTGCTTAAAGGTTGTTCACCTTCTTAAAAATCTGATAAGTCTTTGCTTTTCTATATGCTATTAAGATGCAAAACATTATTCATGAAGTTGTTTTCTATTTCAAAAGCTTTAATTTTTACCTTTGATCTTTCAACCAGATGAAGGAGAATCTTAAAGTAACAGTTTTCGCAATACCAAATCTAGATTAAAATTTTTGAATGAAACAATGATGGGCAACTTTGAAGATCATACATTTTGCCAAAAATTCTATTTCATAGTCAAGAAGAGGCATCTGCTCCTCATGATTAGATGTATCAAGTAAAGATAAAACAAATCTCTTGGGCTATTTTTTTCCTGCAAAAGTTTTGCAATTAGTTTTATAGCGGCAAGCTATAAAACTAATTGCACCTGAAGAATAAAATAAGATCTTACATTTTAATTTATTATTAGATAATCAATAGAATTTATACATAAAAATATTTGTATTGATAAAGGAAAGCAACACTAGATTTTCCAATGCTGAAGATCGACATTGCTGCAACATCAATTGACATCGATAACTCATAATCCTGCCAAAATCAACGCATAATTTAGTATGGTAATAAATGCAGTCTAGAAAGTAATTGACGAAAAAAACAAATAGCAGTGTTACAAGAATTGATTTTTGAGGGACGCTGCTAACCACTTTTTCATCTCGGTCATTTATTCTTCAATTACTACACGTTTTTGTTTATCAGCCAGCCAGCCAGTGATCCAGTTTAATAGCTGGCCTCAATTAGCTTAGATTTGAACCTTACAAAAAAGTCATTGTGTGACACTTTGTTGAATGCTTTGGCAAAGTTAGTAAAAATCATCTTAACTAGGTGTTTATGGTAAACTGCCTGCAAAATGTTGCGGGATTCAATCAGGCTTGTTAAGTAGCCTTTGTGATCTACAAAGCTGTGTTGAGATTTTGAAACTAGATTGTTTACAGTGTTTCATAATTCAACCTTTGATAATTCTCTCCACCACCTTGCACAAAGTAAAGGCAAGAGACATCAGCTTGTAGTTATAAGCCTTGACTTTGCCTCCTATATAGACTAGAAGACATGTACACACATTAGAAAAAGCAAAAAAAGTTAAAATTCAATTATAAACACAACAATTATAATTTAAAAATTTTTTTGTCTTTCATCTTCTGGCGCCCAAGTCACGTATGCCCTTTTTGCCCTTTCCCTCTCGGCGGCGCTGATCATGGCCTACCTAAAATGGATATACCATGGCCTACCTAAAATGGATATACCATGGCCTATCTAAAATGGATATACCATGGCCTACCATACCCTAAAATGCACAGCCTTACAATCTGCATTTTTGCCAAATAATAAATAGAAATGCAAAACTAATCCGCAAAACTGTTAGTGCAATATGTTTACCAACTGTTGTGTTGTTGATTTTGATTTATTCAGGTAATCAATCAAATACTAAATTTTCTTTTCCAACAAGTGAAGATATAAAAAAAAAAAAAAGATTTGATTTGTAAACATTGGCAATTGGCAACCAACTTCCTCATCTTAATCTGTGTAAAGACATTTTTATTTGTGTTTGACAATTAACTTATAAAGAAAGGTGATCAAGGCTAAAAATTTTAATTGATTAAAACCTTTAAACCAGCTTCTACAATTTATCCAAATTCAATAAAAATACCATCTACCTACAATTTTATAATTAAAAATAAGGAGATTTTCTTGATTATAAAGAACAATATACAATAATAAACAATTTAGAATAAATCGATGTGATAGACCTTTTTTTTCTTTTAAAATTACTATGATTATGTTAAATCTTCTCAAATTATGGTGGCTATGTTGTTTTTATATGTATTTTTATAACGAAGATTTTTGCCAGAAGTTATAGAATGTGTTGAAATTGATAAAAACTTACATGTGAAATTTTATATAAAACTTTTTCCTGGATCTTAGTTCCAATGGTTTAGGTATGGAATCAATTGTTAACTTAGTAAACCAAGCATGCTTAAAACTTTAACTCATATGATTAAGAAAAAGCAAAAAATAAGAAGCATTATTTGTAAAAAAGGTTCATTCCGTTCATTCAGCTAGTATTATCTAATATGCTTTGCTGCCATGTTATTTAATAACATAGCAGCTTCTTCTGGAAAAAACTCTTTTAACTTCTGTTTTCAAACAAGATAAAAGAGGTAAAATTGAATCAATGAAAGTTGCAAAATGATTAATGGAAACAATAAGTTTATCAAAAAAAATTATTCTTTTATTTAATGAAATGTACTTACAAAAGTGTACAGAATATTCTGGGGGAGAATTTATTGGCACCAATGCACAGTGGGATAAAATCGAGATTTTTGTGCCAAAATTATTTTCATAGTTTCTCTTTTATGAGAATAGCTATATTTATATATAAAATACATAAAGTAATAAACATATAACTATATAATATTAAAAAAAATTAAAAAATTAAATTTTGGTGAAAAATACAAAATATTTTTAATGGACAACTTTTATCAGTGTAAATATCAAAAATATTACTTTTCAATGCATGTATTTGTCATAAAATAACTTTTTTAGATTTATACTTACAGATCTTATATATTATAACATAAAGGAGAGATTTTGTAGGTATTCTTTGTGTACAAAACATCTTTTTAAACTGATCATTATTTCTCTCCCAAAATCCAATGTTTTATTATAACTTTTTTAATAACGCTTAAATTAATATTTAATGTTTTTTTTCAACTAGATATTTTCTTCAATGAACATATCTTCACCATTATGACAAATTTTCACCATGCAATGCCGACATTAATATTTTGGTATTTTGAAACACTCTGTTCCACTGTGCAATGATAAGAATGAACTTTATAGAATTAAATGGAGAATTGCATGTTTTATGATAATAGGGGTTAAAAGAAAATGTACAGTGCATTAATAAAACCTTGTCAGTCACCAAAATCAACAGTGATTGGTAAAAAGCTGAAATTTTGAGCTTTAAATAATTTTGAATAAGAGTGGTTTTAGAGTAAGAACTATTGAATGTGATTACGATCAAGATATTCAAACTTTGGTTAAAAAGTTCATTTGCAAAAAGGTTTATTTGTTTTTCGATATTGTACATCTGATAAAAAATTCTAGAAACAATTTGTTAAATAGAAAAAGACTTTTTTTATGCATTTAAATTTCATTCTTTTTTTGATGTCAAGTCTAGTGAAATTTCCTGGAAACTGTTGCAAGATGTTCACAAAAAGGATGAAAATTTGGAAATTAAGAAAAATTTACAAAAAAGTCTCAGAAAGTTATAAATCAAGGTAAACTTAAACAGTTTAGACTGCATGAAACTATATTAGCTCCTTTAAATCTTAATTTCTCAATAGATCAATTTTGTTTTAGTAAATGACTTGGAACAGCATCTATTAAAGGTATAAAAAAGCCTGACTCACTCTAGAAGAAATAGATTCAAGCCAAAAAAATGTCCTACATGTCATACCTTTTTTGTAAATGCCCTAGAGTAGAGAGTCATGACACTTTCAGAGCCATGATGATCCCTAATTTCAAAAAATAACACTTAGGAGAAAAATTTTCATGATCCAAGAAAAAAATGCATTTTTGCAAAAACACTGAGTCTATTTTTTTATACATATGTGCAATATGTTGTAATCATGTAATAAATCATGAAATATTTTCAATGAGACGTTAGAAGGCTGTAAAGATTAAACAGTTCATCAATTTTTTAATAATATTTACAGCAATAAAACTTGTAATAAAATATGTCATAGTCTAGGAAAAATAGAAACTCTTACAGTGATTACATAATTTAAAAGCTTGATTGAAAATAAACCAAAACTTGTTGAAAAGTGAAAAATATCCCCAGATTATTTTGTAAAAATTGGGATAAATGGCTTTTGAAAGGTTTATTTAAGTAGTGTGAAATAAATGAACCTAACACCAAACTAAAAATGAACCTTACATATAAAGTGATTTTAAAGCATAAAAAATTTAAGAAACTAGGAGTTGAGAAATTTATAATTGTTCAATATGTCAAAGAGAATTGCCACAACATCAAGCATAGATCTATTGGGGATTGCAACAGAGAAGTATTTCTTAGCATTTGACTTGCTACATTCTTTTTTGGCATTGAAGCAGTTTCCTCTACTCACCCCTGCAGTTGATGTAAACTGGCAAAGCAGGACATGCAGGGTTTCACAATCTGCAATCATGCAAGGTAATTAGGAATCAGTTTATCGTTATTAAAATTTTTTTGATAAACCAAAATTGCACAGTGGCCCATTCAAGGGAGAACAGTGTTTAAAGCTATTGGACAAAGAAACAGACAATATTCTTAAACCCAAGTATGATGTTGTACCTGATAAATTACGAAAACTTATGTGTGCAATGACCATACTAAATAATGTGAAGAAAACTTGTTTTAATTTAAGTTTGAACATATCTTACAAGGATCACATCACTGCCTGCAAGGAAGCATATATTGCACTCAAAAAAATGTGGTAAGTGCATACACATGTTATCTAGTTATTTATGCCTACTTTTCTGGAATTATATGGTTTTATAATATGGAATCATAAAATGGAGAAGACTCTGTCTGGATTTTTGGTCACAGAGGGCTCCTAAAACTGTTCTTTTTGTCACAAACTGCATAAACCAAAACTATTGAGGTCAGTTATTGTTTATAAAGGCAGACAAGTAAATTTCATAAGATTTTTTATAAATTTATTGTTTAACTTTATCTTATATCAAAAATAAGGTAGTCGGTAAACTGCAAACCGCATACAGCAAACCAGTAAAATACAAACTATTTTGCAAACCAAGGCAATAAATTTTAATGACCACAACATATATAATATTTAAAAAAGTGTTTGCTCATCAATTTTCTCATTTAAATGAAATATAGTGACATTAAATATATTTTATTATTATTTGATTTTTTTTTTTTTATGCTTTTGCTTCAAGTCCATAAAATAAATAATTTACTGGTAAACGGAAAATATTACATCATTAACAACCGATAGAACCATGATTCGCAAAAAAATTTGCATTTTACCAGTTTGCAATTTGCATTTTGCTGACTACCTAAAATTAATCTTAAACTTGTAATTCATATGTATGGAAATATAATATACTTAAATATTAGGTCTCGATATGGTTTTAAGTGTCTTAAAAAACAATTAAACAGCTATTTAAAATAAAAATAGTCCACAATTTTGAAACAACCTTATAAAGACATTATCCTTACACAAGGCATCAGTATGGTTTTTTAACAGTAAAATTATTTCAAATATTTTTCAAAAAACCTACTATTGCATTTTTGTCCATTAACTCAGTAATTGTTGTTGATATGAGAACATCAAACATAAAATATAATAATCAACATTACCCATCAAATAAATGCGGCCTAATTTGAACATTTGTCTCTGTCTATTGTGAACATTTTGTGAATAAAATTTTTTTAAATATGTGCTTATCTTGAGGCTAAAAGTTTTTAAAATATGTAGTTTTTAAGAAATAACTCATAATTGAATAAAATATCTATTGTACATCTAAAGCAAAATACTGGACTTGTGTGTTTTTACAAAAACTTTTTTTTTTTTTCTTGCATCCTTACAAAACTTTTTCTAAATGTTATTTTCTGAAAGTAGACATCAGTACATTTTCTGAAAAGTATGACATGACTCTGGGACACTATTTTTGGCTTGAACCTACTTCCTCTTAGGTATGTATTTTTCAATTGCACAGTGGCTATTAACTTGGTAAACTTTAAATTTTATTATTGTGAAAACTTCACCTTATCAGCTCAAAGCTTCAGCTTTACAAAGGAAACTTTTATGCCAAGCATCACTAGTAGAGGACCTTAAAATGACTTTGACTGTATTTTAACTGCTCGTTTCTAAAGTGATCTTATAAGTGACCTGAAAGATGCCAATATTGTCAATGGAAAAACTATCAATGCTTCAAAACTGCTAAACAGAAAAGTAGCTGAATTTGTTATTGCTATTGCAATGAAACATGAAGCTTTTTTTTTTTCAACCGCTGAATTTAGGGTCAAGATTTCATTCATCACACTTATTCAAACTAGGGCTGTACCGGATTCCGGCTCCAGCCAAAATCCGGCCATTTTTACCAATTCCGGCCTGAATTCGGCTCCGCCAAAAAGTTTTGAAATCCGGCCACATTTTAGCCGGATTTCTGAATTTTGGTCAGTTATTTATTACATCTTTTTTGCTTTTATTTATACAAATCAATGTACTCCATGTTTGTAAAGGTATCTGTATTTACATTTCTTTACAATTCCTTTTCCCCTTTGAAGTTATCGATTCCATTCATTGCGACAATTAAAATTGGTAACTTCAGAGCAAAAAAAATTCGAAATTCGAAAAATTTAGTCGTTGAAATATTTCTGAAAGATTTAAATTGATAAAAATACATACTTAAATAAAAATTAAATTATTTAAAGTATTTAATTAATAAAACTACTTTATTAACATAATATAATATTTTCTTTGATAATTTAAATAAAATTTATTTATTATAAACAATCTTTAGAAGTAATTTGTTACTTTATTTTCGCTTATTAATCAAATCATTCACGCTTATTCAAAATATCAAATTTTTAAAGTTGTTTATTTCAAACATAATTAAGAATATAATATATACAATTTTCTAACGTTTAGCTATATTTATGTTGAGATATTACATTCAACTACTTTGCAAAAATTGTATAGTCATTCATAAGGTTTGTTTTAACTTTTTTTAACTAGATGGCAGGCAAAGGAAAAAATGATAAAAGCAGTCCAGTTTGGGAATTCTTCAAATTAAAGGATAGCGACAGCTCAAAATGCCAGTGCTTGCTAGGGTGGCCCTAAAAACAATTTTTTTGAAAAAAATCTGCTCCCACCCTTTAAATGTGTTCTATATAATACAAAAACACTAGGTTTAAAATTTTGTTGAATAAAAAATATTTTTAGAGGTCCCCCAAAACCCTTTAATATTTAACGGGTCCCTAATATTTAAAAAAAAAAAGTTTCTTGAAAATAGGTCAACCTGGTACTCAAATGAAGCGAAATTATATAAAAATTTCAAAAATAACATTCATTTTGAAATAATAAAGTTATTTTAGGTTTTACTACGTAAAAATCTTGTTTTTTAGCAAAAAATGAAATAAGTGAATTTTTCATGATAATTGTGATAAATAAGTTTAAACTTCAAATTTATTTTTCAAAATGAATAATATTTTTGAAATTTTTATATAACTGCGCTTCATTTGAGTACCAGGTTGACCTATTTTTGAGAAACTTTTTTTTTGAAAATATTAGGGACCCGTTAAATATTAAAGGGTCTTGGGGGACCTCTATAAATATGTTTTTTTCAAAAAAAATTTAAACCTAGTGTTTTCGTATTATATAGAACACATTTAAGGGGTGGGAGCAGATTTTTTTCAAAAAAGTTGTTTTTAGGGACACCCTAGTGCTTGCTGTGTCCCAGCATCTTGTCACGTGGTAAAGCTGGTGAACCTAAAAAGTTTTCAACTTCGTCTATGATAACACATCTTCGTTCAAAACATCCTAAAGAATACAACGAAATGCAAATAAAAATTGCTGACTCACAGAAGAAAGCTGAAACTGTAGCACTGTCAAATGCTAAGTCTGGTGCAACTTGCAACCAGTAAAGCCATGGTTCAGTACACAATTCCAGAACAAGTTGCACGCTTGAAAATATGGGATATCAACAACAGCTCATCAATTAGAATTCATCGTGCCATTGCTAAGATGATTATAACTGATATGGAACCGATTCAGGTTGTTCAGAAGACAGGCTTCGTTGAACTGATGAGAGTTTTAGAGAGGCGGTACACTGATCCATCACGGAAATATTTTTCAGAGCAATTAATTCCTGAGATAAACGATGAAGTGTGTGCTCAACTATTGGTAATACTAGATCCAGCAACTTCTCCATTTCTGTCATTTACCACTGATACATGGACATCAGGCAATACTGTGCAATCATTCATGGGCTTAACTGCCCACTGGCTAACAGAGCACTTTGAAAACATGAGCTTTGTGTTGGATTGTAAGCCATTCATTGGACATCATACTGCCCCTGCACTGATGACTGCCTTTCAGTAGATGCTTGACAAATGGAACATTGACGTTGGACGCTGTCATGTTGTACTTTGCGATAATGCGGCAAACATATCGAAATGTTTCCGTGATGCCAACATAGATTTAGTTAGTCATTTTAGGCATTCTTTGTCTGCGACTAGTTGGTTCAAGGAGCTGCAGGCTGAACTTTGTTTACCAGACCACCAGCTGATACAAGATGTGAGTACAAGGTGGAATTCAACGTTTTACTTGCTGCGCTGACTTATGTGAACAGCGTCGTGCATTAACTGTCTACTGTTCAGAAGTTGATGGAACTTATTGCCCAACTGCATATCAATGGTCTGTGGCGGAGAATGTAGTTTGTGTGCTGGCTCCGTTTAAAGAGGCTACTCATGAAGTTAGCTATGAAACAGCACATATTTCACTGGTTATCCCTATTGTAAAAGCTCTGCGGAACCTGTTGAAAAATGAAGGCAATGATGAAGGTGTAAAGACTATGAAGTCAACACTACTTAAGTCATTGGATGAGCGTTTTAAAGGCATTGAGGAGAAACCTCCTTATACAGTGGCGACATTGGTTAATCCACGATTTAAAACTAAATTCTTTTCATCACAGGCAACACTGACAGCTGCAAAGGCAGCGGTTCTGCTTGCATTCAATAAAGTTACAGTGCAGAGAGTATTGATGCAAGATGAAAGTCAATCTGAGCATGCTAAGCAGCAGATTAACAAAATTGAAGAAGTTCCAGCAAAAAAAATCCGTCTGGATAATTCTTCAACATCATCATCATTACTCTGGCGATGTATTGATGAAATTGTTCAATCTACGTCAGCACCTGAACAACAATTGCCAACAAGCATTGAAACTCAGCTAAGCCAGTATCTGGCAGAAATAAATAGACTGGCTGATCCACTACAGTGATGAAGTAAAAATATGCAGAGATTGCCAGCTCTGGCGACAGTAGCTCGCATTTATTTGGGTGCACTGCCGACAAGTATACCATCAGAACGTTTGTTCAGTTATGCTGGGGAGGTCCTCAATGATCACCGCAGCTCACTCCTTCCAAATAATGCAGCTCGATTATTATTTCTTAAGTACAATTCGAAACTGATCAAAGACTAAATACTATTTAGTCTTATGCATATAGATTAATTTAGTAAATAGAAAAAAATCGTTTATCAATTATTTTGTTCTGTTATTTTGTTCTGTCATATTGTTCTGTTATATTGTTTTATTTATATTGCTTGAAAATTTTTCCTTCTTTTTTAATAAAAAAAATGAAGTTTAACAGAAAAAAGTTGTCACTTGGTATTGAAAATGGTCAACATTGTTTACCATTTCAAACATTGTTTGATTTACAGGATTTCGGCTCCTGTAATTTGCTTTCGAAATCCGGCTCTGGCTCCAGCCGGATTTGTCAATTTAAATCCATATTTCCAAATCCGGCTCCAGCCGGATTTGGAAAAATTGAATCCGGTACAGCCCTAATTCAAACATATACTTTAAAGACAATTCAAAAATTAAAGATTTGGTTCATCAAGACAATATAATTTCTTTTAAAAAAAGATAGAGAGAAACAATTTTTATTTTTTAACTTGTGTGAAAGTAACTCAAGTTTTTACGTGCTAAGTTATTTATTTCATTTTTTGAATGAACCTATCTAAGATAAAAATTATGACAAATTCGACCATGTCTCTTTCATTTATTTTATATTTTAAGCTCCAATTTGCCATGTGATGACAACTTTTTTTTTTCACCTATCAATTTCCATTTACTTTCTAATCATTATATAAAAACTAAATGAAAATTGAAGATCACCATATTTAAGTCTAAAATAAGGAGTTAATAAAAGTATTTACATTATTATAATTTTTCTGCATTGTTCCTTACAAAATATGTTTTAACATTGATCAGGACAAAAAAGAAATACATTTTTTGATGTTTTATTGTGCGATAAACAATTCCAATTAAAATAAACAAGACATTATTAAAGTATTCATATAAATCTAACTTTAATATTTTTCTGTGTTTAAAAATAAACGTATGTAAAATATAAATGTAAATGGCCTTCTATTTTAGTGTGAGAAACGCAAAAAATATGTATTTTAAGTAGGGCGTATACTTACAAAAAAAATCCAGGAAAAAGTGTTCCAACCGCAATCAGAACTATTAACTATTAACATTTCTTTTTCTTGATCTTTTTTTTATTTGGCTCCATTTTCTTGTTCTAACAAATATTTAATAAATTCTACTTTTGTCAAAACTAAAATTGGTTTAAAAAAACGTTGTTTCTAAATAACTTGAGCATTTATGCATCGATGTTACCCTTAAAGGTCATATCTTCAAGAAATTGCCTTCAAGAAAATATTTGAAGTAGATCTGAACTTCCTGGTTAATTGCTCTTCCAACAAAAAACATTTTAAAATCTTGACATTAGAACAATGTTGATTATGGTTCATATAAAAATAAGAAAAAATTGTTTAAGCAATAATGGGCAAGTTTTGCGAGATCGGTTAGGAATGAGGCGCTCTGTGATAAGACCATAAGGACTTTTTAGGACACCCTAAAAATAATTTTAAAAGTATTATAATTTTTGTTTTAAATTATTATTTTTGTAATAACCATGTAAGGAAAAAAAACGACCATGAATATAAATCCGAAACACAGAAAAACACATAAAGGGCATTTTTAAGCATTTTTACATTAGCAGTGATTTATAGATATTAGCACATCTAAATCAAACGAATAGCATTTCTGATATACCACAAATATGAATCAAAACTCTCAAATGAATTTCAAATAGAGCTCGTACTTCTACAAATATAAAATCTGGATTTAGATGCTCTGATATTTAGTCTTTTGCAAAAATAAATATCAAATGCAAAAAAGTTCAGAAGATATTGATATTTCTTACTCATTAATGAAATTTTCCACTTGCCCTTAAAAAGTGCCATAAAATGACAATTTTTTAGTGGAAAAAATCAGTTTTTGTTCAACTCCTGCCATTATAAATAAAGAAAATATTATGAAAATTTCAACCTAAAAGCTTATGTTGATTTTAAGATATCATGTTTTTAAGACAAAATCACTAAATATTAAAAAACAGAGAAAAACACAAAAATAAAATTAAACTGACAAAAACACTATGAATTCATTAATATAAGCCTGCAAAATAAGCATGAGTCTCTCATACTATTTCATTTCATGTTGGAATTCATCTCCTTATCTTATAATGTTGATCATAACATAAGTAACATAATATTGATCATAACATCCTGTAACAATTATAAAACATAAATTAACACAGTATAAACTTCACTAAATCAACACATTTTTTTAATTCATATGTTACACCATAAAAAACTAATCCATATGCTAAAGCTTCACCAAGAAAATCAAACATTACTAATCGAAGACAACATATATCACTAATAATTAAAGAGTAAATCTATAATAGTCAATGATCAGAAAACAAAGCACTTACAATTGCAAAAAAAGCAACAATGATGAAAACAACATAACAAGTTTCTACAGGAAGAAAAATTCATAAGAGTAGTATTTTAGGAAATTGCATAAGAAAAATGCATAAGAAAATTGCATAAGAAAATTGCATAAGAAAATTGCATAAGAAAATTGCATAAGAAAATTGCATAAGAAAATTTCATAAAAAAATTGCATAAGAAAATTGCATAAGAAAATTGCATAAGAAAATTGCATAACAAAATTGCATAACAAAATTGCATAACAAAATTGCATAAAAATTGTCAGATGAGTCAATAGATCTACAAATTTCATCAAATGATAAAAATCCAAACATAAAGGCTTTATAAAAATTTCTTTCAACAGATGAATAATTTTTTTTTCACCAAAACAACTCTCTAAAGTGTGAACATCTTTTTTTATCTTTCAAAAAATTGTATTGTCTGGTGCTAACGTCCATTTACTGTTGAAATTTATTAAATACATTTTTAATTTTTTATTTAAACAACTGACTTTTTTTTGTATGTTGATAATACAATTATTCTTTAAAAAAATAATAATAATAATAATTTAATTATTATTTTAAAAAAATGCAAAAATATGCATCAAAGGACTGAGCTGAAAGTGAAATAAGGAAAAAATTAGGAACAGAAAAAAGATAAAAAAATAAAATTAAAAAGATATTTTGAAGAGAAGTTCAGAGTAAAACAAAGATACTAAAGTAAAATGTATGTTAAAAAAATAATAATGTAATGGAAATTATAAACTGAAACTCATAATGAAAAATCATAACCAACATGCAATGTCTGAAAATACACGAAGTTAAAATGCAAAGCTTGACGTCATATGCTCAGAGCAGGATTCGAACCAGGAACTTATGGTTTATCAGGCTGATGCTATAATCAATCAACAGATCAAGATTTTGTTGTTAATACAGAATAATTAACATTAAAAGCATAATAAAATCAACAACAAAATTAAATGACAATGAAATAAAATAGTGTACAAACAAAACAGTGAATAACGATGAATAAAGTAAATGAAGTCTTCTTTTACTTTTTTTCTTCAAGTCAAATTAAGTGTATTAATACGTTTTTTTATATGTCTTAAACACGTTTTGTGCCAAAGGGTTGTTTTCAAGTCGAGTCTTTTTACAAAAAAAGTCTCACCACTCTTTTAATACAGTTATTGAACACATTTACTTTTAAAGCCAAACATATCTTTAAAAATTTTCAAAATCATTTTTCAAAAAAATATTTAAAAAAAAAGTTTTTAGGGGCAAAAAATTAACTTATGTTAACAACTCTTTAAAAGTTAATTAAAACGTTGGAGTTGTTTTAAACACAACTAAATTTTATTTTAAATAAATTTTTGAACTCTATCAACTTTGTCCATATTTACTTTGTAAATTGAAAAAATGTCTAACAAATGTAAAGTAAATAAAAACATAAGAAAAAAACCTTGCAGAAGGATAGGAACAGTTTGTAACAACAACGTTTCATCATATATTGTTTTCCATTTATTCTCTATTTCATCAAAAACATTACTGCTTTCATTGCAAAAACTTTTATTTTCTTCAGATACTTCATTGATTTCATTATTGTTGCTGATTAAACCTTGAAGAATTAAAAATAAATATTTTAGATACAAGTGTAT